>NC_036848.1:34308998-34443500 GCF_002910315.2 Salvelinus sp. IW2-2015 | reverse complement strand
AGCAGTGTGTTAGATGACTTACTGTATGAGGTGGTTATGGGTAGATGTAGCAGTGTGTTAGATGACTTACTGTATGAGGTGGTTATGGGTTGATAGCAGAGCTCACACACTAAATATATAAGCGTAACCCGTATAACACATGCACATGGTGAGGGTGTGATGGAAGCAGGCAGAGAAGGGTGGAGTCCATGCTGCAGTAGGGGACGGGCCTTGTCTGGTCCTCTGACCAATCGGTGAGTGTGGTGGCGTGATGACAGGTACACAGACAAATGAAGCACAAGGACTCAGAGAGGATGGTTTCAGCTGTGACTTTATTACAGTTACCACTGTCACATTCACAMAGAGAGGGATGGAGAGAGGAAGAGAGCGAGARGGAGAAAGATGAGAAGAAAGGAGAGAAGAAGAGACGGAGAGAGAAAGAGACAAAGAGGGATGGAGAGAGGAAGAGCGAGACAAAGAAAAATGAGAAGAAAGGCGAGGAAGAGACGGAGAGAGAAAGAGACAAAGAGAGGGATGGTGAGAGGAAGAGAGCGAGACGGAGAAAGATGAGAAGGATGGAGAGGAAGAGACGGAGAGAGAGAAAGAGACAAAGAGAGGGAATGGGAGAGATGAAGAGCAAGAGACAGAGATAAATACGAGGTAGGAGAAATAGAGAGCAATAGAAGTGAGTCCATATGACTGGAACAGAGGAACATCCTGATATGGGCATGTGAGAGTGGCTTACAGGACGGAATGGGAGCACGTGTGGGGGTTGGCTTGGCAACACAGAAACAGGAAATAAATAAAAACGAGCTTTAAACTCAGAAAGAAAAGCTGAGAATAGAAGGCTAGTTACCACCGTGGTCATTTTCATAAAGCCACTACTGCCTGAACTCACCCTTTTACATTCCTCCTTCCCTCCTTATGTCATCAGATGAGCTCTAATGAAACTTCTCTCAAATCAATCACACCGACCACTCGTATCTCATACACACAATTCCTTGCAGAAAAAGCACACCAAGGCTCCTCAATGTAACACGCACTGTGCTGTGCAAAATAGAGATTCTCTTAGTAAAATATGTCTCCTCCACTTCTAACTAACCTTAGCAAATATACGCTGACATTCTGCGACTATCATCTACTKTGGCCTGGAGAATAGGAAGAGCTTCCATTATGTGTGTTTGTGTATGGGTGAGCATGTATAGGATGTGTGTGCGGGGCATGCATGTGTACAAAATGACCCGTTCTGAGAAATGTTTGGAGAACAGTGTGTGCTCGTATGGATTTCAAACGGCTCTAACGGCTGTTCAGTTGATATTGACAAAAACTAACCAAAAACAGACCTAGACAGACGGATGAACAGATGGTGAAACTCAAAAGTCATGAGGACCGCCAGTCTTTATTGGAAACGGGGGGGAAATACAAAAACCATAATAATAATATAATACAATATAACAAAAACAGAGAGAGAAACAGACAGAGGGTGGGAGGAGAGGGGGTGAAAGGGGGGCGTCAAGGTGAAGGAGGGGGCGGTGTGTGTGTGTGTCCATGTGTGTGTGTGTGGAGGCAGAAATTAGGAATTGAAGGAGCTCTTACACTCTGCCTTTATGGCGCCACAGTTAATGGGCACAAAGGGGCGCCGCGCAGCGCGTCGCAGTCTGATGATGTCGCGGCACATGTGGCGTGCCAGCTTGGTGAGGCGGGTTGCCTGCAGCAGGAAGGCCTGCTTTGTCTTCGTGGAGGACTTGGGGCTGCCGCTGTTACGCACCGGCACCATGTGACTGGACTGTCGGGGGCCGTGGCCGCGCGATCGAGGCTCCTAGAGGAGAGAAGGCTCACGTGAATACCTGTTCTCCATGACCAAGAAGATCAACTGCTCTGAACTTTCAGGAACATTGTATAAGCAGAATTTGGTTTTATGTTGAGTGGTGTACAACGTTAAAGAGGACGGGTGGGGGTAGTTAAAGGTGAAGTCTTACGTTGGGCACAGGGCTGGGTGGGGTTTTCTCCTCGGGCGCCTCCGCTCTGCTTGGCATCTTAAGGCCACCGTACTTCTTCCAGTACATCCAGCACGACACACACAGGCGACACTGCATGTTGGGTGGCCCCCACGAGTACCACTGGGCTGATTGCATTGCTGTACACACACACATATATAAAGGACTCATACATCTCATCAATGCATAATCAATAAACATGATAAATATCTAACAGTCCATCAATATGGTTTCCTCTTAAACAATGTTCATCAGTCTCTCATGAGGGATGGAGAGCTGGATGGATGGATGGACGAAGGGAGGAAAGTGTACTTACAGTAGCAGCTCTCGCAGGCCCGTCCTCCCCCCGCTGTATGGTAGGCTCCAGGCCCCGCCCCATTCACCGTCGCCATCTTCCCATTGGTCACTGAGATCTGGTTAGGGTTGGGCTTATTGCTGCGAAACGAGAGGAGGTGGAGACGCAACAAAGCTTACAATCTCAATCCTATGTAACGACTAGATACACATACACACTTCATATACTAAAAGTATGTGGACACCCCTTCGAATTAGTGGATTCGGCTATTTCAGCCACACCCTGACAGGTGTATAAAATCAAGCACACCGCCATGCAATCTCCATAGACAAACATGTCTGCCCTGCTAGAGCTGCCACCGATCAACTGTAAGTGCTGTTATTGTGAAGTGAAAACGTTTAGGAGCAACAACGGCTCAGCCGCAAAGTGGTAGGAAACACAATCTCACAGAACGGGACCGCCGAGTGTTGAAGCGCCTGTTGTCGGTTGCAACACTCACTACAGAGTTCCAAACTGCCTCTGGAAGCAACTTCGGCACAAGAACTGCTCGTTCGGAGCTTCATGAAATGGGTTTCCATGGCCGAGCAGCCGCACACAAGCCTAAGATCACCATGCGCAATGCCAAGTGTCTGCTGGAGTGGTGTAAAGCTCGCCGCAACTGTACTCTGGAGCAGTTCTCTTGAGTGATGAATCACGCTTCACTATCTGGCAGTCCAACGGACGAATCTGGGAATCTTAGAACTTGACTGTTCTGCACAGAACCCTGACCTCAACCCCATCCAACACCTTTGGGATGAAAGGAACACCGACTGCGAGCCAGACCTAATCTCTCAACATCAGTGCCCTACCTCACTAATGCTCGTGGCTGAACGGAAACAAGTCCCCACAGCAATGTTCTGACATCGAGTGGAAACCCTTCCCAGAAGAGTGGAGGCTGTTATAGCAGCAAAGGGGGGGACCAACTCCATATTAATACCCATGAGATGTTTGACGAGCAGGTGTCCACATACTTTTGGTCATGTAGTGTATATGGACATTGTGCACCCACACATACTAGAGGTCGACCGATTAAATCGGAATGGCTGATTAATTAAGGCCGATTTCAAGTTTTCATAACAAATCGGAAATCGGCATTTTTGGACCCCGATTATGGCCGATTACATTGCATTCCACGAGGAAACTGCGTGACAGGCTGACCACCTGTTACGCGAGCGCAGGCAGCAATGAGCCATGGTAAGTTGATGGCTAGCATTAAACTTATCTTATAAAAAAAACAATCAATCTTAACATAATCACTAGTTAACTACACATGGTTGATGATATTACTAGTTTAACTAGCTTGTCCTGCGTTGCATATAACCAACGCAGTGCCTGAAATTGTGTCACTTCTCTTGCGTTCAGTGCAAGCAGAGTCAGGGTATATGCAGCAGTTTGGGTCGCCTGGCTCGTTGCGAACTGTGTGAAGGCCATTTCATCCTAACAAAGACCGTAAATAATTTGCCAGAAATGTACATAATTATGACATAACATTGAAGGTTGTGCAATGTAACAGCAATATTTAGACTTAGGGTTGCCACCCGTTCGATAAAATACCGAACGGTTCCGTATTTCACTGAAAGAATGAACGTTTTGTTTTCGAAATGATAGTTTCCGGATTTGACCATATTAATGACCTAAGGCTCGTATTTCTGTGTGTTTATTATATTATAATTAAGTCTATGATTTGATATAGCAGTCTGACTGAGCTGTGGTAGGCAGCAGCAGGCTCGTAAGCATTCATTCAAACAGCACTTTCCTCCGTTTGCCAGCAGCTCTAAAGCACAGCGCTGTTTATGACTTCAAGCCTATCAACGAGATTAGAGATTAGGCTGGCAATACTAACGTGCCTATAAGAACATCCAATAGTCAAAGGTATATGAAATACAAATGGTATAGAGGGAAATAGTCCTATAATAACTACAACCTAAAACTTCTTACCTGGGAATATTGAAGACTCATGTTAAAAGGAACCACCAGCTTTCATATGTTCTCATGTTCTGAGCAAGGAACTTAAACTTTTGCTTTTTTACATGGCACATATTGCACTTTTACTTTCTTCTCCAACACGGTGTTTTTGCATTATTTAAACCAAATTGAACACGTTTCATTATTTATTTGAGACTAAATTGATTGTATTTATGTATTATATTAAGTTAAAATAAAAGTGTTCATTCAGTATTGTTGTAATTGTCATTTATTACAAATATATATAAAAATCGGTATCGGCTTTTTTTGGTCCTCCAATAATCGGTATCAGCGTTGAAAAATGATAATCGGTCGACCTCTAAAACATACACTTACTATGTGGGGATGTAAACCTGCTTCAGTTTGCTTTCTGCCTCTGCTGCCTTCAGTCTCTTCTGCTCAGAGAAACAGAGAGGAGAGTTAGACTGCAAGCCAAGGGAATACCAGAGGATAGCTTGGCACTGGATGCTACGATGTGGCTAACAGCTAAGCAAGCTAGCTAGTTAGCAGGAGTGGTGTAGAGATACTGAGACTTACCTGCTGTACGTATCTGTCTGTTGTCTTCCACATGTAATAATACTCTATTATACTGGTCAAAGACTTCCACGGTAGCTAAAGTGAGGGAAAAGTATAAATAACTTTCATGTTTTTGACATCTGTGGGGCAGATCCCTCAAGAATTTTGATGAGCAGGCTGACCAGGGTTATTCTGAACCCAACGTGTCAGACGCAAACACAGTTTACTATATACACAGGCAATCTCACATGTATGGCTATTCATGAGCAGCTGACCACACACACACTTACAAAGTCTTGTCTTATGTCATTGAAGTCCTTTCCGTATTTCTCCAGAGCCTCCTCAAACATGGCTGCCTCCGAGGCGCTCCACTCCTCCATCTCATCCCGACACAGCACCGGCCCACCGGACGGCACCAACACACTCAACGCACTGGACAGGTCGTAACCATGACGATGCAGCGTGTCCATCGCATGGAACTAGACACACACATACACACAGGCAGATCGAACGTTATAGAGTTTATCCGTGGACGTTAGAGAAGGTTATAGCCGTAGACGAACAGCCAAACTCAGGACAATTAAAAATGGTGTGTGTGTGTGTGTGTGTGTGTGTGTATTACCAGTGTGATGTCTCGGGAGGCGGCAGCTGCACTCGTATGTAGACTGGGCTGTCTGACCGAGCTGCTACAGTCCAGCGCTCTGGCAAACGTCCCCACCGCCCTACAAACACAGTTTTGAGGTCAGAGGCTGGAGATCAAGGAGACAAAGGAACTGAGAGGTCAGGGGTTAGAGGTTAAATGTCATACCGTGCGACCACCAGGAACTGGTCAATCTGTTTGCTGGAGAGAGGACAGTCAGGATCCCACAGCTTCTCCTCTAACTTTGACTGGTCCCACTCATCTGATTCCCCTACAAAGAGATGAATACAGTCAGAGGGTGTGAGTGTGTGTAAAGAACGTATGGTAAGTCTGTCTGTCTGTCTGTCTGTGCCTACCCTCCTGTAGCATGTCAGGTACATCGGCCTGAAAGCGTGGTCCCACTCTGATCTCTCCTTTATCAGCCAAAAGTGTCTTCTGGGTAGGGTCGTAGACCAGCGAGTAGAAGAACGTATCCTATGTAAAACACACACACAGATGACACATTAGAATGGCATGGGAGGCATTTTAATGGCAGATGTGGATGCATGGTCCACACACACAAGCCCCCTTACCTCTTTGTCCAGGTAGGAGAGGACAGCTTCAGTCTCATTCAATAACGCCACACTACACTTCCCCCTGAAAAAAGAGACAGAAAGAGGAGAGAGATGGCGAGGGGCGAGACAGAGATGGGGGAGTGAAAGGAGAGAAAACGAGCACCGTTGTCTGTGTTAACATGGTTTTATGGCTGGGTGAGTGGGTATGCAGGGGTACTGCCTGTTACAGTAGGGTGTGTGTGTGTGTACCTGATGTGTGTGGCTGGTAGACTCTCATACTGACGGGAGAGGAACAGTTCTCTGTGGCGTAACTGATGTTTCTGTTTGTCTGTCAGCTCCGCCTCCAACGGACCCTCTTTCTCCTCTTTCTCCTCCTCTTTCTCCTCCTCTAAGTCCTCTGCGCACACACACACACACACATACACACACACACTAAACACGACCGTCTGAGCCTGGACCCCTGCTGTAAGGATCAGGAAACTCTCCAGACATTCAGCTACCGCCTATTGTTACACTAATACACAAAAGCACACACATGGACGGACGGACCGACCCACACACAGAGCCACTTACTTGCATGTTTGTCAGCCAACTGTATGAGGCTGTGTGAGATGTCTCTCCTCCTGTAGAAACACACCACCTTGGCCTCCACATTGCCACTGGCCGTCTGAAGAGAGAGAGAGACGTAAAGTGAACTCTTAAAAAACAGATTTATCACAATTAAATAATACTCCTCCACATTACCACTGGCTGTCTATGGGAGGGGGAGAGAGAGTATAAACACTAAAAAAGTGTCTTGATTTGAACTGAGAGAGAGGTGCTGGGACTAAATAACAAGTTTGAGACGTTGCTCCCTGGCCCAATAGCCACGACACTGACTGAAAGATCATTTATTTGCAAAGTACATTTACATATACCCAGAATGTTACTCGGTAATACGGTGCTACTAGCAAAAGACAACAGAAACAGACAGAGGAATTTACACAAGGTTTACATACATTATATACAAAAAAGATACTATACATTGATTGATTGCCTGATTGGTCAGACAGACGTTTTGTCTCCTCTGAGATTAAACACACTGGAGGAAAAGCATGGAGGAGGAGAGAGGGGAGGGAGGTACGGATTAGGGGTGTGAACTTTAAATGAAATTGGGAGTCTTAACATGATGAAAAATTCCCTAACCGAAAAACAGTTTTTTCCCTTCACAAATTAAAATCACAGTGCAGTTATCACAAAACTACCACTAACAGGTCCCAATCATCATCAGAGGGAACATAAAAATTTGACAAATACCTAATGCAATAATGCTGTGGCGTTAGTAGGAGGGAAAAAAACTAATATTTTTTTAGCTACTTTACTAACCAGAGCTGTAATGCACAAGGTAGAGTGAGAGGCTTGAAGCAGAGCAGCAGCTCAATTGTGAGTGACGAGGGGAGCAGGGAAGGGGAGAAAAAGACCGCAACAAAATTGACTCACGCTGGTAGACTAATTCATCGCTAGTTATTTATCACCTCAATACATAGTACCTGTCTTGTCTGCATCAAACGGAGTGGCACTAGTTAAGCTAGCTAGCGTTAGCTAGGCTAATTGAGACAACATATTGTAACTTGAACTGTGCACTTTCTCCCCTTCCTAATCCTACAGCAAATAACACAGTTCAGATGATTAAATAGCAGCATACCTGTTGGCTCTTGGTGTTGTAGCTTGTCCTTCTTGTTTAATTTTTAGTTCTGTCATTTTAATTCCATCTTCCATCGATTAGCCTAGATATCTCCCAATAACTTGCCACACAGAGGCTCTATGACCGTAGCCTAGTGCCGGTTTGATGACTTGTGATTACAAACAAGCTACACGCGCCACTCATTAAAAGCAAGAGCACCCAGCAGCATAAATTATACATTTGTCTCTCTCTAAGGGAAGCGTGATGTAGACCATCTACATTGTGAATTCACGTGGAATTTCATGAATTTTTAGCGTTTTAGCGGAAAACCGATAGAAAAATGGAGGTTTAAATGTTAATCAAATGTTTCCGATGGTCACATCTCTAATACTGATGGAGAGCGAGGGGGAAGGGAGGAAGTGTGCCCCCATTCTCACCTAACGGTTGAAAATGACAATTGTAGGCAGGTAACATCTGTTGCTACGCATCATATTCCACACACAATCTCACATGCGCACACACACTAGCGCAGGGCAGCAGAGGGAAAGTCACAAAACAGACAGGCATTCCACCTATTCCCTCCTCAGGCACATTGGCCAGAGTACTTGAATTACACACACACTCCAGGGCGGGCAGTACCTTGTTGAGTTCTTCTATCCGGCGGATCAGGTAAGGGTTGCTGGAGGAATTCTCAAAGAATACATAGTCTGGAAGAGAACAGAATAACATCACGTTAACACACAGCCTGCCATATAACCATTACATATATCCATTACAACTACTGGGTGTGCAGGCTTTTATTACAGCCCTGTTTTAACACCTAATTCAACAACAGGGTGGAACAACCCTAATGGGGCTTAAACCAGTGACCCTGCAGTTAAGGGGCCAGGCCACTGTATTCCTGTCTGTGCCATAAAGAGCCAGAACCCTTGGCAGAGACTGCAGTAGTCAAATGCTGAGAGCCAGGGTACACAGTCACACACACAAATTCATTCTGAGAGTTGGTGGTTCAGGTCAGAGTTAAACAAGTCAAGCAGATCTGAGTGGCACCTCTACCTATAGATGCCTGTCAACAGTCATCAAAATGGCTTGCCACCATACTGCACACACACACACAGTTCACATCTCTACTCAGAAAGACAGACAACCACTCTCAACCCATGGCCAGATTTAACAGAGTTGATAAAATATCATAGCAATAATATCATACAGTATATCATATTGATGCAATGCAAATACACAGCAGTGACATCCGGTGGAAAACACATCACCATGAACTAGCTTCAAGATGACAACAAATTAGACATCACGTGACACATTCCAATATTCTGTAGTCAAGTAAGGGGGAAAATCGTTACATTGTTGCCAGTAAATCTTTTCACCCAGCAGCGCGTGTATATATAACGTTATCATACATTACATACAACTTCCTTTACCGCCGACTATGTTGCCCAGATGTTGTGGGATAAGCATCATAAAATAGTAGCTAGCTACTGGCTATCCTCGCAAACGTGAAAGATTCATTCACGCGACGCCATCATGAGACAATGTCGGATGCCATCAACAGCTATCTAACTGTTAGGTGGCTAACCTGGTAAAGCTAACCACATAGCTAGTTATGTAGCCATCTGAATATGACCAACAGTAAAACGACCAAATAAAAGTGTATGGGACATTTCCTTCACACTGTCAAACAATAGAGCGTTATTATAACGGTTAAGATAATTAAGTGCATTGACAACAAAGCCTGCACTTCTAGCCAGGGGGGTAGTTGGCTAGTTCCTAGCTAACGCAATAAGGAGCCGTAATACATGGATGCGTGCCAAAAAGGAGCCAAATACAAAGGCACCTATTCCAAACAACAAAGTAAATCAAACACGCACCCAGCAAATCATGCAATGCATGGCCGTGCATGTGTGGATTAAATGGGATATAAAGTGAAAATACCTGCATAAAGCTAAATAATAAAATAGTAAATGTTTATGGTGTAGCATGCGAGCTAACGGCTAACTGGTATGGCCACGATAGTCGCGAGGCCTGACCCATTAGAATCGCAAATATTGGGAAATCCATGCGTTTCTCCGGGAAATGACAGCACACATTTGCATGTATAATATCAGAAATGACACCACAGGTACATATATATATAAGATAAAATAACAAATTTGCTGCATTGATAGAAAATCTGCATGTTTCGACTTCATAAAAAAAAAACAATGTGACATACCTCCGACCCGGTACATGTTGGCGGCCATTTCTGCCCTCCCGGAGTGTAAAAACACAAACCATAAACTAACCGAAAATACAATAAATAAAGCAATCAGATGTTTAAATCCTGTGGTCGGTTTTAAAACGCGTTGAAGTTAGACGGTAAATTGGTGGGGGGGTTGAATGTGGAGTTGAGCGGGAGATTTTGGTGAGGTGCCCCCTATCTGCCTGCCTTCTCACAGTACAATACAGTAGGCAGACAGCCTGACACACAGCCAAAAGACTCGGATCAACCCGAAACCACATTGTTTGCGGGCCGACGCATCGTATTTGCTTTAGTTTTCGAGATGATCGGTCCCTGGCGAGGGAGGAGCTGGTTTTTAAATATTGTGTATATGTATTTATTCTGAACACATTTCCGTTTGTTGGCAATGTCAATTCTTGCCCATTTTTTCAAACTACATTTATGTTCGCGAGCTGGACCAATAGTGTGCAACTGCAGCCCGCAATTGGGGGTGTTCCTGCATGTGGGCATTATTTTATCTGCAGGAACACCCCCCTTCTTCCTCCCTCCCAGCACCCAATTGGTTCCTGCATGAACGGCCCCCGTTGAGCATTACATTTTTACGTTTGTGTGACACTTTTGAATGTGAACAGGTGGGTGTTTGGGCGGGCGAAGAGCGATCAGTTTCAGGAGCTGGGTGAGCAGGTGATGGATGATGCGGATGGTATGAATAACTGGGTGAGAACAGCTTTAGTGGGGGCAGCTACTGAGGCTATACCTAAAAGTCCAGGGAGGAGGAGGAAAGCAGTCCGATGGTGGATGGAGGAGTGCAGGGCAATGGTGAGGAGTACGGACAGGGCATTTACAACTTCCGACATCTGATTCAGTATGAGCAGGCCCTGGTGTGGAGAACTATCCGTCAGGCAAAGAGGTCATGTTGGCGTCGGTTCTGTGACACCATTGGAAGGGCGACACCTGTGGGAGAAGTGTTGGGGATGATTAAGAGGATGAGTGGGGTCAGAAGGGAGTGGGATTATCCAGTGTTGCCGAGTGGGTTAGGATGTGGCAGCAACAGATGATAAGGCAGAGATGATGGCCAAGGCATTTGTAAAAGGGAATAGCTCGGAAAATATGTCAGAGGGGGTAAGAGAGAATGAGAGAAGAGCACCCTGGAGTGCTGGATAGGAGGGAGGATGTAAATTATGCATTGAATGCACCATTTACCATGGCAGAGATGATAAGGGCAATAGGTAATGCTGGGTTAACTTCACCTGGGAAAGATGAGGTGTGCGATGTTATGTTGGCCCATTTTAGTGATGAGGCACTAGATAAGGAATTGGTGTTGTACAACAGAGTGTGGGAGGAGGGGAAACTACCAGGCAGCTGGAAGGAGGCAGTAGTGGTACCAATCCGAAAGCCAGGGAAGGACTCAACGAGGCTAACAAGCTATCGGCCAATGGCTTTAATATCACATATATGTAAGATTATGAAACGCTAACTTGCTTCCTGGAGAGCAGAGGGCTAGTATCGCCACATCAGAGTGGGTTCAGAAAGGGGATGGGAACTATGGACCCAGCACTCTGCTCAGAAGCAGAGGTCAGGAAGGAGACTGTTGTAGCTATCTTTTTTGATGTGGAGAAGGCGTATGAGATTATATGGAAGGAGGAGTTGTTAATCAAGCTTGATATTATGGTGGTTGGAATAAGAACATACAACTGGATAAAGGATTTCCTGTTTGGAAGGTCTATCCAGGTGAGTGTGGGGAAGTCTCTATCAGGCAGCTACCTGGTGGATAACGGTACACTGCAGGGGAGCGTGATTAATCCTCTGTTGTTCTCAATCATGATCATTGATGTTTACTCTCAGGTCCGGCCGGATATTGGAAGGTCGTTATTTGCAGATGATGGGGCCTAATGGAGGGGAAAAGGGGAAGAAATGTGCCATACATAGTCAGGAAGGTACAGGAAGCAATTGATGAGGTAGAGCGGTGGGGATTCAGGTCTCTGTAGAGAACTCAGACAGTGTTCTTTACCAGGAGGAAGATGGGAGATGAGGTACGCTTGAGGTTATATGGGAGAAACTTGGAGAGGGTGGGGGACTTCAGGTTCCTTAGGGTATACTTTGACACTAGACTGACCTGGGCAGAACACATTGAGAGAGTGATGGGAAAGTGTAAGAAGTTGCTAAATGTGAAGGGCTGTCTGACGGGAAGAAGTGGGGGGCTGGTTCCTCATTGAGGACCATGTATGTTGCATTGATCTGATCTGTAATAGACTATGGCAGTATAGCGTATGGTTCCGCAGCCCCAACCTTATTGGAAAGGCTAGATGTCGTAACAGAGGCAAGGACTCAGAATATGTAGTGAGGCGTTTCGGCCCTCCCCAGTGGCTGCACTACAGTTGGAGATGGGGGATATGCCATTGCACATTAGGAGACAGCAGCGGGCAAAGAATTATTGGGTCAACCTACAGGGACATGGGGTGTCTCATCCTGCGAAAATAATTTTACAGGCATGCTGGGTACATGAGCGAGAACAGAACACGAGCTTTGGGTGGGTGGGTAATACCCTAGTTGTTCTAGAAGTGTTGGAGGGACTACGGAAAGATTGGGAGGGTGTTGATCCATCTGATTTGTTTAAGAGACGTCTGGATACTGTGTATCAGGATGTTGTGGCCATTTACACAGATGGTTCAAAAGATCCAAGGACAGGACGTACTGGGTCAGTATTTGTAGTGCAGGAATGTGGGGTGTCAGTCAGGAACCGTTTTACACATTATCTGACTGTATATACGGCAGAGCTGATGGCCATACTGTTGGCCTTGCAGTGGGTGAAGGAAGCCAGACAGAGTAGTTATTATCTCTGATTCATGTGCAGTGTTGATGAGTCTCCAGTCCTTTAGCTCACGTAGCAGACAAGACTTCCTTTATGATGTGCTACAAACCCATGACAGGATTAGACAGATGGGTATACAGATAAGATTGACTTTGATCCCAGGCCATGTGGGGGTGGAGGGGAACAAGGCAGTTGATATACTGGCTCAACAAGCACTTAGTAGTGAGGATGTTGATGTTGTAGTTTCAATGAGCAAGGCACCTGACATGACCCATGATGGCGCAGAGAGGGCAGGAGCAGTGGAATAGAGATACTAAGGGCAGGCATTTATTTCAAGTACAGAGGAAAGTCGGGGAGGGGAGTACGGCAGGAAGGGATAGTAGAGAGGAGGCTATTTTTTACAAGGTTGAGGGTGAGACACAGCCGTTTGAGTAATACTTTAAATGTGTTAGGAAAGCATCCAACAGGAAAGTCTGATTATTGCCAGGGAACAGAGACCGTGGAGCACGTATTGCTACAGTGTGGGCAGTATCAGAGGGAAAGAGAGAGGCTGACATCTAGTATGAGGGAGAAGGGAATGCAGGAAATGAGTTTAAAGAGTACAACGTCATTAAAGATATAGAGCAATGGGTAAAGTCTACAAAACTTAGTCCACTATGTTTATATAACAGATTCTACTATTGGTAACAGAAAACTGTATTGAGATCAAATGTTTAATCGCTGAGAAGTTGCAGAATGACGGCCAAAATCCATCTCCTTCAATCTTTTCCCACTACCGGCCACTGGGCTTCCTCTACTACCATATTTAGTAGTGAGTGGAAACACCGAGCAGATCTTGCTCATTGTTCTATCTGGCTTTATTATTAGCATGTCATTCCGGGACAGGGAGCTTTAGCTATCATTATTCCAAGTAATAATTTAAGACTGCAAAAATCTATAGGAAAAGTATTGTATAGCTCATACAGTCATCAAGACAGGACTCACAAATTGTATTTATACTGACAAATAAGAAATGCCACATTATCCCTGTCAATAGGCCTAGTTGGAGTTAGCTACAGATTGTAGCTACACCTGATAATGTGATATAACCAAAGATTGTTGTTATCCATTACGGGATGTTACAGGTTTGCCTATACAAAACGCTGCCATAGATTCTTCAACTAAGATTTAAGGTCACTAATTAGTGACTCCCCTCACCTGGTTGTTTAGGTCTTACTTGAAAGGAAAATCCAAAAACCTGCAGAGACTCGGTCCTCCGTGGAATGAGTTTGACACCCGTCCTAGAAGAAAACCTGTTTCAGTCTTCTTTCCACCAGACACTTGGAGATGAATTCACCTTTCAGCAGGACAATAACTTAAAACACAACGCCAAATCTACACTGGAATTGCTTATGAAGAAGTGAATGTTCCTGAGTGGCTGTGTTATAGTTTTGACTTAAATCTACTTGAAAATGTATGGCAAGACATGAAAATGGTTGTCTAGAAGATCAACAATTAATTCGACAAAGCTTGAAGAATTATGAAAAGTTTAATGGACAAATGTTGCGCAATCCAGGTGTGGCAAGCTCTCAGTGACTTACCCAGAAAGACTCACAGCTGTAAGCACTGCTAAAGAGGCTTCTACAAAGTATTGACTCAGGGGTGTGAATGCCTATGTAAATGAGATATTTATTTATTTAATTTTCAATACATTTGCAAAAATTCACATTGTCATTGTGGGTTATTGTGTATAGATGGGTGAGAAGAAAAAAGTAATCCATTTTGAGTTCAGGCTGCAACACAACAACATGTGGAATAAGTCAAGGGGTATGAATAATTTCTGAAGGTTACACAATATTTAGACACAAACACTGCTTGAGACACCTTTGCTATTTGTCCCCTTGCTCAATAAACGGTGAAACACTAAATGTGATGGTGTTCTTTGTTTGAATGTACGGTATATACATGAAATGTACATTATGGAAAACATGCCTCACACTCAGTCATATTTGGTAGTCGAATAACGGATTGGCAAGAATTTGACACGGGCAACTTTTAGAAGGTTAGTAGGAAAGTTAGGCTAATCATTTAAACCAGCTAAATATATTCACATTCACTGAACATTTAGTATTTTGGAACGCAAACATTCATTTTTCAGCTGCTTTATCTATAATCCTGAAGACTCTGTATCATTCTCCATACCTTATATTCCAATGCATTCAACATTATGCATGCCAACAATGCTATTGGGCAGCTTCTGACATTTGAGAACTCATCTGGTCTAGAAACTAAAAGGGAAAGGAAACTGGTCATCGTATTGCAGAGCACATTGTATAATTTTTGCTGAGCTGTTTTTAGAGAAGATTGTATTGCAAGGTATGCTATATGTGTAGGATATGCTGTGTTGGCTAAAATGCATATGCAGCTGTAGTTTTTAAACCTCCATTCCAGCATACATGACACACACATCTTTCTATCTACATGCTTTTATTTGGTTTTATATACAAAGTATATGATTGAATGTTTCTTTAAGCCTGCTGCAAGTTACTTGAAATGAGACATATGATCATGTTAACGGAGTTACCTCTTCATATGATCAAGACAATTGGTAATACAGGCTGCATATTTCAAGTGCACTCAAAAACAGGTATCTTATTTCAGTCTTCGGGAGCTCATCACACATGATACAGAAACAAGATCCAGTTTTCATTTGAGGCTGTGTTTACATCCTATATAGAAGCAGGCCATTAGCTTCCACCACCAGGGGTATGTTGGGAGTTCTGATTGGTTCCGAGTTTAGCAGTTCTTCAAATTTGCGGTGTTGAAATATGATCCAAATCAAATTGTATTTGTCACATGCGCCGAATACAACAGGTGTAGACCTTTACCGTGAAATGCTTACTTATAAGCCCTTAAACAACAATGCAGTTTTAAGAAAGTAGAGTTAAGAAAACATTTACTAAATAAATGAAAGTAAAAAACAAACAATCAAATAACAATAATGAGGCTATGTACAGGGAGTACCGAGTCCATGTGCGGGGGTACAGGTTAGTCGATGTAATTTGTCCGGGTGGCCATTTGATGAATTATTCAGCAGTCTTATGGCTTGGGGGTAGAAGCTGTTAAGGAGCGTTTTGAACCAAGACTTGGTGCTCCGGTACCGCTTGCTGTGAGGTAGCAGAGAGAACAGCCAATGACTTGGGTGACTGGAGTCTTTGACAATTTTTTGGGCCTTCCACCGCCTAGTATATACGTTGTGGATGGCAGGAAGCTTGGCCCCAGTTATGTACTGGGCCGTACTCACTACCATATGTAGCGCCTTACGGTCGAATGCCAAGCAGTTGCGATTCCAGGCGCTGATGCAACTGGTTGGGATGCTCTCGATGATGCAGCTGTAGAACTTTTTGAGGATCTGGGAACCCATGACAAATCTTTTCAGTTTCCTGAGGAGGAAAAGGCGTTGTAGTGCCCTCTTCACAACTGTCTTGGTGTGTTTGGACCATGATAGTTTGTTGGTGATGTTGACACCAAGGAACTTTTCCTTTTCCTGTAGTCCACGATCATCTCCTTTGTCTTGCTCACGTTGAGGGAGAGGTTGTTGTTCTGGCACCACACTGCCAGGTCTCTGACCTCCTCCCTATAGGCTGGCTCATCATTGTCGGTGATCAGGTCTACCACAGTTGTGTTGCAGGCAAACTTAATGATGGTGTTAGAGTCATGCTTGGCCACGCAGTTATGGGTGAATGGGGAGTACAGGAGGATACTAAGCACGCACCCCTGAGGGGCCCCCGTGTTGAGGATCAGCATGGCAGATGTGTTGTTGCCTACCCTTACTACCCGGGGTCGGCCCATCAGGAAGTCCATGATCCAGTTGCAGAGGGAGGTGTTTAGTCCCAGGGTCCTTAGCTTAGTGATGAGCAATGTGGGCAGTATGGTGGTGAATGTTGAGCGGTAGTCAATGAACAGCATTCTCACATAGGTGTTCCTTTTGTCTAGGTGGGAAAGGGCAGTGTGGAGTGCGATTGAGATTGCATCATCTGTGGATCTGTTTGGGTGGTATGCAAATTGGTCTAGGGTTTCCGGGATGATGCTGTTGATGTGAGCCATGACCAGCCTTTCAAAACACTTCATGGCTACTGACGTGAGTTCTACGGGGCAGTAGTCATTTAGGCAGGTTACCTTTGCTGTCACGACTTCCGCCGAAGTTGGCTCCCCTACCTGTTCGGGCGGTGCTCGGCGGTCGTCGTCACCGTCCTACTAGCCGCCACCGATTCCTTTTTCGTTTGTCTGTTTGTTTTGTCTTATTAGTTTCACCTGTGTTCTGTTGTTTTCGGTTAATGAGCTTCCCTATATTTAGTAGGTAGACCCGCCCTTGTTTTGTGCGGGATTGTCTTTATTTTGTTACGTGTGTGCATTGTAGGCTGAGGTGTAATTTTCTTTCTTACACTTGACACCCTGTGGTTTTTGGGTTGTCAAGTTGTATGTTCTGCGCCCTGTATTGTTGGGCTTCATTTTTGTGTGTGCCTTAGTAAAGAGCANACACTTGACACCCTGTGGTTTTTGGGTTGTCAAGTTGTATGTTCTGCGCCCTGTATTGTTGGGCTTCATTTTTGTGTGTGCCTTAGTAAAGAGCACTATACCCCAGTGGAACTCTCTCTGCGTCTGATTCCTGCACCCACCTAGTCCCGCGTGACAGAATCCCGCACCACAAATGGAATCAGCAGGAGCAGCCGCATCTCCTCTCCCATCGATGGAGGAAAGGGTCCTCCATCATACCAGTGTTCTCCACAGGATTGGTTCTGCTATGGATCAAATGATGGAGAGGATGGATCGATGGGAGAGGAGTGGCCTTCCCACCTCATCTCCAGCACCCCCTCCTCCAGCACCTCCTGTTCCTGCTACCGCATCCGGCTCCGGGGCTCTTCGGCTGGCGCTCCCACGGGAGTATGATGGAACGGCGGCTGGGTGTCAGGGTTTCCTTCTACAACTGAAACTTTACCTGGCGACCGTTCGTCCTACTCCCTCCGGAGAGGAGAGCGTGAGCGCCCTCGTCTCCTGTCTGACTGGACGAGCTCTCGAGTGGGCCAACGCAGTGTGGAATAGTCCAGACTCGGCAAGGGATCATTACCCCGAGTTCACCCGCCGATTCCGAGCTGTGTTTGACCACCCACCAGAGGGTCGTGCGGCGGTTGAACGGCTGTTCCACCTGCGTCAGGAGACGAGGAGCGCACAGGACTTTGCCCTGGAGTTCAGGACCTTGGCCGCAGGAGCAGGGTGGAACGACAGGGCCTTGATAGACCATTTCCGATGCAGCCTCAGGGAGGACATCCGTAGGGAGCTAGCGTGTCGGGACACCACCCTCACGCTGGATGAACTCATTGACATGGCCGTCCGTCTCGACAACCTGCTGGCTGCCCGCGGACGTTCGGAACAGGTCCTGTCGTTTCCACCTCCCAGCCCTCCTGCTCCTATCCCTATGGAGTTAGGGGGGGCAGCTTCGAGGGGGACCGGAGGAGGAGTGTCCTCCTGCACCAGTTGTGGTCGGCGAGGACACACGGCCGACCGGTGCTGGAGGAACTCGTCTGGGAGTCGGGAGGGCAGGCGGAGCACTACTCGATCACCCCAGGTGAGTCAGCACCAGACTTACCCAGAGCTTCCTGTCGGTCATATGTATGTGTTAACCTCTTTCCCTGTGTTTTCTCCCTCTCTACAGCATAAGGTGCTAGTCGATTCAGGCGCAGCTGGGAATTTCATAGATCGGGGGCTCGCGTTAAGGCTAGGGATTCCTTGTGTCGTTAGACCTACCTTTCCCCGTGCACTCCTTAGATAGCCGACCATTAGGGTCAGGAATGGTCAGGGAGGCCACGGTACCGCTGGACATGGTAACGCAGGGGAGTCATAAGGAGCAGATTAGTCTGTTCCTTATCGACTCACCTGCGTTTCCAGTGGTGTTGGGAATTCCCTGGCTAGCTCAACACAACCCGGTGATTTCCTGGCGACAGGGGGCTCTTAAGGGGTGGTCAGAGGAGTGTTCAGGCAGGTGTATAGGAGTTGCCGTTGGTGCGACTACGGTGGAGAGTCCAGACCAGGTTTCCACCGTGCGCATTCCCTCTGAATATGCCGATTTGGCTATCGCCTTCAGTAAAAAGAGGGCGACCCAATTACCAGCCCATCGTCGAGGGGACTGCGCGATAAACCTCCTGGAGAACACTGCACTTCCTAGGAGTCACGTGTATCCATTGTCCCAGGAGGAGACAGTAGCTATGGAGACATATGTTACTGAATTGCTGGGACAGGGGTACATTCGGCCCTCCGCATCACCTGTCTCCTCGAGCTTCTTTTTTGTGAAGAAGAAAGATGGCGGTTTACACCCGTGCATTGATTATCGAGGTCTAAATTCCATCCCAGTGGGGTTTAGTTACCCACTACCTCTCATCGCTACGGCGGTGGAATCATTTCACGGGGCGCGCTTCTTCACAAAACTGGACCTGAGGAGTGCGTATAATCTGGTGCGTATCCAGGGAGGAGATGAGTGGAAAACCGCATTTAGTACTACATCTGGCCATTATGAGTACCGCGTCATGCCATATGGGTTGAAAAATGCTCCAGCCGTCTTCCAATCCTTCGTAGATGTAGGATCTCCGACCTGCTTCGGGCAGGGGGGGTAGGTGTACATCGATGAACATCTTGATCTACCTCTGCCACACGCGCGGCGCATGTGTGTCTGGTGCGTAGGGGTACTTGGGCGACTGCTGGAGACATGACCTGTATTGCAAGGCGGAGAATGTGTGAGTTCTTCAAACAGGCCGTTTCTTCTCGGTTTATCGTATTTCCACCTCCGGGGTGGTGATGGAGGGTGACCGCATTACAGCCGTGCGTAATTGGCCGACTCCGACCACGGTGAAAGAGGTGCAGCGGTTTTTAGGGTTTGCCAATTACTACCGAGGTTTATCCGGGGTTTTGGTCAGGTGGCTGCTCCCATTACCTCACTGCTGAAGGGAGGACCGGTGCACTTGCGTTGTCGACAAGAGGCGGACAGAGCTTTCAGTCGTCTGAAGGAGCCTGTTCACCAATGCGCCCGTGTTGGCGCACCGGACCCTCTTGCGTTCATAGTGGAGGTGGACGCGTCCGAGGCGGGGTCGGGGGCCGTGCTGTCCAGCGCTCGGGCGTACCACCCAAGCTCCGCCCTTGTGCCTTCTTTTCGAGGAAGCTTGGTCCGGCGGAGCAAAACTATGACGTGGGGGACCGGGAGTTGTTAGCTGTGTCAAGGCCCTAGAGGTGTGGAGACATTGGCTTGAGGGGGAAACACCCTTTCTCAATCTGGACTGACCATCGTAATCTCGAGTACATCCGGGCAGCGAGGAGACTAAATCCGCGTCAGGCTAGATGGGCCATGTTTTTCACCCGGTTTCAGTTCACCATCTCGTACCGGCCAGGCTCCCTAAAAACACCAAAGCCGACGCGCTGTCCCGCCTCTATGATACCGAGGAGGGGTCCGTTGAGCACTCCCCTCATTATTCCCACTTCATGTCTCGTGGTACGGTGGGTATGGGAGGGTGATCGCGGAGATAGAGAGAGCCTCAGGTTTATAGCCGCCCCCCTAACTGTCCAGCGGGAGCTCAGTAACGTGCCGGGGGGTGCCGGATAAGCTAATCCATTGGGCTCATACTCTCCCCTCCTCGGTTCATCCTGCATCGAGAGGACAGTGCGGAGTCTTAGAGGGAGATACTGGTGGCCCACGTTGGCTAAGGACGTAGATTTTATGTCTCCTCCTGCTCGGTGGCTCAGAGCAGAGGCTCCTCGTCACTTGCCTAGAGGAAGTTACAGCCCCTCCCCGTTCCATCAACGCCGTGGACACACTTAGTCGTGGACTTTTTACCGCGATTCCCCCGTGTCAGGGAAGTACTACTTATCCTGGTCGTTGTTGGATCGGTTTTCTACGTCCTGCCATGCTCATCCCGTTGCCCGGTCTCCTATCGGCCCTGCAGACTGCGGAGGCCTTGTTTACCCATGTCTTCCGGCACTATGGGGTGCCTGAGGACATCGTTTCTTGATCGGGCCCCCTATTCTACGTCCAGAGTTGGAGCGGCGTTTATGGCAGAGACTGGGGTTCGTAGCTTGGACTCGGGTTTTCAGCCAACTGAGAGTAATGGGCAGGTGGAGCGCGTAACCAGGATGTGGCAGGTTTCTGCGGTCATATTGCCGGGACCGGCCCTGGTGAGTGGGTGAGGTATGTTCCTTGGGCTGAGCTCGCGTCCCAGAACATCCCTCCGCTGACCTTCCTCAACGAACATGTCCCCATTTTGAGGTGTGTTAGGCTTACCAGCTGGTCCTGGCCCATGGCACAGCGGCAGACCGAGGCTCCTGCGCATAGAGGAATGGGTACAGCGCTCCAAGGGACACCTGGAAAGTGTCCAGGAATCGCTAAGGTTAGCGGGAGAACGCAGAAGAGCAGCGCTGACCAGCACCGCAGTGAGGCCCCCGTGTTCACACGGGGGACAGGTCTGGCTCTCGACCCGAAACTGCCCTCCGCTGCCCTGTCGGAAGCTGGGCCGGCAGTGTGTGGGCCGTTTAAGTCCTGAGGAGAATAACGAGGTGTGTTACAGGTTACAACTTCTTAGGTATACCGTAACGTTTCATGTGTCTCTCCTCAGGCTGGTGGTGGCTGGTCCCTTCAAGAAGGTGAGGTGCCTGAGGTCCCTCCGCCCCTCTGGACATCAAGGGGTCCCGGCGTACACAGTACGTGGCATTCTGGACTCGCGACACCTGGGTGAGGGGCCTACAGTACCTCGTGGACTGGGAGGGGTACGGTCCGGAGGAGAGATCGCCCGGCGCCTCGCCCTCCGGGTCGTCCTCGAGTCCGGTGGCGGCGCGCTGCGGGAGCCGCGCGTCAGGGGGGGGGGTATCTGTCACAACTTCCGCCGAAGTTGGCTCCCTACCTGTTCGGGCGGTGCTCGGCGGTTGTCGTCACCGTCCTACTAGCCGCCACCGATTCCTTTTTCGTTTGTCTGTTTGTTTTGTCTTATTAGTTTCACCTGTGTTCTGTTGTTTTCGGTTAATGAGCTTCCCTAATATTTAGTAGGTAGACCCCGCCTGTTTTGTGCGGGATTGTCTTTATTTTGTTACGTGTGTGCATTGTAGGCGGAGGTGTAATTTTCTTTCTTACATTGACACCCTGTGGTTTTTGGGTTGTCAAGTTGTATGTTCTGCGCCCTGTATTGTTGGGCTTCATTTTTGTGTGTGCCTTAGTAAAGAGCATTATACCCCAGTGGAACTCTCTCTGCGTCTGATTCCTGCACCCACCTAGTCCCGCGTGACATTTGCTTTCTTGGGCACAGGGACTATGGTGGTCTGCTTGAAACATGTAGGTATTACTGACTCGGTCAACAAGAGGTTGAAAATGTCAGTGAAGACACTTGCCAATTGGTCCGTGCATGCTCTGAGTACACATCCTGGTAATTCGTCCGGCCCCGCGGCCTTGTGAATGTTGACCTGTTTAAAGGTCTTCCCCACATCGGCTATGGAGAGTGTGATCACACAATCGTCCGGAACAGCTGGTGCTCTTATGCATGCTTCGGTGTTGCTTGACACGAATCGAGCATTAAAGGAATTTAGCCCGTCTGGTAGGCTCGCGTCACTGGGCAGCTTGTAGCTGGGTTTCCCTTTGTAGTCCATAATAGTTTGCATGCCCTGCCACATTCGTCGAGTGTCATCTGACCACTTCCATATTGAGCGAGTCACTGGTTCTTCCTGTTTAGTTATTGCTTGTAAGCAGGAATCAGGAGGATATAATTATGGTATCACAATTGTTATAATGAGTGGACCAAGATGCAGCGTGGTATGGTTCCATCCTCTTTATTAGGTAATGAAACAAAACAAAAAAAAAAAATCGCAAAATGAAACGTGAAGCTACTATAGTGCTCACAGGCAACTATACATAGTCAAGATCCCACAAAGCACAAAGGGGAAATGGCTGCCTAAATATGATCCCCAATCAGAGACAACGATAAACAGCTGCCTCTGATTGGGAACCATACCAGGCCAACATAGAAATATAAATCACCTAGATGACCCACCCTAGTTACACCGCGACCTAACCAACATAGAGAATAACAAGCTCTTTATGGTCAGGGCGTGACATTTGGTCAGATTTGCCAAATGCAGATCTTAGTGTGTGGAGTAAAGGTGGTCAGAGTCTGTTTGCAGATGTGATATGCTGGTAAAAATGTTTATATATTTAACCAGGCAAGTCAGTTAAGAACAAATTCTTATTTACAAGACAGCCTAGGAACAGTGTGTTAACTGCCTTGTTCAGGGGCAGAACGATATACTTTTTTACCTTGTCAGCTTGGGGATTCAATCTAGCAACCTTTCGGTTACTGGCCCAACGCTCTAACCACTAGGCTACCTGCCACCCATGAGGAAATTAGGTAAAATGGATTTAAGTTTGCCTGCATTAAAGTCGGCCACTAGGAGCGCCACTTCAGGATGAGCTTTTTTCTTGTTTGCTTATGGCCTTATACAGCTCGTTGGGTGCGGTCTTAGTGCCAGCGTCGGTTTGTGGTGGTAAGTAGACAGCTACGAAAAATATAGATCAAAACTCTCTTGGTAGATAGTGTGGTCAACAGCTTATCATGAGCTACTCTACCTCAGACATCGCGCACCAGCTGTTATTGACAAATAGACACACACCCCCACCCCCTGTCGTAGCTGTTCTGTCCTGCCGATGCATGGAAAACTCAGCCAACTGTATATTATCCGTGTCATCGTTCAGCCACGACTCAGTGGAACATAAGATATTACAGTTTTTAATGTCCCGTTGGTGGCATAGTCTCAAACGGAGCTCATCCAGTTTATTCTCCAGTGATTGCACGTTGGCCAATAGAAAGGTTGGTAGAGGCGGGTTACCCACTCGCCGACGAATTCTCACAAGGCACCCTGATCTGTGCCCCCTGTATTTCCTTATTTTCTTCATGCGAAGGACGAGGATTATATCCTTCGTGTCAGACTCATTAAAGAAGAAATATTTGTGCAGTTTGAGGTGAGTAATCGCTGTTCTGATATCCAGAAGCTCTTTTCGGTTATAAGAGACGGTAGCATCAACATTATGTACAAAATAAATTACAAACAATGCGAAAAAAACATACAAACAGCACAATTGGTTAGGAGTCATTCCTTCCGGCAGCCATCCCCTCTGGTGCCATTCTATTATGGGATTATAATGATGACAGAACTACGTGAGTTTGTATTTTCAATTTCGTGAACGCAGTTTGAGTTTTGTGGTCGCAAGTACGATTTTCAAACGTGTAATTTAATTTTGCAAGCTTGTATCATAATTAACAAATGGATTAACAACGGCGGCAAACTTGTAACTTGACATTTGAATACATTCGATACAATTTTCAAGTATAATAAGTCCATTTACGAGTCCACTTACGGGAAAAAATATCAGAATTGAGCTGCCTGTCTAAACGCAGCCAGGGACAAGTGAATACAAGTCAGTTCTTGTGTTCGTAGTAGTTTCCATGAATTTGAGTGGTTACATACACTACATGTTAAATGGCTATTAGACAGCGATAAGGAAACTCTTGCTGTAATCAAAGGGAAGGTACCACCGAAGGCCCCAGTATTCAGGCAGGCAGCTTGAAGCAGATGTGTATCACCATCCAGGCCCTTGTCACAGCATGCAGTGGCCTGATAGGGAGATGACAATAAATACATTATGTACGTTTCATCACCAAAGCCGTGTTAGTATTTACTGCACGTTGCTGAACAATCCAGCCATTTTGTTAGTGTGATTGAAAAAAATGGGTAATTCAATTACAATATTCAGTTCATAAGCATTGACTGTAATACCTTTAGGGTCCTTTGGAGGTCTGGCAGCATGCTGCTTTCTTGTGATCTTTGCAGTGGAATTGGGAGGGGCATTTTACAGTCACCAATTAATCAATAAACAGGCAGTGGAATGAAGTAGTTTGACAAGTGTTCAAAAGTCAGTAACAAGTCTTTAAAATATATCTTAAATTATATATATATATTTTCTCTAGAAACCAAGCTAACATTACTCATTAGCTACACTGCAGTGATCATGGTGGGAGTTATGGCTAGCTTTCCCCCAGAAGTTTCAATTTAGCCATCTAGCTAGCTAATGGCATTTATAATCAACTTCATCAATCAGATGGTTAACTAACTAGCACATATATTTGTTTTCCTCTCGCGTCTATAGCTCCCTGATAAAGATAGCCAGTTGATAGTAAAGCTAGGATGAATCTCAGAGGCCAGCTAGCTAACGCAATAGCAGTTGTCAATGCTATTGCGTCCCGAGTGGCGAAGTTACTGCATCTCAGTGCAAGAGGTGTCACTGCAGTCCCTGGTTTGAATCCAGGCTGCATCACATCTGAATGTGATTGGGAGTCCCATAGGGAATATATTTTGATTTGCTTAACACTTTTTTGGTTACTATGATTCCATATGTGTTATTTCATAGTTTTGATGTCATCACTATTATTCTACAATGTAGAAAATAGTAAAAATAAAGAAAAATCCTTGAACAGTATGTGTTCTAAAACTCTATATATCCATTGAGTCTTGAAGAATGTAACTTATAAATGCCTGTTTCATCTGTGGATTTGCCCTTTAAACAGCTGCATATTATCAAGATATCAAAGTGTCACCAACAAAATGGTAAACAATAGGCCTATAGAAAATGCAGCATATGGCATTCATTTTTCACATGTAAATAGAACTTTTCAGTAGTGCTCAAAGCATGCCATTCCTTGAGCACAGCATTTATTTTTCAACTCGAATCAACGAGCCCAATCAGTCCTCCATGACAACAAAACCATAAACTATAGAGTAGGGCTAGCTACTAAGTCCTTCGTTTTGAGGTTATGCTCAGGTAAAACAATTTGGCTAATCTATACTTCCATATTTCCACGTCCTATTCTGGAAGATCAAGGGGTATAAAATGTATTGGAATTCTGATAGACTTTGGTTTTTAATGTAAAGAAAGAATTGAATCGTATTATTAAATGTAGTAGAAAGCGATGGGTTAGTAGAAGCCTACATAACCAACCCATATAGTCAAATTTAACATCCATATATGGCCAGCTATGTAAACTTTAACATGGATTTATCCTGCAATAGATGTCGTTCAATTGGTGACATACATTTTTGTCTAAAAGTAACTGAATGTCACGTTACTGAGTTTGGATAATCCAAAAGTTACTTTACTGACTACAATTTTGGACAGGTAACTGTAACTGTAATGGATAACATTTAGAAATTAACCTACCCAACCCTGGTTAATTGTTACATGATTAATTTAACCGGGTAACAATTAAACATTGTTATTTATCTAATTAACGAACTGTCATCAGATTAATGAAAGTAAAGTCATGGCATAAACTACAAATTAGTGGCTAATATGTGTACCCTACAATAAAGTGTAACCGAACACATCACTCTGGAGTCAGATGTTAACAGTGTAGTGAGGTATCAGTGACAGCCATAGAGTGAGTGCATTGGCTTAGCCCAGTTGTCAGGGTAGAGAGAAAAACAGGGGATCGTTTTTTTGCGAAAATTATGATTATATATATTTTTTATTTCGCGGGGGTGAACAATTGTGTGGGTAGTTCAAGTAGTTAGCTACAATGCTACATGGCAAAAAAGTAATTAGCTAATGAAAAGACTAAGGAGATTTGAATTTAGTTAAACTACCACCTAGCTCCTGTGGATCTATTGCATGATAAAGACGAATAGCTTAACATTATAGCACATAAAACAAATTAATTTAACACCAATGTGCAGCTGTGTGGTTAAATTTAAAAAATATATAATACTGCCTAGACGAGATTCTACCCCACTATATAACCTAGTGGCAGCGCAGTTGCTTCAAAACAGTGGATTGTCATCTAGGGTTTATAGTTTCGTTGGTCGGATCAGAAGTCCTTTGAAAACCGCTTCGGAGCATCAGAGCTCCGGCATCAATCGTACACTTTACTTGGCCTACTACTATCCGCCGCCTATCGAGTCACCGCGTGACACTCTCCCGTCATAGATACATTGTTATGAGGAGAAAAACAGGGAAATAATCAACTAGATTCTTTCCTATCAAGGTATGTAGCCAATAGGCCTACTACATATCGTCTGCATGCACAATAAGAATGTTTGTGCGATGGCCATGTTCATGGCTCATAATTCGATTTTTCATTGCAGCTGCCTGCTTTCTCCTTGCAGCAGTAGCGGCTTTTAGTTTTATTTGGTCTATTTTATTTTGCAACGTAGGCGAACAATAATCTCTCCTCCTCTTATCATTTTTTTGTTACATTGCCTCGATTGGTGATGTTTGTTATTTTTGTCGCATGGTGTTCTATGGTCTGGGCGCTTGCGTGCCTCTGTCGAGCAAGGAGATGAGAAGAGGTG
Source organism: Salvelinus sp. IW2-2015 (assembly GCF_002910315.2). Lineage (NCBI taxonomy): Eukaryota > Metazoa > Chordata > Actinopteri > Salmoniformes > Salmonidae > Salvelinus > Salvelinus sp. IW2-2015. Next base: position 34,416,404 of record NC_036848.1, on the reverse strand, counting down.
GTTGTGGGTGTGTGCCATAGACCGTATGCGTGTGCATATTGTTTTGTGTTGGGATTGCTTTCTACCCGTTGCCTCGAGTCACACAGCGACCCGCACTAGGTGTAATAATGTGATTTAATCGTATTCTATCTATCTCTAACATAATGTTTTGCTTTTCTTTAATGAAAGATCATCATATAGTAGATGCTCTTATTTTCTACAAATCGTCTTGATATGGTTCATCCTTGTTTTTTTGTTTGTTATTGTTTTTTTCCTGCGAATTATTGCGGTCGTTCTCCCCTTCTCAAATGAAAGGCGCGGCACCCTCCGTAGTTTTTACTGCCCGTGTGAACCGCTAGCTCTCTGGAGAGATAGCCATTAGGCTCCTCACTGTAGCCTAATATTCTGTGGATCCTCAACAGGTTGAAGCCCTATGTTTCATATAGGCTTATCAGGCGTGAGAGATGCCAAAGAATAGCTATATGTATGGCTTTAAAATAATAATAAAAATTAATACATAATAATAATAGTTTAAAAAAAAAATATCAGGTTATAAATTGCATGGGCTGTAGGCCTATTGTAGAATTTGATGTAATCATGGAAATTATGTTTGTTTCATTATCTCTAATCGTGGCGGCAGGTAGCCTAGTGGTTAGAGCGTTGGGCCAGTAACCGAAAGGTTGCTGGATCGAAATCCCGAGCTGACAAGGCCAAAATCTGTCCTTATGCCCCTGAACAAGGCCACTGTTCCTAGGCCGTCATTGTAAATAAGAATTTGTTCTTAACTATCTTGCCTAGTTAAATAAAACATTGAATTGCGGGCCTTGTGTGACAATTATTAAACGATTGTTGTGGCCCACACATTTATGAAACGCGCACGACCCCCACACCGCCCTTGACTTGACGGATGCGCTCCAAATTGTGAGAGAAAGGACCATAAACATTACAATAACATGAATGGTTGTAAAGTCTGGTTTGAGACAGGGGAGGGGAGGTAGTTGTTTAACTGGCCAACGTTAACCTGGTAGCCTAACTCCTGGACCTATAGGTCCTGGTCAAAAGTAGTGCACTGCACTATATACTACTGTAAACTTCCGTTTGAATTTAGAAAATAAAGACAAATGACATGGACAAAATGATTGCCACCCGGAGCACTTGTTTGCACAGCCTTTGGCCAAGATAACTGCAGTCAAACGATTATTGTTGCCATCGATGAGCTTGCTGCACCTTTCTACTGGCAATTTGGCCCACTCCTAAGCAGCAAACTGCTTGAATTCTTCAATGTTTGAGGGCTGCCCTCCACCTACTGCTGTTTTCAGATCTTGCCATAGGTTTTGGATGTGATTCAGATCTGAACTAGACGCTGGCCTCTCCAGAACAGTCCAGTGTTTCATCTTGTACCATTCCTGGTTGCTCTTTTTTGTCCTGTGTTTGGGGTGTTTGGACCCACAACGTTCAATGGAGACCCAGGTTTTGGACACTGTGTTGAACATTGGAGTCCAAAACACCTGATAATCTGCTGAATTCAGGATGACATAGCCGTGGTATACTTATTGGCCTTATACCACAAACCCCAAGGTGCCTTGTTGCTATTATAAACTGGTTGCCAACATAATTAGAGCAGTAAAAACACATGTTTTGTCATACCCTTGGTTTACGGTCTGATATACCACGCCTGTCAGCCAATCAGCATTCCGGGCTCGAACCACCCAGTTTATAAAGTTGTTTATAAAATATTTTATAAACTGGGTGGTTCGAGCCCTGAATGCTGATTGATTCTTTTAATTACGTCTATAACCAGTTTATAATAGCAATAAGCCACCTCGGATGTTTGTGGTATATTGCCAATATACCACGGCGAAGGGCTGTATGTTGCGCATGTTCAAGGTCCCCAGTACCAGAGGCAGCAAACAACCCAAGAGCATCATTAAACGTTCCCATGTTTGATTGAAGGGAGGGTGTTCTTTTCACTGATTTCTTCATTTGGTCATTCTTTATTTATTTGTTCATCATCTGTCTGTTTGTCTTATACCCCCCCCCCCCCCCCCCATGACCTGTTCACACTATAATTCGTTATATTTCTGGTAATTTGTTCACAAAAAATCTCTATTTCCCACACAGATGATGTGGAGTCTGTGGATCCTGTTGGGAACACTCAGTGTGGGTGAGTCATTTATTTTCCATAATTATAATGTTTTATTTTTGAAGTACAAAATGTGGTACAAGTTCCGGACCTGAAGAAGTACGTGGGAGTTTTAGCTTACTGTATTAGCTCTTAACCTTCCAATGAAATGTCATCCAGAAACCACGTTGATGAACAAGCAATAAAGCCCGGGGGGGGGGGTATACATAGCCAAGGAGGGGGCTGTTGACATTTCAAGATGAATAGGCTGCAATATTAAAAGGTAAACTACTGTGTACATAAGGCCATTATTACACCATATTACACTACACCATTATTGTACCTGTTAACTTTCACCTCACATTCGGCATTAGTCAGCATCATAGGGCCTGTAAAATGCACTACTTTTGTCCAGGGTCCATATAGGGAACAGCTGTAGAGATTTGTAGAGAAAATACATCATTAAAAGGGTTTCAATTTACAGTGTTTTAATCCTGTCTTTCTCACTCCATCTCTCTCTGCCTCCCTATCTCTCTCCCCCCCATCTCTCTCTGTCTCTCAGATGGCTATGCGATGCACGACCTGCACGAGCGTCTGTCCCACGGGCGTCAGCTGAAGATCTACCTCCCGAAGAGCTCTTCGAAGCTGGAGTTCACCCCTGCTGCAGAGCCCATGAAGACCTACCTGTACTGGGACCGTGGCGCCCGGACCAACAAGGGACGGGTGTCTGGGACAGGAACTGACAGGCGCTGGTATCTGGACAAGGTGACTGACTGACTCTTCAATTATCCAAGTCAAATTTTCCCTAGGAGACAATAAAGTATATCTTATCATACCACCAGATGTCCAATTGAGGGGGGGTGTTGGGGGATGGCGTCCTCCTCTTAACAAAAAAGACCACTTTATTTTGACCATTAGTAATACATTTACACCACCTCTGCTAATGTGACTACCATCATCTATCTATCTCTTTAATTTAATTGTATTGTTTTTATTGTGAAGCAATTTTAAATGCACTTAGATTTGATCTTTGCCCTCTGAAGGTGACGTACGAGGACCAGGGAACCTACGTCCAGAGAGACCACTGGAACAAGGAGATCTCCTCGCTCAAAGTGGCCGTGAACAGTGAGTGCAGGAGGGGGTACACGGTGGGGTGGTGGGGAGAGTTGTTGTTTTGCATGTTATTGAAATATCGTCCTTTGTTGTTGTCAGTTGGTGTACAGATCCTTCTCGCGTTTTTGTCTCTCCCTTTCTCTCGCTCTCACTCTTGCTTGCTCCTTCACTCTCTCTCTCTCTCTTTCCACCTACTCTCTCTCACCCACCCCCCTCTCTTGTCTCTCATGTACTCCCCCTCTCTTTCTTTCACTCTCTTCCTCTAATGCTACGTTTCCTCTTACTCTCTCTCACCTCTTCATGTGCCTGCCCCATCTCTGTTTCCAACTACTCTCTCGCCCGTAACATGTTCTCACACCTTTTCTCGCCCCACCAGCCAGGCATGAGTACCCGAAGTGCGTGGCGGGCGAGGAACTCTACATCTCATTGGAGGGCATCGACCTAGCCGACGCCCAACTCTCCTTCTCTGGCGCCGACGCCAATGTCACCCTGGTGCATGATGGGGCCGTGGTCGCCCAGGACCACCCGGACTACTGGAACCGGGTCAAGACCCACTCCACCAAGATCACCATCGAGAACGTCAACACCACGGACGTGGGTTACTACACGCTGAGGGACAGGAGAGACAGGGTGGTCTCCATCATCAGGATGGAACTCACAGGTGGGGGTGTGTGTGGGGGGGAGTGTGTGTGTTTTTTTGCTGTGTCACCATGCGTTGTTAGTTGCTCCAAACCTTGGTCTGCATATATGCTGGCTGCTTCCCAAATGGCCTAGCCCCACTTACCTAACCTCAACTCTGCCTGGGAGCAGCAACAGTAGGGTGTGTGTACATATGGTTCTCATCATAGACACAGAATGGATTCTATTCTAGAATATAAATTATGCTATTTACAGTGAGCTCCAAAAGTATTGGGATAGCGACACATTTTCTGTTGTTCTGGCTCTGTACTCCAGCACTTTGCATTTGAAATGATACAATGATGAAACCTCTACATTAATGTGGATGCTACCATGATTACGGATAGTTCTGAATGAATTGATGGCATTGTTAGTTGCTCCAAACCTTGGTCTGCATATATGCTGGGTATGTCCCAAATGGCTCCCTATTTCCTCTAAAGAGCCCTATGGGCCCTGATCAAAAGGAGTGCACTAAATACGAAAAAGGGTGCCATTTGGTCTCCATAGACACTGGCTGGCTTTAAGTGGCTTTCCAAGTATCTTATTACCCTGTCAATGGTCTTCACCACTCAGACTGCAATATGTGTCCCAAATGGCACCCTATTCCCTATTAAGTGCACTACTGGTCAAATGTAGTGCTTACATAGGTAATTGTGTTACATTTGGGACACATACCATGAGTGTACAAACTGAAATAGAGGGACAAGGAATCCATTCTGGAATTGACTCAACTACTGTGTCCATTCACAGGAATCAGAATTCCATAGAATTGCCACCTTCACTCCTGCTGCCCACCAGCAGGCCTCCAAATGTTTTCAATATTCCATCTGCTGACTTCCAGAGAAGGGATAGGCCAAAGGGCAGGGGTTTATTTGTTATTATGAACTGGGTAGTTAGAGCCCTGAATACATTTTAGTCATTTAGCAGACGTTCTTATCCAGAGCGACTTACAGTAGTGAATACATACATATTCATACTTTTCCATACTGGTCCCCCATGGGAATCAAACCCACAACCCTGACGTGGCAAGCGCCATGCTGTACCAACTGAGCCGTACAGGATAGGCTGAAAGGCCTGATATAATTAAGCAATAAGGTACGAGGAGGTGTGGTATAGGCTAATATACCACGGCTAAGGGCTGTATCTAGGCACTCCACATTGCATTGTGCGTAAGAACAGCCCTTAGCTGTGGTATATTGGCTATATACCACACCTCCTCGGGCCTTATTGCTTAATTATAGTAGGTCTGCTCTGCATACAAAAAGGATAGCAAAGAGCTGAATTCATTCTGACTGAGCGCACTCCTATTCTCCTGTTGTGCTTGTTCATTCTGTCATCACTTTTCACTTCGTCTTCGTCCCTATTGGCCCTGAAGGGTATACTACGAAGCAGGACCAATGAGCGTGATTTCATTTGAAACCTTTCTTCGACAATGTGCATATAAAGAGTATGTATTATGTATTGCTCAGTTTAATCTCAATATGTTTTGCTGGTCATGTAAGAAAACCATGCATACACCAGAAACATGCCATGAGTGACATATGGAATTCCAACCTATTTTAACTGCCCTTACAACCCTACACTCTTAGAAAAAAATTGCTATCTAGAACCTAAAACGGTTCTTCGGCTGTCCCCATAGGAGAACCCTTTGAAGAACATTTTTGTTTGCAGGTAGAACCCTTTTGGGTTCCATGTAAAAATCCTTTCCACAGAGGATTCTACATGGAACCCAAAAGAGTTCTAACTGGAACCAAAAAGGGTTCCCTTTCTTCAGACAGCTGAAGAAGCCTTTTGGAACCCTTTTTTCTACGAGTGTAAGAAAGAGGCCTCTGTAGACCAGATTGGTTGTTTCCGATAGGCACCTACACACTTCAAATGGCCACCAGTCTCGGTTCTACTGGTCTCTACTGTGTTTCTTTACTTTTATTTATTTCATTTATATTTAACTAGGCAAGTCAGTTAAGAACAAATTCTTATTTACAATGACGGCCTAGGAACACTGCCTTCTCTCATTTCCTCCCACCTTCCTCTCTCCCCCCTCCCTCCTCCTCCCTCCCTCCCCTCTCTCCCTCCAGACCACCATGACTATGAAGCAGCTAACCCCTTCATGGCCCTGCTCCTCCTACTGGGGATCCCCATAGGTATCTGCTGTTGTTGCCAGAAGAAGATCTTCAAGAAGAAAGCCCCCCACACCACAGCCGTCCTCCAGGGGACCCCCGAGACTCTGCACCCTCCTCCCGGCTACAATATCCCCGGAGGGGTGTCCCCTGGACCTGGTGGCCCGGTAAGGGGTAGTTTGATGGTGGCATGGCGAAATCCCTATTTAGTGCACTACTTTTGACCAAGCACCCCATAGGGCTCTGGTCAAAAGTAGTACACTATGTAGGGAATAGTGCCAAATGTTACCATATTCCGTATATACTGTTGTGCGCTACTTTTGACCAGGGCCGATGGTACCCTATTCCCTATTTAGTGGGCTCTGGTCAAAAGTAGTTCACTTTATAGGGAATATGGCGTCGTTTGGGACACAACCCTTGTACCCCTTTAGAAAGTATTCATACCTCTTGACTTTTGTTGTGTTACAGCCTGAATTCCAAATGGATAAAAATATAAAAAATATCACCCATCTACACACAATACCCCATAATGGCAAGTGAAAATATGTTTTTAGACATTTTTCCACATTTATTGAAAATTAAATACAAAAATATCTAATTTACAAAAGTATTCACACCCCTGAGTCAATACATGTTAGAATCTCCTTTGGCAGTGATTACAGCTGTGAGTCTTTCTGGATAAGTCTCTAAGATCTTTACATACCTGGATTGTACAATATTAGCATATTATTCTTTTAAAAATTCTTCAAGCTCTGTCAAGTTGGTTGTTGATCATTGCTAGACAGCCATTTTCAAGACTTGCCATAGATTTTCAAGCCCATTTAAGTCAAAACTGTAACTCTGCCATTAAGGAACATTCAATGTCGTCTTCGTAAACAACTCCAGTGTATATTTGGCATTGTGTTTTAGGTTATTGTCCTGCTGAAAGGTGAATTAATCTCCCAGTGTCTGTTGGAAAGCAGACTGAACCAGGTTTTCCTCTAGGATTTTGCCTGTGCTTAGCTCCATTCCGTTGAAGTGAATGGGTGTATTGATACGCCATCCAAAGTGTAATTAATAATTTCACCATGCTCAACGGGACATTCAATTTATGCTTTTTTTTTTACCCATCTACCAATAGGTGCCCTACTTTGCGAGGCATTGGAAAACTTCCCTGGTCTTTGTGGTTGAATATGGGTTTGAAATTCACTGCTTGAATGAGGGACCTTAACAGATAATTGTAGGTGTGGGGTACAGAGATGAGGTAGTCATTTAAAAAGTATGTTGAACACAATTATTGCACACGGGGTGAGTCCGTGCAATTTATTATGTGACTTGTTTAGCACATTTTTACTCTTGGAACTTATTTAGGCTTGCCATGACAAATTGGTTGAATCCATTTTTTATTAATTTGTAAAAATGTGTAAAAACATAATTCCACTTTGACATGTAGGCCAGTGACACAAAATCTCAATTTAGTCCATTTTAAATTCAGGCTGTAACACAAACAGAATGTGGAAAAAGTCAAGGGCTGTGAATACTTTCTGAATGCACTGTACATAATACTACATGCCATTTAGTATCCACTTTGGTCACACTTTATGGTCATAATATGTCACAACAACTGACATAATTTGTCATAACACATTATAATATGGTTATAACACTGTCATGTATGGAACACTGTTTGTATGTCATGATACATATATTTAGACCTGTTGTGACATATATTACATTATTTTATGGCTGGTTATAACACCTACATAAGAGTGTCAAAACCCACAAAACCTACCACACAAGCAAAACATTCCATTACACCATAGCCTACATGTCAACAGTATGTTTATGTTATATATATTGTTTTAATTGACCATATGAAATTATCATTGTTGTTGCGCACACATGAATGATGACTAGGATGAATGCAGATTTCAGGAGCAGGACAAGACACCCTCTTTTTGACTGAATACTAATTAATATAAGGGCATGTACGTGATAGGCCTATCTGGTTAATCATGATTATGATGGTCATAATGCTCCTTGACAGTGTCATAAAGTGTATTATCTAGTTATATAAAATATGTTGAAAAAAACACGACTGTAAAGAATTCATTACAACAACAACAAATTATTTAAGGAACAAGCTTTCAAACGAAGGGAAACTTATTGGCAGGGGGGAAAATGATGTGAATAAATATTTGTCAGAACAGGTGTAAATATATGCGTCATGACAGTGTTATGACCATATTATGACAAGTTATGTAATCTGTTATGATATATTATGACATGGTTATGACCGTGTCATAACGTGTTATGACACTGGGTGTCAAGTAAAGTGTTACCGACACTTTTATCCAAAGCCTTTTATGGGGGGTGCCGTGAATCAGACCCCCTATCCTGGCGTTGCAAGCACCACGGTCTACCCACTGAGTTAGAGGACCACACGTTGCCTTTATGTTCCTCATGTCTCCCCTCTCACTCCTTGATGTACTATCATAGTGAAATCGCAGTGAGCTTTTGTGAATGAACGGTCGATAATAACATCAATTGTGTTTTTGTTGTGATTGTCGCAGGTATTTTATCATGGCCCAGGCCCAGATCCTAACATGGTACATGATGCATTTATTATTACTCAATTAACTACACTGTGGTGTGTGTGCGTGCGTGTGGTTGGTTATCGGCTTTGTGTCACTGATCTGAACGACAAGCAATAATGCCTTCCGTATGTATATCATTTTCTTATTTTCGTCTTAGTCATGAGCACTGTGCGTGTAGCATGTGTGTATTGAGTAGAAGTCCCTATGTCTATCTATGGGTATCCATGTACACTATCTGTGTATGTTCAGTATGAGTATATACTGTCATGGATATATAGTTTAAGCAGGGATGGAAATGAAGCTAGCCCGAGTCTAGTACTTTTCAGACTGGGCTAGTAGCATGGCACAGATTTGGACCCCAAATCGTTAAATTCCATCCCTGAATAGGATTATATAAAAGTATATTTCAGTCCCTCTGTCTAACTGTAGGAACTGTGGTGCTCCTCCATGTACAGGGAGGTTACCCCCAGGTCTACTCTCCCCCCAACCCTGGGATGCCTGGCCAGCCTCAGTGGACCGGACCCCCATACCAACCAGTGAGTCAATCCATTCATCTCTCCTCTCTCCTTTACGCCTTCTCTCTCCATCTGTTCATTTGATCACTTAGCAGCACAGCTGTAAGGTCTGAAAGCACAGAAAACAAAGGAGCTGAGGAGAAAATGTCTGGCCTCATGGCACTTAATTCCCTTTATAGTGTGCTACTTTTGACCAGGACCCATAGGGTGCCATTTGGGACACATCCACTCTCTGTAAAGGAGGATTGGGGCTGAGTTAGGGGCTGTGGCGCTACACTAACCTTCCAGGAATAAGTTTCTGTCTGTCCTAGTTGATTAATACTCTCAATAGGCCAATCGTCATCAACAAGCAATATGCCTGTGTGTGTGTGTGTGTGAGACGGTGTTGTTTTGCTGTGGTTTGTTTCAGGGGTTCAACCCAGGCTACCACCCACAGGACCCTATGTACCCCCCCGCCCAGCCCCTGCAGTGGAACGGCCCGCCGTCCAACCAGCCACAGTACAACCCTGGTGCTCCTCCTATGGTATGTCTCTATACTCTACCATATGCTATTCTATTCTTCTCCTCTACTCTGTTCTATTCTACTCTAATCTGTTCTACTCTACTCTGTTCTATTCTACTCTACTATATTATATTCTACTATTCTACTCTTGTTATATTCTACTCTAATCCTTTCTACTCTACTCTGTTCTATTCTACTCTACCCTACTATATTACATTCTACTATTCTACTCTACTCTGTTATATTATACTCTACTCTAATCTTTTGTACTCTGTTATATTCTACTCTACCGTGCTATATTATATTCTACTCTACTCTGTTATATTCTACTTTACTCTAATCTTTTCTACTCTACCCTGTTCTATTCTACTCTACTCTAATATTTTCTACCAGTCTACTCTGTTCTATTCTACTCTACTCCTTTCTACTCTACTCTGTTCTATTCTACTTTACTATATTATATTCTACTAGTCTACCCTGTTATATTCTACTCTACTCTAATCCTTTCTACTCTACTCTGTTCTATTCTACTCTACTATATTCTATTCTACTAGTCTACTCTGTTCTATTTTACTCTACTCTTTTCTACTAGTCCACTCTGTTCTATTCTACTCTACTCCAATCCTTTCTACTCTACCCTGTTCTATTCGACTCTACTCTAATCTTTTCTACTCTACTCTGTTCTACTATATTATATTCTACTCTTCTACTCTACTCTGTTCTATTCCCCTATTCTACCATATTTGGTTATATTATTGAAAACTCTACTCAGCCTCTACTCCTATTTCCTCTATTCTACAATCTATCTCACTCTGCCTTCCTTCTGACCCCTAAGTGGAGTGGGCCGCCTAACCAGTATCAGTATCCCGTGGCTCCGATGGTATATATCTACTCTACTTAACCATAGTCTAGTGTCTCTTCCCAGTCCTCCCCATCACCCTTGTCCTCTGTGTCAACAGATGTCAAATCTTAATTTGACTCCATTAGTCGCTGGAGGAAAATAATCCAGCAGTAGGTTTTGAATATCTGAATAAATATTTAGAATCGCCACCAGGGGGCAGCTGGAAGCGGCGTTTGTGTACAATGGACACCGTACCTACATTGTACCTTATGTAGGCTACGTACAGGCTACAGCGCATCTCGTGTGAATTCTTATGTGAATTATAATAAATTGACATATTTGTAGGGGGTAGATGTATTTTTAGTTCGGGAAAATAATTTTTTCAGATCAATTGTTTTATTATATGTTGAAGGCAAGCAATAGGCAGAATAAATTATAAATTTCCTCAGTGTCTGTGTGGTTCAGAGGTTACAGCCACTGACCATAGCACACATATGCCAGAGTCAGCATGGGTTTGAATCCGGCCCACTGCATATGGATGAATGTATATTTTTGACACATTAACTCCGCGAGGTTACAAGGTTAAAACAGAAACAATTCAAAGGTTAACAGTTTAGGCATTCATTCTGAGTGGTTAAGGTTAGGGCTATGGTTGGGGAAAGGCTTAAAACAACAGAAATGGAAAACTACGCGCCTATGTTTCATCAGTATTTATAGTATTCTTAGTGCTTGTGAAAGTTTAGTGAACTGTTGTAGTGCAGTAGTCTAAGCAACATGCTCCAACTCTGAACCTCATGAGTTCATGCCCAGTGCTGGGTGATATAGTGACCAGCCTGAGACTACATTAGGCCCACAAGTGAATTGCAATTATTTCAATAAGTAAAACAAATAGTCTAATCATTTACATATTATAGAAAAGTGTCTCAGCTCAACGAAATCATCTTTGGATAGGCTCAAATTAATATTTGGGGCCCTATTGCAACCATCAATGGCACTAGATTATCGCCAGTTTATGTCTGGTTATAACATCAATATGCACTAAATTCCCCCGCACAGCTGATCTCAATTGCAACCATTATTAGTCACCTCATTACCTCTCCCTAAAAGATCGGTGGTCCTTAGTCCTGCTTGCAACCAAATTCTTTCAAGATATGTTTGCCCTCTGGTTGGTATTGTAATCGGAAACAATTTAGTTATTTTTGAACAGACTAAGGGCGATGTATCTATTTAACAAGCATTCCGTACAATAAAAATAAAGTATTTCATAGTTTACCACGGCAAGTCTACTGTGGCATTTCACCCCACACTTTGTATGAACGGAAACTAATGCTGGTGTAGCCGACTGTTATTCTTTTATTTGTTTCCTATTTATGTTATCCAAAAGTGTCTGGTATGGTCATTTCATATCACGATCGACTGTCCGTATTTGAAATGTGTAAATAAATCAAGTCAATCGGAGGGATTGAGTTCTTTGTGCCAGAAGAGTGTGGGCCGGGAATCAAACCCAAGCCGACACCATAGACATTTATGTACGCACTGAAGAAAGCAGCCCTAACCGTTAGATCACCCCAGAGCACAATTAAAAATGTTGACCTGATAAACTTGACACTTGTACGTCGTAGCCTAGTGGAGACCAATATCTATCTTGTGTTATTAGGCTATATAAAACGACAGATGTTGATGTGTATGGCTTCATTTCAGATACATTTTGTACATTTGAATGTTGTAGTAACAGGACCTAGGACTAGCGTTTGAGCGAGAGAGAGAGAAAAGGATTTTGATAGCAAACCCTGATCCCAATGACTGGACTGTCCCCTCATGGAAGGAAAGATTACTGCTCTTTTTTCAGGGACTGTCGAGGCTCATTAGAATTTTTTGATGCAGCGGGAAAATTCTTAGCGACAAAAGAGTGATCAAGTTAAGAACTGACATCTGTATCTGTCATACGCTGCTCCGGTTTGGATCCTTCTCATCTCTGTGTGTGTGTGTGTGTGTGTGTGTGTGTGTGTGTGTGTGTGTGTGTGTGTGTGTGTGTGTGTGTACATGACCTGTATTTGTGTGACTAATTGTGTGTGTTTCAGGGGTATGCTCCGGTTATGTACAGTGCCATGCCTCCAGGTGAGCCAGTGAAGGAGGAGATAAAGATGGAGAACATGTCTCCTGCTGATCCCCTCCTCGCCCACCCCCCACAACCCCCCCAGGTCAGTCCTCTCTCTCTCTCTCTCTCTCTCTCTGTCTTTTTCTTGCTCGCTCCCTCTCTCCATCTCCGTCTCACAAACACACACTTGCTTACTTTACCGATACATGGTTTTCAACTCTCAACTTTCACTCCCTAGGCGTCATCGCACTCCGCCCCCGTGCCTGCCTCTGACGTCCTCCACTCCTCGGACGGAGCCTACCAGTTTAACATCGACACAGGAAAGAACACCACCACCAACACCACCAACTTCCTGTAGAACACCACCCAATGGCCCAATCAGGAGCGGCCTTTTCAACGTAATGGGGGCTCCGTCCCAATATGTCTCAATTGCTTCCTTTCCTCCTCTCCTTTCCTCGTCGCTTTCCCTGTGTGACCACTGATATTAATGGGAGGTATAAACCATGGGGGCTGTTTGCGATTCAATTTAGGGAGGTGTTACAAGAGAAGTGCTAATAAATTTACCAACGAAAATGCATAGATCCATTCTCACAACAACAACAAAAAACAGCTGACATAACTAGGTCTCGAGCTGTGTTTTTATTGACTGTGTTTTTTTTTAGTCCCCTACCCCTTTCACATAAACAAACAAAGGTAACAAAATGTAAAAATAAGGGGTTTGGTCTCTGTGTAAATGGGGTATTAGTGAAGGAAAGGAGATAAGGAAAGTAGGTAATTGGAATATGCCCCTATTTCCTGTATAGGGATAGGAAGTGCCCATTAGCTGTGATACAGAGCCTGTCAAAATGGCTGAAACAGACAATGGAAGCATGGGATTGGTGCAAGAATGGCTGAAGGTAGTTACCACCATATTCCCAGTCCATTTATTTTAAATATCCTAGGGGATTGTACGAGTGCACACTTCGGGAGAAGGGTAGAACATTGGAATGTAGCCAGAGTCTAGGGGCGAGGGTTGGGAAGGCAGTGGAAAAGGTTGGTTATTTAACATTTATTGTTTTAAACGTGTAGCCTTAGATTTTTCTAACTTGTCTTTTTTTAAACTCAACAGTAAAGATGGTATCTATGAAACACTCCAACTGCCAACCATCTCGCAAAAAAACAAACAAACACGATCATTATCCAACCAGAGCATTCAGAACCTACATCACACCCAGTCATGATCCAATCAGATGGTACCAGGAAAACTCATCATCACTCTGGATAGACCAAGCAAAGCTCTCTATAAACATGTACATGTAAATACAATCACAAATGCCTTTATGTTCCAAAGTTTAGTTTGTCATTATATGCATGATGGACCATTTTAGTACTTTATATGAAACTACTGTCATTTCAACAGGGTATGCAGAGTTAATTAACTGTTTTGGCAGCTTATGATTAAAAACAATTGGGAGGAGGGTGCTATTCTGTTAGGCCTAAATAGCCCCCTATTCCTTACATAGTTCACTACTTTTGACCCGAGTAAATGTCATTCCTGTGCATCTGTTCTCTTGTATTGTCATCACGTTAGGTTGAACACGGACAGTTTTGTAGCGTCAACGAGGCTAACAGAGGTGTGTGAGTTCCACAAGAGCCTATGCAAATCACTAAGTTGGAATAGTTACCACTTTATTACTGTATATAATCAGCAATGTTAATATTAATTATATTATGTTAAAATATGTAGTATGTATAAATATTCAAGGAACATTTTAATTTGCGGTGTACAAACTTAACATGATGAACGGCAATGACATTTACGCTAACGGGTGACGAGCATTTCCAGACCATGTGACATGTCCAGACAAATTCCTGGCCTAGTTCTTTGTTCTCATCATTACATCGTAGCTAGTCATCTTTCAACCATTGCAATGTGACACTGCCAAGGAACCAGAGTTGGCATTCTACCTCTCATTCCTTCATCTATGCACATATAGGCTCTACTCCAATATCCACACTATCATACCACTTAGAATGAAGCTATGGCTGTGTCCAAAATGGCACCCTATTCTCTATAAAATGTATTACTTTTGACCAGGGCCCAAGTTTATTAAGGTTACTCTACCACTGCATTTGTTTTGTCTGTTACCAATACCCTCATGAGCTGTAAACAAACTTGCCGACTCGTGAAATGTTGTTCAATGGAATTGTGTCATGTTGTAAAGCGTTTGGAGTAAGCAGTTTTTCGTTGCAAATGTTTCGCTAGTTTGCTACGGTGTGCGCAGTGCGCTAATGATTACAACGCAGGCTCCCGATATTAATTTTTTTATTAACATTTTGTTACCTCACTCTTTAGGGATACCACATGAGCTTTTGGAGTAACTTTTAAAGCGACCTTACAGAACGTCTTTTCTCACTTTGTAACTGTCTAGATGATTTCCAAAGCAATATCATTAGACCTTGTGGAATGTTCCGTTTGTTTCTTACTCTATGAATATCGTTAGCATTTATAGTAGAATAGTCTGTAGGACATGCACATATCCACCTCAATAAACAGAATGCAAAATCCCTGCTCTGCCTGTCCGTTTGTGTGCTTTAAAACAAGCTACTCACATCTGCAGTTAATTCTGTTATCACACAAAAAAACGACTTAGTACATTATGAAAAAAGGCAAATGCTTTATTATACCAAATGGAACCAAACGATTTATTAACAGAGACACAACAACAACAATTATTGCTTCTTATTAATTGTACTGCCTTTGACATGATTCAATAAAAACAATTGAAAAAGAGTATAGAGACAGGGAATTATCCAAGCACCATTACACCTCGACTTTCATAAATGTTATCTGGGACTCTGGCTTTACTTCATCTCGAGGAGATGAGATGAAACCAGCAGGCCAGTGATAGACTTACAAGTCCAGATGGTAGAAGAGCAGGACCAGGTATCTTCCTCTGGTAGTCAGACTGAGCTGTTTAAACTGTCTGTCAACTACTGCTGTCCCCACCCAGTCTGAAGCAGGCTTAGATACTAGTGGAGGTAAGAGCTGCTGTAACAATTAGCACCACTCATATATCTCTCTATTACTATTCACTCCCTCCTTGTGAATAATCTCTCTGTCTCACTCACGTAATCATGAGGACTAAAAGTGATCCAATATAGCAACATGATAATACTCAGTCACGTAATCATGAGGACTAAAAGTGATCCAATATAGCAACATGATTAATACTCAGCTACGTATCATGAGGACTAAAAGTGATCCAATATAGCAACATGAAATACTCATCACTGTAATCATGAGGACTAAAAGTGATCCAATATAGCAACATGATAATACTCAGTCACGTAATCATGGAGGACTAAAAGTGATCCAATATAGCAACATGATAATACTCAGTCACGTAATCATGTGTAAGGACTAAAAGTGATCCAATATAGCAACATGATAATACTCAGTCACGTAATCATGAGGACTAAAAGTGATCCAATATAGCAACAACAGACCCGCACCTCATGTCATTCCTTTCTGGTTTGGCAAACGGGACAGCTATGACCGGAAGTTACTTTTCATAGTAAGTTTGGAGAGCATTTTCGCTAACCCTAACCCTTTTCCTAACCTTAACCTTACCTGCTAATTCTCCTAACCTGCTGCCTATGTTCTCCAAACCTGCTATGAAAAAGTCACTTCCAGTAGTAGCTGTATCGCCATTTTGCCCGGTGGGCGGTGCTATACATCACGGTGGGCGTAAATTTCATTGTGCACACAGTGTCGAGAACAAGCCAAGCGCTCGCTCAAGTCCAGGTCGGGGAATCTATTCAACGCACCTCTAAATCATAGAGTACAGGTTGGCTTAAGAATAACTACAGTAATGAATGTTATTTTTTCATCGGGGAGCCACACAGCAAATTCTGAGTGTTAAATCCACACTGAGAGTGTTAAATTTAACACTAGTCCAGTGTCTGTATGGGTCCACACTTTTCAGTGTTAAATTAACACACTGCTTAGTGTAAAGCCTTATTTGCATATTTCCCAGAGTGTCTTTCGAATGAATTGCAGAGTTACCACACATGACTGTATTCGTTAGGCCCAGCATCCCGGAGTCGCCTCTTCACTGTTGACATTGAGACTGGTGTTTTGCGGGCACTATTTAATGAAGCTACCAGTTGAGGAATTGTGAGATGTCTGTTTCTCAAACTATACACTCTAATGTTCTTTTCCTCTTGCTCAGTTATGCACCGGGGCCTCCCACTCCTCTTTATTCTGGTTATAGCCAGTTTGCTCTGTTCTGTGAAGGGAGAAGTACACAGCGTTGTACAAGATCTTCAGTTTCTTGGCAATTTCTCACATGGAATAGCCTTCATTTTTCAGAACAAGAATAGACTGATGAGTTTCAGAAGAAATGTCTTTGTTTCTAGCCATCTTGAGCCTGTAATCGAACCCACAAATGCTGATGCTCCAGATACTCAACTAGTCTAAAGAAGGACAGTTTTATTGCTTCTTTAATCGGAACAACAGTTTTCAGCTGTGCTAACATAATTGCAAAAGGGTTTTCTAATAATCAATTAGCCTTTTAAAATGATAAACTTGGATTAGCTAACACAACGTGCTTCAGTGTTGTGATGCAAAAAATCCTAGCAAAATGCTTGGCGCATAGAATTAAAAAAGTATTGTCAGATATTATTCATCCTAATCAGACAGGCTTTTTACATGGACGATACATTGGAGATAATATAAGACAAGTACTGGAAACAATAGAATACTATGAAATATCGGGAACACTAGGCCTGGTTTTCATAGCTGATTTTGAAAAGGCTTTTGATAAAGTACAACTGGAGTTTATATATAAATGCCTAGAATATTTCAATTTTGAGGAATCTCTTATAAAATGGGTTAAAATTATGTATAGTAACCCTAGGTGTAAAATAGTAAATAATGGCTACATCTCAGAAAGTTTTAAAGGTGTCATTGTACGGTCATGATTCATGTTTTCTTTTAAAACCACAATTAGAATCTCTCCACGGCCTCATAGAGGATCTAGATACTTTTGGTATCCTCTCTGGATTAAAACCAAATTATGAGTGTACTATATTACGTATTGGATCACAAAAAAATGCTAATTTTACATTACCATGTAGTTTACCAATTAAATGGTATGACGGAGATGTGGACATACTCGGTATACAAATCCCAAAAGAAAGAAATGATCTCACTCCAATACATTTTTATAGAAAGTTGGCAAAAATAGATAAAATCTTGCTACCATGGAAAGGAAAATACCTGTCTATTTGTGGAAAATTCATCCTGATTAACTCATTAGTCATATCACACCTATTTGCTTATGGTTTTGCCTACACCTAGTGACCTGCTTTTTAAATTATATGAACAAAAAATATTACATTTTATTTGGAACGGCAAACCAGACAAATTTAAAAGGGCCTATTTATATAATGAATATGAATTCGGAGAGCAGAAATGATTAAATATTAAAGCATTAGACCTCTCACTAAAGGCTTCAGTCATACAAAAGTCATACTTAAATCCAAACAGGTTCTCTAGTAAATTGGTAAGAATGTCTCATCCTATGTTCAAGGGCCTTTTTCCCTTTATTCAGATTACACCTGCTCACTTTCGGTTGTTTGAAAAGGAAATGTTTTAAACAAGCCTTAGAAACTTGGTTGCAATTTCAGTTTAATCCACCTGAAAAGACAGAACAAATAATACAACAAATATTGTGGTTAAATTCAAATATACTAATTGATTAAAAAAACGTATTTTTCGAGGATATTTAAAAAAAAAGGTATAATTTTATTGAATGATATCATAAATAGGACTGGTGGAGTTATGTCACACATACAGCTAACACAGACATATGGAAATTACAACCAATTAATTGCAGCATTACCACAAAAATGGAAGAGGCAAGTAGAAGGGGAAAAAAGTAAGGAAGTTGTATGTCGGCCTTTTATTAAAGAACATAAATGGTTAAAGAAAAGTGTGATAAATAAAAACATATACCAATTTCATTTAAGGACCAAAAAACGGACAGCTGTGCCATATAAATTGCAAAATAGTTGTGAAGAGATTTTCGATGTACCCATTCCATAGCACATGGTTTATGAATTGATACGCAAAACAACGCCGGATTCAAAACTTCACATTTTTCAATTTAAATTACTATACAAAATTCTTGCAACCAATAGAATGTTATATATATACAATCTTCCCAGCTCTGCAGATTCTGCTGTGAGGAGGCAGAGTCTTTAGATAATTTATTTTGGTATTGTCCATATGTAGCTTGTTTTTGGTCACAGGTCCAGAAATGGCTGAAGAATTGCAACATTTGCCTAGAACAAACGCTGCAGATAGCAATACTGGATGATTTGAAAAGCCATAGTCAATCAATCAATAATATAATAATTATTTTAGCAAAACATTTTTTTTTTTTAATGTACAATCTGTAGTAGCTATGAGAATAGAAAGGTTCAATACTTTTGTGAAGCATCACAGCACAGTTGAAAAATATATGGCAAAAATAAATCCAAAATGGATGATGTTGAGAGATAGACGGGAGGGGTTGAAGGGTGTTGAAGGGTGGGACTAATAACAAGATAACCAATGTAAAACATACGAGGTCTGTAAAATGTATATAGGTTCAGAACTTTTGTGAAATAGCACAGTTACAAATAGAAATCAAACTGGATGGACATCAGAAATAGAGGAAGGACTAAAAACAAACAAAATATAACTATTGTAAAATAGATTGTTTCTGTAAAATGTGTATAAGATGTATAAACTGAAGGTAGAAGCCTAAGTGTTTATTGGTTTACTCCAATTGGGGGAACGGTGGTAGGGTTTGTTGGGAATAATAAAGATATATTCTTAAAAAAGTATGTCTATATAGATATGTGTATGTATATATGTGTATATGTATGCATGCGTGTATGTATATGGATATATATATTTACCCCAAAAATATATGGGGGATTGGAAATGATGCAGACAATTACATTGATGGAAGCAACATTCTTTCCGCAATATTAAGCTCATCCACCCCTTTAAAAAACCACACATAAAACACAACGTGCCATTGGAACTCAGGAGTGATGGTTGCTGATAATGGGCCTCTGTAGATATACCATTAAAAATGAGCTGTTTCCAGCTACAATAGTTATTTACAACATTTACAATGTCTATACTGTATTTCTGATCAATTTGATGTCATTTTAATGGACAAAAAAGGTTTTTTGTCCATATATAATTATGTCCCCCCCACTTCTAAAACCAATGTTGTGCCCCTGGTCAAAAGTGTTGTCTGACTGATTTGTAATAGACTGTCATAGCCCCAATTTAAAAAATAAACATCACTTTTTTTTACCTGGTGGGGTCGCGAAAAATGTTTGATATCAAAAAGGGGTTGCAGGCCAAAAAAGTTTGGGAACCCCTGGTCTAAAGACTAATCCATGTTAATGATGGTGAGTGAACAAGCCACTACAAACTGGATTTACCACTAGTGTAGCGACAGATGGTAGAAGCAGAGGCAGGGCTTCAACCAGTGGTGGAAAAAGTACCCAATTGTCATACTTGAGTAAAAGTAAAGCTACCTTAATAGAAAATGACTCAAGTAAAAGTAAAAGTCAACCAGTAAACTGCTACTTGATTAAAAGTCTAAAAGTATTTGGTTTAAAATGTACTTAAGTATCAAAAGTAAATGTAATTGCTAAAATATACTTGAGTCAAAAATATAAAGTAAAAGTATAAACCATTTCAAATTCCTCATACTAAACAAATCAAACAGCACCATAGTTCTTGTTTTTTTAAATTTCTGATAGCCAGGGGCACAATCCAACATTCAGACATAATTTACAAACGAAGCATGTGTGTTTCGTGAGTCCGCCAGATCAGAGGCAGTAGGGATGACCAGGGATGTTCTGTTGATAAGTGTGTGATTGGATAGATGTAACAAAACCATGATGTGATTGGCTTGGATTTGTAAGCCGTATAACTGCTTCATCTTGTCCTCAGATAGAACGGGTGGAAATATATCCAGTACATTCAGATCTACAGGCCAGCACCAACACACATGATGATACACCGATATCTTGATGATGAGTTGATTAGTTTAAACGATCATGTCCAAGATGGCGTAGCAGTCGGACGTGTGTTTGTCTTGTCCTGTCTCGTCCAGTGTAAATAGTCTGTTTCCTCTTTTTTTCCCCGTATATATTTTAATGTCACTTTCCATCTGAGAACTAAATATACTTTCCTGCAACCCGCCTCACCCAATGTGGTACGGATCTGCTATTTTTATACTTTATAACTGGAACCTCCATCAGAAGCTAGCCAGCTAACTAGCTACTAGCTAGTATTCATTGTTAGCCACTGCTAGCGGTCTTCACCTTTAGCTCGGACACCAGCCAGCTTTAGCTCAGTCAATACCTGCCAGTCTGCACAGCGCGATATTAACCCAGAGCATATCGGACTGCTTTTCTCTACCACATCACCGGATTCCTGCCGCAAGCTCTGAACCATTACGCTGGATCATCGCAGCTAGCTAGCTGCAATCCGAGGGGCTACTGTTGGCTAACGCCTCTGTCCCGACGCAAGCACCAGTTAGCCTTGAGCTAGCCTCGAGCTAGGCCCATCTCCCGGCTAGGCGACGAAGGCATACCAGCTAATTCTTGGGCTACAATACCTCTTTTGCCAATTTGGCCTGGACCCTTTATTGTCGACACGGAGCCCCGCCGATCCATCACGACTGGTCTGCTGACGTTATCGTCCGATGTGGTTGCAACAGGCGTTTCCATTGCGTTGTCGCCGAAGTCCATCTGCTAGCCCCGGCCTGCTAGCTGTCTGAATCACCATGTCTTCCGCTTGCCTAGCGTAGTAGCGACTACTGAACGGCTCCCTGACTCACCTATTGCTGCTCATTGGACCCTATGATCCTCGGCTACACAGCTGATGCCTGTTGGACTGTTCACTTAAACGGTACCTCACTTTGTTTATCTGTCGGCCCCAGCCCCGAACTCAGGTCCCTAACTGTGTACCTAACTGACCCTCTCTGCCCATTCATCGCCATTTACCAGCTTTATGCCTCTCTCTAATGTCAATATGCCTTGTCTACTGCTGTTTCGGTTAGTTCTTATTGTTCTATTTCAGTCCCACTCAACATGCCTGAGCTCAAGATAGCTCTTTTGTCCCACCCCCCCACACATGCGGACCTCACCTGGCTTAACTGGTGCCTCCAGAGACACAACCTCTCTCATCGTCACTCAATGCCTAGGTTTACCTCCACTGTACTCACATCCTACCATACCCTTGTCTGTCACACTATGCCCTGAATCTATTCTACCATGCCAGAAATCTGCTCCTTTTATTCTCTGTTCCCAACGCACTAGACGACCAGTTCTTATTGCCTTTAGCCATACCTTATCAAATCAAATCAAAGTTTATTTGCCACGTGCGCCGAGTATAACAGGGGTACCTTACATGAAATGCTTACTTACCAATTGTGCAAAAAAGGTGTGAGGTGAACAATAGGTAAGTAAAGAAATAAAACAACAGTAAAAAGACAGGCTATATACAGTAGCGAGGCTATAAAAGTAGCGAGCTACATACGACACCGGTTAGTTAGGCTGATGAGGTAGTATGTACATGAAGATATGGTTAAAGTGACTATGCATATATGATGAACAGAGAGTAGCAGTAGCGTAAAAGAGAGGTTGGCGGGTGGTGGGGGCGGGACACAATGCAGATAGCCCAGTTACCAATGTGCGGGAGCACTGGTTGGTCGGCCCAATTGAGGTAGTATGTACATGATGTATAGTTAAAGTGACTATACATATATGATAAACAGAGAGTAGCAGCAGCGTAAAAAGAGCGTTTGGGGGGTTGGGGGGGGGGGGGGGGCACACAATGCAAATAGTCCGGGTAGCCATTTGATTACCTGTTCAGGAGTCTATAGGCTGGGGGTAAAAACTGTTGAGAAGCCTTTTTGTCCTAGACTTGGCACTCCGGTACCGCTTGCCATGCAGTATTAGAGAGAACAGTCTATGACTGGGGTGGCTGGAGTCTTTGACAATTTTTGGGGCCTTCCTCTGACACCGCCTGGTGTAGAGGTCCTGGATGGCAGGCAGCTTAGCCCCTGTGATGTACTGGGCCGTACGCACTACCCTCTGTAGTGCCTTGTGGTCAGAGGCCGAGCAATTGCCGTACCAGTCAGTGATGCAACCAGTCAGGACGCTCTCGATGTTGCAGCTGTAGAACCTTTTGAGGATCTCAGGACCCATGCCAAATCTTTTTAGTTTCCTGAGGGGGAATAGGCTTTGTCATGCCCTCTTCACGACTGTCTTGGTGTGTTTGGACCATTTTAGTTTGTTGTTGATGTGGACACTGTGGAACTTAAAGCTCTCAACCTGCTCCACTACAGCCCCATCGATGAGAATGGGGGCGTGCTCGGTCCTCCTTTTCCTGTAGTCCACAATCATCCCCTTTGTCTTGGCTACGTTGAGGGATAGGTTGTTATTCTGGCACCACACGGCCAGGTCTTTGATCTCCTCCCTATAAGCTGTCTCATCGTTGTCTGTGATCAGGCCTACCACTGTTGTGTTGTCTGCAAACTTAATGATGGTGTTGGAGTCGTGCCTGGTCATGCAGTCGTGGGTGAACAGGGAGTACAGGAGGGGACTGAGCACGCACCCCTGTGGAGCTCCAGTGTTGTGGATCAGCGTGGCAGATGTGTTGCGGCTGTCAGGAAGTCCAGGATCCAGTTGCAGAGGGAGGTGTTTAGTCCCAGGATCCTTAGCTTAGTGATGAGCTTTGAGGGTACTATGGTGTTAAACGCTGAGCTCTAGTCAATGAATAGCATTCTCACATAAGTGTTCCTTTTGTCCAGGTGGGAAAGGGCAGTGTGGAGTGCAATAGAGATTGCATCATCTGTGGATCTGTTGGCGCGGTATGCAAATTGGAGTGGGTCTAGGGTTTCTGGGATAATGGTGTTGATGTGAGCCATTACCAACCTTTCAAAGCACTTCATGGCTACGGACGTGAGTGCTACGGGTCTGTAGTGATTTAGGCAGGTTGCCTTTGTGTTCTTGGGCACAGGGACTATGGTGGTCTGCTTGAAACATGTTGGTATTACAGACTCAATCAGGGACATGTTGAAAATGTCAGTGAAGACACCTGCCAGTTGGTCAGCACATGCCCGGAGCACACGTCCTGGTAATCCGTCTGGCCCCGCGGCCTTGTGTATGTTGACCTGTTTAAAGGTCTTACTCACGTCGGCTACGGAGAGCGTGATCACACAGTCATCCGGAACAGCATCAGTGTTGCTTGCCTCAAAGCGAGCATAGAAGTGATTTAGCTTGTCTGGTAGGCTCGTGTCACTGGGCAGCTCACAGCTGTGCTTCCCTTTGTAGTCTGTAATAGTTTGCAAGCCCTGCCACATAAGATGAGCGTCGGAGCCGGTGTAGTATGATTCAATCTTAGCCCTGTATTGACGCTTTGCCTGTTTGATGGTTCGTCGCAGGGCATAGCAGGATTTCTTGTAAGCTTCCGGGTTAGAGTCCCGCACCTTGAAAGCGGCAGCTCTACCCTTTAGCTCAGTGCGAATGTTGCCTGTAATCCACGGCTTCTGGTTGGAGTATGTACGTACAGTCACTGTGGGGATGACGTCCTCAATGCACTTATTGATAAAGCCAGTGACTGATGTGGTGTACTCCTCCATGCCATCGGAAGAATCCCGGAACATGTTCCAGTCAGTGTTAGCAAAATAGTCCTGTAGTTTAGCATCTGCTTCATCTGACCACTTTTTTATATACTGAGTCACTGGTGCTTCCTGCTTTAATTTTTGCTTGTAAGCAGGAATCAGGAGGATAGAGTTGTGGTCGGATTTACCAAATGGAGGGCGAGGGAGAGCTTTGTACGCGTCTCTGTGTGTGGAGTACAGGTGATCTAGAATTTTTTTCCCTCTGGTTGCACAGTTACCATGTTGATAGAAATTTGGTAGAACTGATTTAAGTTTCACTGCAATAAAGTCTCCGGCCACTAGGAGCGCCGCCTCTGGGTGAGTGGTTTCCTGTTTTCTTATTTCCTTATACAGCTGACTGAGTGCGGTCTTAGTGCCAGCATCTGTCTGTGGTGGTAAATTAACAGCCACGAAAAGTATAGCTGAAAACTCTCTAGGCAAGTAGTGTGGCCTGTAATTTATCACAATATACTCTACTTCAGACGAGCAAAATCTAGAGACTTCCTTAGATTTCGTGCACCAGGTGTTATTTACAAATATGCACAGACCGCCCCCCCTCGTCTTACCGGAGTGTGCTGTGCTATCTTGCCGGTGCAGCGTATATCCCGCTAGCTGAATATCCATGTCGTCATTCAGCCACGATTCCGTGAAATATAGGATATTACAATTTTTGATGTCCCGTTGGTAGGATATTCGTGATCGTACCTCGTCTAATTTATTGTCCAATGATTACACGTTGGCGAGTAGTATTGACGGTAACGGCAGCTTTCCCAGTTGCCTTCGCCGGGTCCTGACCAGGCATCTGGCTCTTTGTCCTCTGTACCTGCGTCACTTCCTCTTGCAAATACCGGGGATGTCTGTCCTATGGGGTGTTTGGAGAATGTCTTGTGCGTCGTCTTTGTTGTAGAAAAAATCTTTGTCTAATCCGAGGTGAGTGATCGCTGTCCTGATATCCAGAAGCTCTTTTCTGACGTAAGATATGGTTGCAGAAACATTATGTACAAAATAAGTCACAAATAACGTGAAAAAAAACACATAATAGCACAATTGGTTGGGCGCCTGTAAAACTGCTGGCGCCGGTGATGTAGAGGTTAACCTGTAGCCCCCAGTACTACACCTATTCCCCATGCGCTCTCATTTGTTGACTTCTGTAACCGTAAAAGCCTTGGTTTCATGCATGTTAACATCAGAAGCGTCCTCCCTAAGTTTGTTTTATTCACTGCTTTAGCACACTCCGCCAACCCTGATGTCCTAGCCATGTCTGAATCCTGGCTTAGGAAGGCCACCAAAAATTCTGAAATTTCCATCCCCAACTACAACATTTTCCATCAAGATAGAACTGCTAGAGAGGGCAGAGTTGCAATCTACTGCAGAGATAGGCTGCAGAGTTCTGTCATACTATCCAGGTCTGTGCCCAAACAGAGCTTCTACTTCTACTTTCCGTAAATAAGTCCCTCACTGTTCCCGCTTGTTATAGACCCCCCTCAGCCCACAGCTATGCCCTGGACACCATATGTGAATTGATTTCCCCCTATCTATCTTCAGAGTTCGTACTGTTAGGTGACCTAAACTGGGACATGCTTAACACCCCGGCCGTCCTACAATCTAAGCTAGATGCCCTCAATCTCACACAAATTATCAAGGAACCTACCAGGTACAACCCTAAATCCGTAAACATGGGCACCCTCATAGATATCATCTTGACCAACTTGCCCTCTACATACACCTCTGCTGTCTTCAACCAGGATCTCAGCGATCACTGCCTCATTGCCTGCGTCCGTAATGGGTCCGCGGTCAAACGACCACCACTCATCACTGTCAAACGCTCCCTAAAACACTTCAGTGAGCAGGTCTTTTTAATCGACCTGGCCCGGGTATCCTGGAAGGACATTGTCCTCATCCCGTCAGTAGAGGATGCCTGGTTGTTCTTTAAAAGTGCTTTCCTCACCATCTTAAATAAGCATGCACCATTCAAAAAATGTAGAACTAAGAACAGATATAGCCCTTGGTTCACTCCAGACTTGACTGCCTTTGACCAGCACAAAAACATCCTGTGGCGTTAGCATCGAATAGCCCGCGCGATATGCAACTTTTCAGAGAAGTCTGGAACCAATATACACAGTCAGTTAGGAAAGCAAAGGCTAGCTTTTTCAAACAGATATTTGCATCCTGTAGCACTAATTCCAAAAAGTTTTGGGACACTGTAAAGTCCATGGAGAATAAGAGCACCTCCTCCCAGCTGCCCACTGCACTGTGGCTAGGAAACACTGTCACCACCGATAAATCTATGATAATTGAGAATTTCAATAAGCATTTTTCTACGGCTGGCCATGCTTTCCACCTGGCTACACCTACCCCGGCCAACAGCTCTGCACCCCCCCAGCAACTTGCCGACTCACCCGAATCCATATAGCTGATGTTCTGAAAGAGCTGCAAAATCTGGATCCCTACAAATCAGCTGGGCTAGAAAATATGGACCCTCTCTTTCTAAAATTATCCGCCAAAATTGTTGCGACCCCTATTACTAGCCTGTTCAATCTCTCTTTCGTATCTTCTGAGATCCCTAAAGATTGTAAAGCTGCCACGGTCATCCTCCTCTTCAAAGGGGGAGACACTCTAGACCCAAACTGTTACAGACCTATATCCATCCTGCCCTGCCTTTCTAAAGTCTTCGAAAGCCAAGTTAACAAACAGATCACCGACCATTTCGAATCCCACCGTACCTTCTCCGCTATGCAATCTGGTTTCCGAGCTGGTCATGGGTGAACCTCAGCCACGCTCAAGGTCCTAAACGATATCATAACCGCCATCGATAAAAGACAGTACTGTGCAGCAGTCTTCATCGACCTGGCCAAGGCTTTCGACTCTGTCAATCACCTTATTCTTATCGGCAGACTCAATCAGTGTTGCCAACTTAGCGACTTTGTCGCTATATTTAGCGAGTATTCAGACTCCTCTACCGACACATTTTCAAAAAAGTGACTAGCGACAAATCTAGGGACTTTTTCTAGTGTTATTGGAGACTCTGACGTGAAAGCACGTATTGTTCTTACTCTTCTCAACGAGCAGCGGGTGCTGCCGTGGGCCCCAGTCCTCGTGCAGCAGTCCCTCCCAGGTTGCAGTCAGAGCAGATGTTCACCCCTCCGCGTCCAGACTGCAAATGAATCGCGCATGCGGGAAACCGCCGCTGGCTGATCCTGCCCTGGCTTACATAAAAAACTATTAACCTGAATTAGGGCCAGACTAGTTACCATAATTTTCTCACATTGCCATTGACAGTTTTTTCTATTGTCTCTTTTTGGTCCATTTAGATTGTTAATGTAGATTGTATACAACAATTTTTTTCAAATGTTATGGTTAAAAATGTTCATGTTTTACTGTGACTTGTTGTAGGCTCCTAAGTGGACCATAAGGTTAAAAACCAAACCAAATTAAGATAAAAAAGTTTTTTTTAATGACTACCTTGCCTGGTTCACCAACTACTTCTCAGATAGAGTTCAGTGTGTCAAATCGGAGGTCCTGTTTTCCAAACATTTTAAATTAGTAAATTGATTTTTGCGTTCTGAAGTTGCTACCCAAGCGGGCTGGTCATTAGTTAATTTCTTATGTTTTGACCAAGTCGTTAATTATAATAATTACATTCATTCAACGTTGCTATGCTAAACAAATCATAGAAGCACCTTTGGCAGCAATCTGTATCGGCAGAATTTCTCAAACTCTTAAGTTAGCTGGGGAGTGGTGGTGAACAGCAATCTTTCCACAGATTTTCAATGTGATTCAAGTCTGAGCTTTGGTTGGGCCATTCCATTTCCCAATGATGGAGAACACTGTGCTCTTGGAAACCTTCAACATTCTAGAATTGTGATGAGGCATATATCTGGGGAAGGGTATGAAACAATTTCTATCTCAGAAATCTACGGCCAGTTCCTTGGACTTCATGGTATAGTGGCAGTGTGTGTGTGTGTGTGTGTGTGAAATGCACAGCTGTGGCGGTACAGCTCTGTGGTTTCTGTCTGTAAAACCCCTATTAGAAGCCTATAGGGAAAAACAATCAGAGGAATAAAAAGAAACTAAGACTTTATTTGTCAAAAAAGAGGAAATCTGGAATATCTTTACATGGCAACATCATATTTTACAGGAAAGGGCCTGTCCACCAACAGCCCAATAAATATTCAGATACCAAAGGAATACAGCAGGATTACTACTGGGATAATTTAACAGCAGCCTGGAGTAGTGACATAACAAGCATGCACATATATGCAATACACACATACATACACAATACACACATACAATATCACTCCTCTTTCACCCCAATATACAATGCACATACATACAATACACATACACTACACATACATACACTACACATACATAGTACTTGGGAGAATGGATAGACGGTGCACTGTCCATCTCTCAGCACATCTAAAGTTAAATCTAGACTTGGTTTCCTCTATCGTAATCACTCCTCTTTCACCCCAGCTGCCAAACTAACCCTGATTCAGATGACCATCCTACCCATGCTAGATTACAGAGACCTAATTTATAGATAGACCGGTAAGGGTGCTCTCGAGCGGCTAGATGTTCTTTACCATTCGGCCAGTTCGTTTCAGTTCCCTGAAGCGAGCGACTGGAACGAGCTGCAACAAACACTCAAACTGGACAGTTTTATCTCAATCTCTTCATTCAAAAACTCAATCATGGACACTCTTACTGACAGTTGTGGCTGCTTTGTGTGATGTATTGTTGTCTCTACCTTCTTGACCTTTGTGCTGTTGACTGTGCCCAATGTTTGTACCATGTTTTGTGCTGCTACCATGTTGTGTTGCTACCATGTTGTGTTGTCATGTGTTGCTGCCTTGCTATGGTATTGTCTTAGGTCTCTCTTTATGTAGTGTTGTGTTTAGATTTATTATATTTGATTATTTATACTGTATTTTTTTATTATCCCAGGCCCCGTCCCCGCAGGAGGCCTTTTGCCTTTTGGTAGGCCGTCATTGTAAATAAGAACTTGTTCTTAACTGACTTGCCTAGTTAAATAAAAAATACAATACACATACTCTCACACCCACCCATCCACCCACACTCACTCCCTGTCCTGTCCATCACTTGCTCTTGTAGGTGAGGTTTTTCCGGTGCCAGTGTATCCAGGCGGGGGCGACGACTAGCCCAGTCAGGTAACCAATCACTCCACCCAGACTGCAGGACACAGGCCACACCTACAGGGAACAACGTTATGATATAAATATATTGTGTAGAACAAACACGGCTTGCTGATATACAAAGTAAGGAATCGTGTCAGCTCTACTCATGGCCTTTCTCTGTGTGTGTGATCTGACCTGCCAGGGTCGGTCCCAGTCCAAAGGGATAGGGAAGGCTCCCAGCCAGGCTCCCACAACACTGCAGCCGACCACCATCTGTAGAGAGGTGTCCCACACCGACATGGCCCTAAAACAAATCACACAAGTATACATATACACATTTTACACACAAAGCATTGACATTGTGAAGCTTGTGACGTAGTGGTAGACTGTCTCCCAGTGGACATACAGTACAGACATACTGTCTCTGTCAGAGAAAGAGAGAGAGAGAGAGAGAAGATAAAGAAGTAGTTGGAGAGAGCGTTTGACTAGAATGTGAGAGAGAATAAGAGAATACGGAAATGCGAGACTGAAAGAGAGAGACAGAGGTAGACGTAGATAGAGGTAGTACCCATGTCGGCTGAAGACTCTTATCCAGGCTTGCACGTTGGGCCCGAGGACACACACACACCTCAGAGTGGTTAGACTGGTCAACAACACCGCCAGAGAGAACGTCTCCAGCGCAGACCTAACACGCAAACACAGTGAAAGACTCAGAAACAAAGACTTCCAAAGACTTTCAACAAAATCTGACACACTCAATATTGGCAGGTGGAAACACACTGTCTTGACAACACTCACTCCAGTAGCGGTGCTCCATACAGGACCACTACAGTGTGGAAGAACAGACAGGAGAGGAGCAAGTAGAGACAGGAACGCACCAACCTAGACATCTGGAGGGGGGAGGAGAGAAAGAGATGATCACCTCATACCATTCAGTTCTCGTATAAAACTGATCATATCTTCATAGTGAGTATGCCTTGTAGGTGAGTGTGTGTTTCTGTTTCTTTAGGTGACTGTGTGTGTACCTTGTAGGTGATAGTGTGTTTCTTGGTAGGGGGGCTGACCCCCAGCAGCCAGAACAGGGAGATGTTGACCACAGCGACAACCCCGGCAACAGAGTACTGCCACAGCAGGTGTGTTCCATACACAGAGAAACCCGGCACTAGCACCGCCGGCACCACTGTCGCCATAAACACCCCCGATGCCATGATGGCGTGGCTGGACGCCATATGTCTGATCTCCTCGTCCCACATGGTGCTGGAGAGAGGTCTGATCAGGACTACCTGTACTGAAATTGGAAATATGGTATGTTGCAGTTATTGAGAGGAAAAGCCGTAGCAGGGTTTGAACCAGCAACCCCAGTTACAGGGCGAGTGCACTACCACCTGACTGTGCTATAAAGGCATGGTTAGCAGACACAGACACTCAGGTAGTCTAACGCTTAAGCACTTTGGGCCAGTAACCGAAAGGTTGCTGGTTTAAATCATCGAGCCAACTAGGTGAAAATTATGTTGATGTACCCTTGAGCAAGGCACTTAACCCTAATTGCTTCTGTAAGTCGCTTTGGATAAGAGCGTCTGCTAAATGACTAAAATATACAAATATGCCAGACCAGGCTGGATGCATTGTTAATCATTATCATAATAGTCTGAAGCACTAAAACCCCTAGCAATAACCCATCAGCTATTTTTTTGTTGCACAAAACCAACTACTGCAGCTCCAGTCGGGTGGATAGTCTGAATAGCCTACCTTGAGACCCCTTCCTCGTACTGAGATATGACGTTGAGTCAAGTTTACGTTTTTTTGCTATCTAGCTAGCTACTGCCTTTGTAGCCTAGCTAGCTGTATCCTTCGACATAATACAGTAGTTTACTATTCTAAATTAGACAAGTTAACTATAGGCCTACGTAGCTGTTTTTCAATATTTCACATCGATAATGTCGTGGTCATTCATCAGACTCCCTTCCGTAAACATGAACCAGCGCAAGGTCAGACGCTTACATTGACTGACATATTTGGCAACCAATAACGGTTTACCACTCCTGCGAGACCAACCAATCAGGTTCTGAGGTCCCAGACGTTGAAAACGGAAACAGGAAGTTTATAACTGACTAGCTACACATTTAGGTCCAGTTTATTAGTGGTGTTAGCCAAAAGTATTGTACAAAACGAGGAAACTATGGTTTGCGACAATTGTAAGTAAGTTCTGGATAATTAGAAGTTATAAGAAGATAACTAACGTTAACTGGCTAGCTGTCTAATTTTGTTTATATCAGGTAACTGTTGTGTTGCAGAAGGCTTGTTTTGTTGTTTAGTCTAACGTTACCTAGTTAACATGCCCTATTATATATCACAGACACGAACGAGAAGTGTTTGTGTGAGTCCTGTAGCTAACAATGAATTCCTATCTCTCGTCTCTCCCCATCTCCTTTCAACATCTACTCCTATTTCTGAACTTTTCTTCCTCTCTTTCTTCACCCTGGGCCTCTATCGCTTCTCTTTCTATCTCAGGTGAGAAGAAGCTGGGCAGGGTGATAACTCCAGACACCTGGAAGGACGGAGCAAGGAACACCACAGGTAGATATAGGACTCGTATTATAGATACAGAATTGTGTATTGCACATAGTATCAAACTATTCAAAACTATGTATTCACAATAGTATACTGTATTATACTATATAGGATGAATATGTATGAACTTTCCAATTTGTACGTCGCTCTGGGTAAGAGCGTCTGCTAAATGACTTAAATGTAAATGTATTATGTTTTTAGAGAGTGGTGGGCGGAAGCTGAATGAGAACAAGGCTCTGACATCTAAGAAGGCTAGGTAAGACAGTTGTTGTTGATGTTGTATATGGTCAGATTATGGTTATGTTACGATAATATGATTCTGTCAACAGGTTTGATCCTTATGGGAAGCCAGGAAAATCAGGCAAGTCGTGCTTTGGCATCTGCCGAATCTGCAAGAGCTCTGTTCACCAATCAGGATCTCACTACTGCCAGGGCTGTGCCTACAAGAAAGGTACTATATCTGCCTACACACTAGTGATGCGCGGGTTGACTCATAACCTGCAGGCCCCAGGGTTATACGTGCGGGTCAAGCAGGTTTAAGTCGCTCTGGATAAGAGCGTCTGCTAAATGACTTAAATGTAAATGTTTTGGGTCATAAAATATGGGATGTATAGGGTGGGATGTATAAAGAGAAAACAATGCTTTAAAAATCCATAAATGTATGCTTCTTGTACAATTCATATCTATAGGCTATATTGAGGTTTTTATTCTAATTATATTTATCAGGCGTTAGGCCCTAAATTAGGCTTACACACTAACTGTACGCTTGCCAAATACACACCAACTGCCAAATGCTTTTGGGAACTTGGGCAGAAAAAATTTACGGCTATCCACTGAGGCAAAAAGGACAATGTCGGAGTTTAATTCAATAAGAGAAAAGCTGCAAAATGGAGAGTTGAAAATAAAGAGAAGGGAGGGCTGGAACAGTAGCCTAATGTTTGGGAAACATGTTGATTGTGAGGCGCTATACAAATTCGACAGGGACTTCAAATATGGCACATCAATATAACTGTACTGTTCAGATGGGTTAAATGGAATAGTAGTCCTAACTGAAATCTGGACACTGACTGTAGGTCTATAACCTCTCACATAGCCTAATATAATATTAACTCCTGCAGAATTATTATATATTTCTTACAGCATCTTGAGAGAATGAATGCGCGATTAGGGACCGCCTGTAAAGGTGCTATCTTTATCAGCATCGTAAAAGCTGATAAAATATGCATCCAAGCTGAACGGAAATCTTATCACAAACATGTTGGGTTGTTTTCACAGCTTTTAATTCTATTAAAACCAGTCAAACTGATGTCATTTGTCAATTTTACACACAAAATCATTACCGCTTTTGCATTTTCTCCCCGTTCCCTAAATGCCTTTGCTGCAGGAGAGAAGCAGAGATGAAAGAGAACGTTACCAATGTCAACTAGATGCATTAAAAATCAAACTAGATTGACGCATTCATTCTATCGATGTATGACATTTTCTGGTGAGCAAGGGTTTATTTAGTCTTCTAGGGCAACACGTAATTACAGATGAGAAGCTGCATGTATCTAAACAAGTTGACTAACAAATAGCCTACCAAAATGTAGGAAATTATAAGCAGAATCGTGCCTAATTTAAATTGGGCTGTAAAAAACAACAACCTGCACCCCCTGTCAAAAAATAGTTAGCGCATCTCTGACTGTACAGCGCATTTTCTATATTTGCGCATTAGGGTCGGGGGCGGACCTCAGATTTTCACTTTATCACATATAGTCGAGCGGTGTGGATGAACAAACAGCTGACCCGCGCATCACTACTACACACCCCATCTTTTCTGCCATTTTGGTTGCTCTTGTAGGTGAAAATTCATGACAATATTTGATTTTCCAGTATCTAGACTGTTTTCCCAGAAGTATTGAGAGAGAAAACATAGGATTAATTAATAGACGTGTAAGCAGAATAAAGGCTGAGCTCAGGTGAATGGACAGAGCTGGATAAACAAAGAGTTAACCATTGGACATATAAAAACAGAAAGGAAGCAGAATCCATGGGAGTCTACAGACTGGGTCAACATGGAGTTAATCACTAGATATGTAAAAACAGAACGGAGGCAGAAAATGTGTACCTTAATTAATATAGGCACCAAAAGCCATGTATCTGTAATAAGAACATATGTTTGTACTAATCAAGTATTATTAGAAAAGCACTTATTAGGAAAGTATATATGCAATAAATGTATTCTTTTTTTGTATTAACACTATGGCGCCGCCACCAATATAATATAATCTAAACTGAGCAGATGTGGGCTTTAACAAGCAATTATTGGAACAGGAAGATAATGGTGGCTCAAGGCCAAGGGGAGTTAATCATCTACATAGAGGGGAATGACCATGTGTGTTATTTTGAAGATGGAAACCTATAAAGCTTGAATGTAACAAGAAAATTAACTTGTTCCATGGAATTGCTCGGCTTCTGTTACTTTGTAATAAAGTCTATTTGAATTTACAAGTTCCGGTATCTGAGAAATATTTGATTCAATATTTCCACAACACTCTCTAAGAAGCAAATTGTCATTCAGTGAAGATGTAATAATGTTCACAATCTCCCTTCTCTCCCCCTTTTTCTCTCACTCTCACTTAGGGATCTGTGCCATGTGTGGGAAGAAGGTTCTGGACACCAAGAACTACAAGCAGACCTCCGTCTGATAGGCTTCTGACAGGCCACCAATATAACCAGAGAAAGAAGGGGAGTGAGAAAGAAAAGGAGGGGAAGGAAGGTGGGCATGAGAAATGACCACTTTATTGTGTAGCAGGCTTGCTTTGACCCCGTCTAAAACTCTCATAGCAGAGATACAGTCAAAGGGTTCTTACTCTTTCCAGCTCTATCTCGTGTGTGTGTGTGTGTGTGTGTGTGTGTGTTTCCCTCCCTATTGTACAGCTCCTATAACCCTCAGCTTTTAGCAGCAATAAGTGGCCAGTACTGTTCCACACACCAAATCCGAGACTACTTTTAGTTTTAATAGCTGGACTGATGGTTTCTCTCCGGTTGTGTCAAACCTGCTCTGATACAGGAGTTTCCTTTTATCAATTCATTGGGAATTATATCACGTGTCATGTTTTTGAGTGCATTAAAATATTAAATATGTAATGGCAATGAAATTATTATTCATTTGTTTTGTCTCAGACCAAAACATTCCAACAAATGTCTGTTTGGTGTACAGGGTCTTATTCAATAGGCTTGAACACAAGTCACGACCCTGTTCTCTGTGTCGCTCGGTCACCTGTACATGCTACAGTGATTGGTTTAGAAACTCTGACATCATCATGATGTGACACGGCATGCTGTAACTTCCTGTGTGACCCAGGGTCGGGTTAGATGCCGTGTTCATGTGCTAGTCGGAACTTGGAAACTCTGAAATGTTCGACTTGCTAACTGGTTGAACGTGGCACGTGTACAACTACAACCAGTTAGCAAGTCTGAAATGTCAGAGTTCTGACTAGCATGTGAACGCGGCAGGAGAACAGAGGTTGGCTGAGTCATTGCAGCTGCCCACTGACATTTAAAGGCACCGTCTCCCCTCAGGCTCTACCCCAGCAAACACACACCCAGCCCATTACACAGAAACAAAGAGCCACTCCATTGTGGTGATCTAGTTTAATTGAGAGAACACGACATAATGATGAGTCATGAAAACAAATGGCAACATAGACAGAGGAAAACATTGTTAGACACATACTAGGAAATATAGATATAGAACACGAGTTGGCTTATAAACTGTAGAGATGCTTTTGCTGACCAGTGCTGAAATATACATTTATTTTTTACAAATGTTAGTTACAAATATGTTCCTTTGTACCACATACAGATGAAACATTATGGAGTCTTAACAGGCTAATCTGCTGTTGGAAAAATTACTTTCGGTAAAAAGATCAGGGATGGGGCTGGATAAATCAAACCGCTCTAAAATGTATAGACCGAGCTATGTATGCAAGGACTGACCATCCACGATATCACAATTATAAAGTTCTTCAGGATTGGTGGGTCCCCTGCGGGACGGTTGAGCTAACGTAGGCTATTGCGATTAGCATGAGGTTGTAAGTAACAAGAAAATTTCCAAGGGCATAGACATATCTGATATTGGCAGAAAGCTTAAATTCTTGGTAATCTAACTGCACTGTCCAATTTACAGTAGCTATTATGGTGAAAGAATACCATGCTATTGTTTGAGGAGAGTGCACAGTTTTGAACATGAAAAGTTATTAATAAACAAATTAGGCACATTTGGGCAATCTTGACACAAAATTTTGAACAGAAATCAATGGTTCATTGGCTCAGTCTAAAACTTTGCACATACACTGCTGCCATCTACTGGCCAAAAAAAATCTAAATTGCACCTGGGCTGTAATATTACACTATGGCCTTTCGCTTGCATTTCAAAGATGATGGTACAAAAAAAAAAACTAGGTTTTTTTCTTTGTATTATCTTTTACCAGATCTAATGTGTTATATTCTCCTACATTCCTTTCACATTTCCACAAACTTCAAAGTGTTTTCTTTCAAATGGTACCAAGAATATGCATATCCTTGCTTCAGGGCCTGAGCTACAGGCAGTTAGATTTGGGTATGTCATTTTAGGCGAAAATTGAAAAAAAAGGGACCGATCCTTAAGAGGTTGTTTTGAGGCTATACAGTGTTTGTTTATATTTACAAACATTGGAGTAAAACAAGCATAGATGTTGGGTTCTGATTGGGTGTAACAGTTGAATTAAGCTCATTAGGCATATAAGTTATGTTCCTAAAGAATCAATGAGTATAAATAATTAATTTATAAGTCCAAAAATGTATGTAGTGACTGCAGATTGTCCCTTTAAAAAGGGACATTCCACCACTTTTCAACTTCAGTCATTATGTCTATAAATGAAAGGTTATCAAACCCAATCACAGGGTTGGTTAACTCTGGTGATTCCTTTGGCTTTTAGAGTTAGATAAATCAGCCTTTAATTTCCTTGCACCTTAAGTGTGGAATGATCTACATACGATCCACTTCAAACTTTGAATTGATACCTCTAGAGCATTTCAGATGGTTGTTCCGGAACCATTTTACTGAAGAATGTCTTTTTTATGATTGTGTTTTGCTTTTTGTGTATAATAACATGTATTTAATTGTGTAGTTTAATGTGTTTATTGTATTTTAATGTGTATTGTGCTGAACAGGGCTCATTTGGAAAAGAGATCTCGGTCTTAACCTTTCTTTTGACAGGAAGTCAATGTTAAGTAAAATAAAAAATACAAGTCTCCAGCACCATACATATGTGAAAACGTCTCGTTTCTACATTCTGTAGGTAAAATAAGAAGAGAGGTCCTAAAAAAGTGCAACTTGATGACAGTAACTAGGTTCCACCCAATCGGTGACAGATTTTCATGTGAATATTCAAAAATCTGCATATAAACAATATGCAAATTTTCCCACCAGAGATGTATTTCCATCAAATTGACTTGTTGCGGATAAAAGGCTGTGCATGATGACGTAGTGCACATAAAAATAACTTTTGCGGTTAAATATACAAGTAAAAAAAACCAAGTTAAATGGGTTTCCATTGCATTTTCAACTCTGCTGATGCTTTTGTCACAAAACTGATCGGTTATATCCGGTATGTGCCCACTCTGGTCTTGACAGCCAAGCACTGATCATCATATCACAAGAATAAGACTTGATATTTAATATAAAGGAGTGAATTTCATTACTTATTTTATCTGTAGCCTAATAAACTGCATGATTTCCTGAGTTGTAGTGGGAGTACCACACAACATATTGCGTGACTCCAAATTGACTTTCGATAAGATGGTTATAATATCAATATTTGTGCATAAAGGCATTTCCCACCGCAATTCCTCACATAACTATTTTTACAGCCACAAAAAGATCCCACCTTGTCTAGCGTATTTTGTTTAGTCGACATTTGGGAAGTTTACCGACAAATTTGCTATTTCCATCAGGTCTGTTGTGACATTTTTTTTATCCGACGTACTTTACTCACATAAAAAGGTTGAATGGAAACCTGGTTCATGAGTTGCATTTAAAAAGGTAAGAGGTAGGGCATTTTCCTGCTCCCAGTATCACCACAAATCTCAGTCTTAACTAGTCATATCTAGTGCTTATAACTAGTGTTTATATACACCTTTCTATACAGTAGAGATCATGTTTTAAGACGGTCAGGTTTTCTAGCTGAGGTGAGCTGAAGGCACCATAATTATAGCCGCTCACTCTGACAGAAATTCACACACACACACACACACACAGGTTTGAGAGCTTGCATTGCCTTGTGTCTATATAAGGCTTCTGTGAGGTGTGTGGAGTAGTCTTAGGAACTCTACCCTAGAACATGTGCTTTACAGGGTCAGGGCAGGGGTTAGAGGTCAGGGGTCCGAGGTGGTTGCTAAGCAGTCTTGGTGAGTCGTAGGAACTCTTCTCGAGTCTTTGGATCTTCTCTGAACACCCCCAACATGCAGCTGGTCACCGTTCGACTGTTCATCTTCTGAACCCCACGCATCACCATACACATGTGCCTGGAACACATTATATACAAGCCAACACAAGAATGCCCCGCTTTACTCTCATGATTAACATGTGATTTATAAGTCTGGAACTTCAAGCACCTAATAAACATTCAGAGTTGGTGAGAGTGTGTAGTACTCACGCTGCCTCTATAACCACAGCCACACCGGCTGGCTGTAGAGCTTCTGATATCGCCATGGCAATCTGCTTGGTCAGACGCTCCTGGACTAGGGAGGGGAACACGCACAGAATGTTGCATATTTCTTACAGTAATGTTTCAATGGTAGTATGTTTACGTATATGTCCTTTGAACTACAGTATACGTACTGTGTATGTATATTTGAGTAAGCCCTCTGCCATTCTTACCTTGGAGCCTCCGACTGTACATCTCAACAATCCTACAGACACACACAACAAACAAACAGTTACTTTCACAGCAAGAACATACACGCACCAGTGGAGGCTGGCAGAATGAGCTATAGGAGGACGTGCTCTGTGTAATGGCTGGGAGAAAGAAAAAAAACGTGGTTTCCATATGTTTGATCCCGTTTACATTTATTCTATTCCAGCCATTACACAGAGCTTGTTCTCCTATACCCCCTCCCACCAGCCTCCACTGACGCACACACACACACACACACAGAACAATAATATAATACAGTAGAAGACCATCAAACATATAGCTAATTAGTGATCAGGTTTGATAATGATTAATGTCTTAATAAATAGAGAGATGACCCGATACACAATCTGTCAATCATTCTATCAACCTGTCAATCATTCACTACCTGCCAAAACATTATCTGAAATTGTTAGGCAAGATCTGATCAATGTGCATGTTTGGAGTGAAATATACAAAAGGGTTGAAGGCCTATAAAGTATGAGGAGAGAAATAGAGACAGGGAGGGAGGACAAGGGAGAGACAGAGAGAGCCTGTGATAATAGAAGAATGATTCCCACTGGTCTGGAGGGATTTTCTCATGGTCTGGGAGCGGCTAGGTCTGGGTATTGTCTCTCTGTGTGTGTGTGTGTGTGTGTGTGTGTGTGTGTGTGTGTGTGTGTGTGTGTGTGTGTGTGTGTGTGTGTGTGTGTGTGTATGTATGTGTCTGGGGTGAGACAGGATATTAGCAGTAGGGCTTACAGTCTAAGCCTCCAGGTCAAAGAACTGAAATAACAGAAGAACTCAGCTACCCAGCACTAACACACACACACACTCGGGTAGCCCGACCATTCCCTGCCCCTGTCATGAGCCAACCAGCTTCTCCAATACACACACTACATATGGACTGTGTGTCAGTTGTGTGT
Source organism: Salvelinus sp. IW2-2015 (assembly GCF_002910315.2). NCBI lineage: Eukaryota > Metazoa > Chordata > Actinopteri > Salmoniformes > Salmonidae > Salvelinus > Salvelinus sp. IW2-2015. Next base: position 34,376,576 of record NC_036848.1, on the reverse strand, counting down.
GTGTGTGTGTTTGTACTGTACACTCACCTAGCCAGCTTGCTAAGCCCGACCACCTTCTTATTTGGCAGGTATCCGATATGTACCTGGGTCAATGCAACAGAGTAGAAATACAGGTCAGAGTTCAAACAAACAGAGCAGAGTTTCACATGTGACCTGCTCAACACACATACAGCATCTTCATACTGTTTGTAAACTCTACACACAACACCAGACTGGCATCAAAGCTACTGTGTGCTAAGCCAACTCACTGTGTGTGTGTGTGTGTGTGTGTACGCACACATGTGAGTGTGTGTTCCATTGCTCCCTATCCAGGACAAAGAACCCAATAACCCCCCCATACTCTCTTTCCAACAGAACACACACTCTCTCTCTCTACCATTCTTTGCTCTGCTATTCTCTGTCAGCCACTCCCCACCCCACTTTCTGTCTTTCGAGCCCCAGTCTTACCCTGCCAAAAAAGGGTACAAGGTGGTGTTCACAAAGAGAGAACATTTCAATGTCTTTTACTATCACTATCTCGTCATGGTCCTCGTCAAATATGGCATCATTCAGGATGTCTGTAGAGAGAGCGAGAAAGAGAGAAAGTTAATCAAATTGTTATAAAAGTCTATCAGTATTGTTCAACCTCTGGTCCAACAGGTGGTTGGAGGTGGGGAAAGACTTAGACCAGGGGTGTCTAAGAATCATAGTGAACGAAAATACTTATCAATGACATAACACCAACACACACACCACATTCTTAGATTACAGGTTAGAGTGGTGTTTGGAAAAAATTGTCAGATTATATAACCACACCACGCGCGGATAAAGACGACGCACGCGTGCTTGGCGAGCTCCTACAGCCAGGACCGACAAGCACGAGTCACCGGCTTTAGCGCTAACAGCAACATCTGTCTTTATGAGAATTGCAAAATGGGGTAATCGTGTTAACCCATAACTAAAAGTTGTGTTTCGATTAACCCACGCAACTGCCTGATAACGCCAGAGATAAATAACACATTAGGCATATAGCTGTTGAGTCCAATTAAATTATGTAATTTGGATCCAAAAATATATTGTTCAAGATTTGAGAGAAACATAAACACTGTAAAAAGTGGGATAGCACTTTCGTTCAGCTGAAGTGCTTTTTCTGATTGGTACCATCCAAAATTACGCTTTGGTTCATTAAACCTATTCTATTCAATTTGTCAGAAATCAAATAACGAATTTGACAGATCAATGTGATTTTTTAATGATATGAAAGCTTCTAAATTGCTTTCAACACCTCATACACATTTGCATTGCATGATGGTGGGTGCAATCTAGCGATGGCAGCCTATCAGAAGATTTGAAGGCGTGGCCTATTGTGGGCCTGGCTTTTGGTTTGTTATTTTAGTCCACCCGTGAGAGTAAATGTCATTCAAGGTAATGTGTTTTTTTTTTTTTTATTGACTACTTTATATGTTCACTACTAGCACTGATATCTGCCTAAGTACTGCCATCGCTCATTAATGAGGTGGTCACCATTTGGTTACGATATTGTAGCCAGTTAATGTGAATGTCTTATGTAAAGAAAGTGTTAATCTAAGGTAATATCTTGATTAACAGGAAATTGTTGAATTGCTTATTACCCAATTAAATACATTTGTATAGGTGATTCCAAAGCGAAAAATCAACTTGGTACAATATACAAAAAAATGGTTTGTATGTATATTTAAGTGATAATGCTCGAGAAACCGGTGTTTGGAGGAAATATTGGCACAGGTGTTGTCGAGGGCCAGGGCCAGCCAATCAATATATCTTCCAAACACCGACTTGAGGGCATTATCACTTTTATACAACGGGTTACCAACATATTCAAATAATTATTGACATATTTTAATTACTTTAAAAAATGTTTTATTTATTCATACTATTACATCCTTCCACAAGATATAGTCCCAAACCGGCTAGTCGTTCGTTCTGTCGATTCGGTTGCCTGTTTTTTTTTGTTCTACATCTATGGACGCGACCTAGTCGTTCGTTCTAAATGTTGCATTGCCATACTGGCTGGCAATGTTCTTATCCCTTGCTTGCTAGCCAGCCAACTATGGCTAACTTAGTCTCGTCAAACAGTGCAGCCAAAATTACAGAAAAGTAGCTGCATTTGCGTTTGTTTAAGCTGTTTTCTAGGGACATTTATTTGGATATATCCACAACAATAAGCTAATGATGCGCTATTTCGCCTGGCATAGAAAATGTGCTCTCTCGACCAGACATTGTTGTTCAGAGTAGACAAAAAACACAGCTCACACAGCTCACACAATCACTTCAAAGTGAAGCTGGAAAGACAGCAAACTAGCTGAGTTTCGCTTAGTTTTACCTGTTTTCTATTGACATTTCTTGGTGTGTGTATATATACAGTACCAGTCAAAATGTGGACATGCCTACTCATTCAAGGGTTTTTCTTTATTTTTACTTTTCTACATCGTAGAATAATAGTGAAGACATCAAAACTATGAAATAACACATATGGAATCACATAGTAACCAAAATAATTGTTAAACAAATCAAAATCTATTATAGATTCTTCTAAGTGGACCTTTGCCTTGATGACAGCTTTACACACTCTTGGCATTCTCTCAACCAGCTTCATGAGGTAGTCACCTGTAATGCATTTCAATTAACAGGTGTGCCTTGTTAAAAGTGAATTTGTGGAATTTCTCTCCTTCTTAATGCGTTTGAACCCTGCGTTCATTCTTTTTGTTCTGTATCCATGGACACGACCCAGTTGCTTGTTCTAAATATTGCATTACTATACTGGCTGGCAGCAATCTTATCCCTTGCTTGCTAGCTAGCCAATTACGGCTAATTTAGTCATGTCAAAAAATGCAGCCAGAATAGCTGCATTTGCACAAGCTATTTTCTAGAGACATTTATTTGGAAACGTCCATAACAATGAGCTAATGAGGCACGATTTCACCTGGCATAGAAAATGTGCTTTCTCATCAGGATACTGTTGTTCAGAGGAGCTAGCCAACAACACGATCACTTCAAACTGAAGCTGGAAAGACAGCAAACTAGCTGCACTTCCTTTTTTCAATTTACATTTCTATGTATATATATCCATAAAATTGATGCCAGGCGATTCATGATTTCGACTGGCTGAGAAACGATGCCTGCCTGTCTGTCTCCCCCCCGACACGTTCATTACTATGGGAATGCTGGAGATCACATTTTAATATTGAAACAATGTGGCAAATGTCGGAAAGACAGACAGCAATGTTTATACAAATCTCCGCTGTTGAAATCTAAATATTAGTCTAAAAGAAATGTGAGATCATTTCTAAATGTTTTTTTATAGCGGGTTGATGAGACAGTGGTTTGCTCAGTCAGAGTAAATAGGCAATGTGTGTTAACTTGCGGAATAGACACAGGCTGGAATGTGGTTTTAACCAATCAGCATTAGACCCACGGTTGTGTATATACAGTTGAAGTCAGAAGTTCACATACACCTTAGCCAAACACATTTAAACTCAGTTTCACAATTCCTGACATTCAAGCCAAGTAAACATTCCCTGTCTAAGGTCAGTTAGGATTACCACTTTATTTTAAGAATGTGAAATGTCAGAATAATAGTAGAGAGAATGATTTATTTCGGCTTTTATTTCTTTCATCACATCCCAGTGGGTCAGAAGTTTACATACACTCAATTAGTATTTGGTAGGATTGCCTTTAAATTGTTTAACTTGGGTCAAACGTTTCAGGTAGCCTTCCACAATAAGTTGGGTGAATTTTAGCCCATTCCTCCTGACAGAGCTGGTGTAACTGAGTCAGGTTTGTAGACCTGCTTGCTCACACACGCTTTTTCAGTTCTGCCCACACATTTTCTAAAGTATTGAGGTCAGGGCTTTGTGACGGCCACTCCAATACCTTGACATTGTTGTCCTTAAGCCATTTTGCCACAACCTTTTAAGTATGTTTGGGGTCATTGTCCATTTGGAAGACCCATTTGCGACCAAGCTTTAACTTCTTGACTGATGTCTTGAGATGTTGCTTCAATATATCAACATAATTTTCCTTGCTCATGATGCCATCTATTTTGTGAAGTGCACCAGTCCCTTCTGCAGCAAAGCACCCCCACAACATGATACTGCCACCCCCGTGCTTCATGGTTGGGATGGTGTTCTTCGGCTTGCAAGCACCCCCCTTTTCCCTCCAAACATAACGATGGTCATCATGGCCAAACAGTTTTATTTTAGTTTCATCAGACCATAGGACATTTCTCCAAAATGCAGTTGCAAACAATAGTATGGCTTTTTTTATGGCGGTTTTGGAGCAGTGGCTTCTTCCTTGCTGAGCTGCCTTTCAGGTTATGTCGATATAGGACTCGTTTTACAGTGGATATAGATACTTTTGTACCCGTTTCCTCCAGCATCTTCACATGGTCCTTTGCGGTTGTTCTGGGATTTATTTGCACTTTTCGCACCAAAGTACATTCATCTCTAGGAGACGGCTGCGTGGTCCCATGGTGTTTATACTTGCGTACTATTGTTTGTACAGATGAACGTTGCTCCCAAGGATAAACAAGACTTGTGGAGGTTTCCATTTTTTTCTGAGGTATTGGCTGATTTCTTTTGATTTTCCCATGATGTCAAGCAAAGAGGCACGGAGTTTGAAGGTAGGCCTTGAAATACCTCCACAGGTACACCTCCAATTGACTCAAATGATGTCAATTAGCCTATCAGAAGCTTCTGAAGCAATGACATAATTTTCGGGAATTTTCCAAGCTGTTTAAAGGCACAGTCAACTTAGTGTATGTAAACTTCTGACCCACTGGAATTGTATGTGAAATAATCTGTCTGTAAACAATTGTTGGACAAATGTATTGTGACATGCACAAAGTAGATGTCCTAACCGACTTGCCAAAACTATAGTTTGTTAACAAGAAATGTGTGGAGTGGTTGAAAAACTAGTTTTAATGACTCCAACGTAAGTGTATGTAAACTTCCGACTTCAACTGTATATATATATATATAAATAAAAAAGTTTGTATTTATTAGGTTTAACCAAAGGGGAAAAGTAAATTGAGTGTTTAAAGAAATAGGCAGCTGAACTATAGATTTGTTAATAATCAAATAACAGTTGGCCACGAATCATATATTTGGTTTCAACAAATGTTTTTTTATTTTTTTTATTTTACAATTTACAGTGTCGGAAGGAATGTGTTCCTAGCTCTCTATTCTCTCTCTATCCTACGTTTGGCACTCTCCTGCTGCTCATCTTTGATAAATGTATTATTATTTTGTTTCTGCATCAAAAACATGCTTTTGCATAGGCTTTTGAAATGGATGGCAAAAAACAGGGTACTGATATTCAAGTTCGATGTGCCCTTTTCTTTTAGCATATTTCCCCCCAACTATTAATCGACCAAATACCGAGTCCCCACCGGGTCTTACCGTACACGTCCTCGTGGTATCCCTTGGTAAGGAACTGCATTGCCTTGGCGGCTCTTAGAGGCGTCCTCAGGAGCCCCTGCCGGTCCGTGTCCTCACCGAGCCCCCGCAAGATGCTGCTGTACGCTGCTTCGAGTGCCGGTAACCGGGACTCATCCTCAGCATCTTTACCGGACGCCTCATGCTGTTTCCGCTGTTGTACCGTGGTCTTCTTGGTCTCGAGGCTCAGCTCACTGAAACCGTTATTATAGTAGAAATCTGTCACCAGCTGCTTCCCGGTCCCGGTAAAATGGCTGTTCATCGCCGCTGGTTTTTGGTATTCGATCTGACAGAGGGAGAAATAATATACAGCCTTTATAACTCAAGAAGTTGCTGATTTAAACGCTAGTTGTCGGTTTGTTGTCCGCCAAGCAGTCACCAGCAGCAGATTGTCCATGGCCCTGGCCTGCGCTCCGTTTATATACCAGACCTGCAGCAGCCGCGTGCGCACCGTGCCAAACCAAACCTCGCTCCCGGTTTCGTCACGCTAATGAAAAACATCGGGTGACGCCATCCTGCGCTCCAAGGGGCTAATTAGTTAGTATGAATTGTCACGACTAGAAAAGCTTGCTTGTCTGTTATGTTGTCATCAATTCTTTAACTGAATGTTTGATTGTTTGTAATATTTGATTGAATTAAAAAAGTATTGTCATGACTTGATCATCGGTCATTATCGATTATAGATAATAAGCCCATATTCGCAAGGAACTAGTATTAGTACAGAACGTTGGTTATGTAACTATATTATCCCAGAATGTCTGTTATTCCAGATGACGATTCGGATGGGATTCGTTTTTTCCAAACTGCCCCATGTAATTCTTAATTTTTTGTTGTTGTTGTTTATAGGCCATACCAAACAATCGTTGGTATAGATAGTGTCGCCATAATATTTGATTTGAGGAATTGTGATCATTAGGATATTTTAGCGATCCACAATAGAAGACGTCCTAAATGCCCCCTAGTCTTCAGATGTGAGCCTAACAGCGCACTTGATATGCATTTTTAGGCTATGGATGAGAAAGTGAACTTGTCATTTCCAAACGTTAGCTCAGTTGTATTACACTTTGCGATCTATTAACAGCAAGGTTGTAAAAAAAAAAGTTATATTACCAAAAAGGGATCTGCTATGGTTACAAGCCAAATAACCCTTATTTGACACTATATATAACCATTATTTTGTGTGTGTGTGTATAGTAGTTGCGCATCACAACTTATTTATAATTATCTATACAAAATATAATTGGTTTGACTTGATTACCTGGGGCAATGGACATTCACAACCCGGCTCGTGGGAAGTGACAAAGAGCTCTGATAGGACTAGGGCATAAATAATAATATAATAATAATCAATAATTTTGCTCTTTATTTCACCATCTTACATATAAAACCTTATTTATTCATCGAAAATTGTGAATAATTCACCACAGGTTAATGAGAAGGGTGTGCTTGAAAGGATGCACATAACTCTGCAATGTTAGGTTGTATTGGAGAGTCTCAGTCTTAAAAAAAAATTCCACACGTGGTTGCAAAGGGCATCAGTGTCTTAACAGCAAGATTTGCCAAGGCAGGATACTCTGAGCGCAGCCCAATCCAGAAATCTGGCAGTGGTTTCTGACTAAATTCAATTTTCACAGATCCGCTTGTTCAGATATTGGTAAGTGGACTGGAGGCAAGGCATGAAAGGGATAAGGAATCCAGTTGTTTGTGTCATCCATTTCGGGAAAAGTACCTGCGTAATTGTGCACCCAACTCACTCAGGTGCTTTGCTATATAACATTTCACATTGTCCGTAAGATTGAGTTCATTTGCACACCAAAAAATTATACGATGATGGAAAGACCTGTGTGTTGTCCTTGTTAATGCAGACAGAGAGGAGCTCCAACTTCTTAATCATAAAATATAGTTGCGGAGATGTGATCCTAGATTCAGATCATTCAGGCAAGAAATAAAATCACCCAGATAGGCCAGTCATGTGAGAAACTCACCATCATGCCAGCGTCAGACAAGTGAAAATTATCGTCAGTAAAGAATACTTTAAGCTCATCTCTCAATTCAAAAAAGGTGTCAATATTTTGCCACTTGATAAACAGCTTACTTCTTCTGAATGTTGTGAAAGCATTACATGGTCGCTGCCCATATCATTGCATAGTGCAGAAAATACACGAGAGTTCAGGGGCCTTGCTTTAACAAAGTTCACCATTTTCACTGTAGTGTTCAAAACGTCTTTCAAGCTGTCAGACATTCCCTTGGCAGCAAGAGTCTCTCGGTGGATGCTGCAGTGTACCCAAGTGGCGTCGGGAGCAACTGCTTGCATGCACGTTACCACTCCACTATGTCTCCCTGTCATGGCTTTTGCGCCATCAGTACAGATACCAACATGAGCACCAGCTACGTTTGGCTACATACGGACCGTTAGGGGAATTCCCACGAGAGAGTAACGCTTAATGTCAAATTAATTATTTGACTAGGCTACCTGTATTTAACATTGTGTTGTTATTTCGCTGAACAGGAGATAGATTAATTAGATTTTGGAAGTGAAACGAGGCTACTCAGGTGACAAAAAAATCACCCAAATGTATAGCCCAGTTAGAAAATATAAATGGACTGTAAAAAAAAAAGAAAGGTGAATCACATTTTTATTTTGCATACCCCGACTGCATTGGGCGTACCCCTGGGGGCGCGAGAAGTATGCAATTGAGATCTTTCTAGGAACAAATTGCTGTTCGCAATGTTTGCAAATTACTTTGAATTTCTCTGCAGTATTTTCAGGTATCATAATTGCAGCTTTTGACCTTTTCGGTGGCATGTTGAAAAGGTAATACATTAGTTGAGCATCACAACTTATTTATACTTATTATCTGTACAAAATACCATTGGTTAAATGGTTTGACTTGATTACCTGGGGCAATGGACATTAAGGATCTGCCCCTTTTTTTACATTTTCACCAAAACTGACATACCAAATCTAACTGCCTGTAGCTCAGGACCTGAAGCAAGGATATGCGTATTCTTGATACCATTTTGAAAGGAAACCCTTTGAAGTTTGTGGAAATGTGAAATTAATGTAGGAGAATATAACACATTAGATCTGGTAAAAGATAATACAATGAAAAAAACATGTGCTTTTTTGTATCATCATCTTTGAAATGGAAGAGAAAAGCCATAATGTATTATTCCAGCCAATGCGCAATTTAGTGTTGGCCACTAGATGGGAGCAGTGTATGTGCAAAGTTTTAGACTGATCCAATAAACCATTGCATTTCTGTTCAAACTTTTGTATCTAGACTGCCCAAATGTACCTAACTGGTTTATTAATAACTTTTCAAGTTAATAACTGTGCACTCTCCTCAAACAATAGCATGTTATTCTTTCACTGTAATAGCTACTGTAAATTGGACAGTGCAAGAATTTAAGCTTTCTGCCAATATCAGATATGTCTATGTCCTGGGAAATTTTCTTCTTACTTAAAACCTCATGCTAATCACATTAGCCTATGTTAGCTCAACCGTCCCACGGGGGACCCACCAATCCTGTAGAGGTTTTAAGGAGAATGGGCATTTACAGAATGTTTAGATAGAAATTGTGATCTATTGTGTAGATCAAATTTACTGTGAGATAGATTGGAATAGCATAGGATATTGTGGGTGCTCTATTCATTTTATTTCTGGTTTCAACATGCAGTTCCAGATACAGCCCTGGCATTAGTTGAAGGTATCCAAACCAATAGTTTCTGAAAAGTAGTCACTTCCTGAGATCTGTATTAAAATATTTCAAAAATAAAGTAGTTGCATTCTCAGATCTGTATTCAAATAGTTTAAAAAAGTAGTGCTTTTTGGGGATCTGTATTCAAATAGTTGTAGTCAGCTCCAAAGTAACTATTTGTTCGCCCCTAAAAATAGTTACCTTCCACAAAGCATAGTTAAAACTATAGTTATCCTAGGTCTGAGTGTATGTGTGTGTGTGTGTGTGTGTGTGATGCTGCAGTAGTAATCTACTGTAGTCTGTCACTCTGGGCCTCTCAGGTGAATCACTGCTATGTTGTAATCAACACATTTTCTGTCTTCGTGTGAGTTTCAGGCATCTATCAAACAGCAGAACCGGCATATTTGTCAGAACTCCGGCATCGGAGTGTGTGTGTGTGTGTGTTGCAGTTCAACTTAGTTTCCCACTAATCTGGTAAGGGAAATGATGTTGTATTGCAATTCAGTGTGAGGGTCCACAAAAGTAACAAAGCAGGATACTGTATTGTCATATAGTAGAATAGTCATCAGGCTATCTCTGGAGTCATGTTTAATGAGTAAAGCACTTGTGTCGTATGAAGGGTTATTTTAGGCGTAACAGCAGTGTACTCACATAGTGCGTATTGACAAAATGGAAACTGACTGCTATTTTGAATGATGAATGACGTTGAAAAAGTGAAGGGAAGTGGTTCATCGAATGGTGGGATGATTTTGACAACCATTTTTTTTGTTGCATGATTTTGCCTGTATTTCCCCTCAGCAATAAAAAGACACAAAATTATTTTTTTTCTATGGAAATAGACACAATGTTCTAGAAAATTGATAAAGCAATGCTTGCTTATTACAGTGATAGTATCCAATGCAGGCTTAGACCACAATGTTCCTGTGCCCATTTAAAAATATATATATATCTGCATGACGACCTTGCACAATCACACTGTTCTTTAACATTGACTTAAAAATAATTCAGAAAAACAAAGGGGATAATGGCCACCACTTAGTAAAACAAATGTAGAACATTTTGTTGTGGGCCTTTTCCATTCAAGGCACTCTGGAGGAACAACAAAAGGATGAACGAATTTATTTAAAATGCCTTTATTTATTTATTTGGGTAGAAATTCTATTTTTAAAAACATGTTTCAGCTTGTTATCTGCCTTTATCAGGGTGTACACCTTCAGAATCCCCTTACCACTTAGCTGTGAGTGAAAGTGAATGAAGTGTTGTGCACACTGTGTGAAAAGGTTTGAAATAGAAACGGTTTGAAAAGGTCTGGTCAATGTGTGTGTGTGTCTGTCTGTCTGTCTGTAACAGAGATGAGTGATCCCCAATACCCTGCGGCAATATGGGGGAGAGAGAGAGCAAGAGAGAGAATAAAAGAGGGCGTTGCAGCCAGCAGAGACGTAGGTGGTTGAAACACACACATCTGATATCATCTGTGTTGCCATGGCATTGGTCGCCCTGGCAACATTAAGAGATCTGTCATTTCTCACCCGTAAATAGGTATCACACACACCAAGTAGAACACAAGACATATAGAGACCTTCAGTAAAAAAGAAGAATAGAGAACTGTGAAAATAGAGCCAGCCATCACCAGAAATGTCCAGAGCCTCGTTTCCCACTTGCCTTGTAACTAACTTAAGCATTACGATGATCGTACCAGGTGCGTCGCTATTTACGAACCAACTTTTTAAAAGTGTTTCCCAAACAAGCACATAGTGAGAAGAAGGTTGGCTAAGTGCGTTGTTAGACCATGTGTCGATACTGATAGTATCGAAAGAAAAGCAGCACTGCTCTCGGATCAGCTTTCTCCATTCAAATCTTACCTTAACATTAGAATTCTTCCACAATACTAATGATGGTTTAGATCCTAGCAACATATTTCCACCTATGGCTGCAAATAGGCTATTGAGGGGGCTTATTGTGATTACCCAATAATAATAATGCACTAAATCACAGATTGGTCCTATTATTGCGCACGTTGTCACACATCATGAAACACATTGAGACAAAAATTACAGACAGTATCCTATTTGCAAAATAGAACTCAATTCATTGAACATGAAATTGATTTCAATATGATTGAAAAAGCCTATATCATCCCAGACACCCTAGACCCACTCCAAATCGCATACCACCCCAACAGATCCACAGATGACACAATCTTAATTGCACTTCACACTGCCCTCTCCCACCTGGACAAGAGGGGAAATAACTCTGTGAGAATGCTACTCATAGACTACTGCTCAGCTTTCAACAACATAGTCCCCTCCAAGCTCATCGCCAAGCTAGGGACCCTGGGACTGAACCCCTCCCTCTGCAACTGGATTCTGTACTTTCTGACGGGCCAGCCCCAGGTGGTGAGGGTAGGCAACAATACCTCCACCATGCTGACCCTCAACACGGAGGCCCCTCAGGGGTGTGTGCTTAGTCCCCTCCTGTACTCCCTGTTAACCCACAACTGCATCTGTCTATATCTTGACTGGCTGCATCACCGCTTGGTATGGCAAATGCATTGCCGTTGACCGCAAAGCGCTACAGAGGGTGGTACAGACAGCCCAGTACATCACTGGGGCTGAGCTCCCTGCCATCCAAGACCTCTATATCAGGCGATGTCAGCTGAAGGCCCGAAAAATTGTCAAACACTCCAGCCACCCAAGCCATAGACTGTTCACTCTGCTACTGTCCGGCAAACGGTACCGGAGCATCGGCTCATGGACCAACAGGCTCCGAGACAGCTTCTACCCCCAAGCCATAAGACTGCTAAAAAGCCAGACTGCTAAATAATCAATTAGTGGTACCCAAACTATCTGCACTGACTCTATCTTGCACTGACCATACGCACACTCACTAAACAATATTTCCACACCATATACACACTCACACACACACTACATTGACACTCCCACACAAAACCCATACACATGCGCACACACATAACACGGACACTGATACCAACAACAAACACACATACACATTACACACACACACACACACATTTTTACACTCATAATTTGTTGCTGCTACACTGTTCTTTATTCGTACTCTTATTATTATCTATACTGAAGCATAGTCACTTTACCCTGCCTTCATTTACATATCTACCTCAAATACCTTGTACCTCTACACATTGATCTGGTACTGGTACTCCCTGTACAGTATATAGCTCTATTTTTGTGTATTTCATTTTATTCCTAGTGTCCTCGTGTTACAATGACTCTGCATGATAAATTCTACACCAGTTGTATTCAGCGCATGTGACAAATAAAATAATTTGATAGACCAATGTAGCCCAATGCAGTCATCTTGGTTTTCATTTGAAGCATAATTGTATCCTTCACTTACTTGTTTGTAACAATTGCAAATAAATTGATAAAGTAATCCTTCTCACCCCCCCCCCCCCCCCCTTAAACGATTTAGATGCACTATTGTAAAGTGGCTGTTCCACTGGATGTCATAGGTGAATGCACCAATTTGTAAGTCGCTCTGGATAAGAGCGTCTGCTAAATGACTTAAATGTAAATGTAATAAATAATTTGGCAACTTTGTATTTGTAGTCAACTTCATTCTGAAGTAACCAGCAGTCACAGTCAGACAGATAGCCTAAACATCTTGATTCTATGTTGAGCAGAGATCTTCTATGAATAAAATGAAGTGGAAGGGCAAAAAAAGCACTTGTAGATGTGCAAAGGTTTTTAAGAGCCATTTTAGTAACGAAGGCTATGGGAAACACCTCAGCTACTAGATACACCGTAAGAAGGTTCTAATGATGATATTACCAATACGAAGGCTCTGAGGAAGGAGGCCCAGGCCTTACCCCAACCTAGCCTGAAGACCAACGTTGAATTACATTGGATGCTTCAGGAGAGAAATCTGAACGTACCAGCACTTTGAAAAGTTCATGTAATTATACTTTCCTGTGGATATATTGGTTCCCATTCCTACCTGCAAAAGGACCAACCACACAGAAAACTGGTAAAGTAAGTTAAAATATGATTTTATTCAACATTCTGGCTTGTGGAGGTGGTGAGAGGAACCTTTCCTGATCCAAACGCTCAGTTGTGCCTGTCATCGTAGAATTCAATCAAATTTAACTTCAGGTTTCCAGGCTAACTCCAACCATAATCCAGGCGTGGGACCCTTTCTTTTATAACCAACAACACTTTTAGAATAGCTTATGATTTGTAACTACTGTAGCTATAAAAACACATGTAATCCTTTTTTGTATTTCACCCCTTTTTCTCCCCAATTTTGATCTTGTCTCATCGCTGCAACTCTCCAACAGGCTAGGGAGGCGAAGGTCGAGTCCCCCGAAATATGATCCGCCAAACCCCGCTTTTTAACACCCGCCGGCCAGCCGCACCAGTGTGTTGGAGGAAACACTGTTCAACTGACTACCTCGGTCAACCTTGGTCACCACAAGGAGTCGCTAGAGCGCGATGAGCCAAGTAAAGCCCCATGGCCAAACCCTCCCCAAACCCGGACGACGCTGGGCCAATTGTGCGCTGCCCTATGGGAATCGGCCGTGATCGAACCCGAGTCTGTAGTGCCTTAGACCGCGATGCAGTGCCTTAGACCGCGATGCAGTGCCTTAGACCGCGATGCAGTGCCTTAGACCGCGATGCAGTGCCTTAGACCGCGATGCAGTGCCTTAGACCACGATGCAGTGCCTTAGACCACGATGCAGTGCCTTAGACCACGATGCAGTGCCTTAGACCACGATGCAGTGCCTTAGACCGCTGCGCCACTCGGGAGGCCCACATTTAATCTTTTTACGACACTCTGGCACTAAAGTTGCCAACTCGGAGGCCATCGAAAATGGCGGGAGCCGATGTTTTGTTTGAATCAGATGGCGTGTCGAGTGGAGATGAGAGTGAGAAGAATTGTATTACAGTGGCGAATGCAAAAGGAAATAAGAGAAGTAAAAGGCTAGTGGAAACTAGTCGTTTTTGGTTGGAATAAGGGTTTTGAATCGATGATGATACCTGGGAGATCCGTTTGAAGTCTATATTAAAATTGTGGATGAGGTGGCGTCGATGAGAGTAAAGAGAAGTGGGTTTATTTTGTTTCAAGAAGTTGTGGGATTGGAATTTGTTGTGTGTGGATCTTCGAAGCAGCTATCAAGGGTGTTATCTCTGGTTAGATTCCAGGCTGTATCACAACCGGCCGTGATTGGGAGTCCCATAGAGCGGTGCACAATTGGCCCAGCGTCGTCCGGGTTAGGGTCATTGTAAATAAGAATTTGTTATTAACTGACTAGCCTAGTTACAGGTTAAATCATTTAAAAAAATAAAATTAACAGAATGTCGGCCAAAATATATTTTGTTCCATCTTTTCACACTGCCTGTGCTTCCTCTCACTACCATATTTGGTACTGAGTTGAAACGCCAACCGGATGCTTCACATTTATTCATCCGGTGAAATATCTGTCTCATAGTTCTATCTTTGCCCTGACGTAACTTCCTGTTGCTCCAGTCCGTGGCGGGAGATTCCAGCATGGCGGTGCAACCGAAACAGAGCTTGTCCATGGACGCTGCTACCGAACATGGCTTCCTTACCTACTACTTTTCCATGCCGGAGAAGCCAGACACCACCTTCAGGGTCTTCGACCGGGGTGACTACTACACGGTGCACGGGACCGACGCGCTGTTCGCCGCCAAGGAGGTTTTCAAGACCAACGGAGTCATCAAGACCCTGGGCTCAGGTAGCTACACTTATTTAGCTCACAAAGCTAGCCATCTGTATGGTTTTCCACGTTATGTAAGCTAATCCTGATAGCTAGATGCTAAACTACTGCATTATTTGCGTGGCCTATGGTTAGCTTGCTAGTTTAGACGCTAACTAAATCCCAATTTGAGAACCTAAAATCACGCCACTTCGATACTGTTACGACCGGAATAGTTTTTCGTAGTAGGTTATGCTAATTTACACAACATGTGCCTCGTTTATCAAAGTATTTGTCAAGGAACACGCCTGATGTAACTGTTGGGACGCTTTTTAAAAAATATATATTTTTCATGTAACGTCAGACGTTATTGCCGCAGTAGTACGTTTCGGTGAAAATCACTACAAAAAATGTGCTTCAGCCAAAGATTTATATAACTAAACCAAGATGGACCACAGCCTGTCGTTTCCAATGGGAACAAATGCGCCATGGGTGGCAGAGCGATGCACGAACTAGCGCGATCCTGTTGGCGCGTAATAGGATCATCTGCTTATTTTCGTTAGGGAACGCCTACTCTGTGAACTGCGAGTGTGCAGTAACTCAATTCGCCATTGCACTCCTAAACAACGCATTAACATTTTTTTTTTGTTGCTAAGGGTGAAGTCTACAAACCTTAGTCCACTCTGTTCATAACAGATTGTAATTTTGGGACCGGAACTGTATTGAGATCTAATGTTTAATCGTTGAGAGAAAGAAGAATGTCGGCCAAAATCTCTAATCTCCATCTTCTCCCACTGCCAGCCAGTGGGCTTCCTCTCACTACCATATTTGGTAGTGAGTGGAAACGCCAAGCAGATGCTTCACATTTTATACATCCAGTGAATATCTGTCTCGTTGTTCTATGTGTGCTTTAGCTGTAACCCGGACTCTATTCTGGCTAGCTACACTATTTAACTACTTCCATCCTTACTGTGGCAAGCAGGACATTGCTCCCCATCTAGCTAGCTAGCTGTCTAAAATAGTTCACGTTGAGTTTTTGTGCTGCAACTAACTACATAGCAGTGCACGATCATTCATTTAATGACCTGTATTTATTGTGTGTGTGTGTGTAGGTAGCCGCAAGCTGGAGAGTGTGGTTCTCAGCAAGACAAACTTTGAGGCTCTGGTCAGAGACCTGCTGCTGGTGAAACAGTACAGAGTGGAAGTCTACAGGAACCAAAGCAAAACCAAGGATCACAGCTGGCAACTGGAGTACAAGGTACAAACACAGCCATATAGACACAATCTGAAGATTACATTTATAAGTGTTGTAATAGTTCTCTCTTTCACTACTTCCTCCCTCCAGGCGTCTCCAGGGAATCTGAGCCAGTTTGAGGAGGTTCTATTTGGCGGGGCTGAGGGAAGAGGGGCTGGCTCAGCGGGGGTTGTGGCCGTACGGTTGGCTGTCGGGAGTGACGGACAGCGCGTGGTGGGCGTGGGCTATGTGGACGCGTCCCTAAGGACCATGGGAGTGTGTGAGTTCCTTGATGGAGAGACTTTCTGTAACCTGGAGGCTCTACTTGTGCAGCTGAGCCCTAAGGAATGTCTGCTACCACAGGGTGACAACACTGATAACATACGACAGGTAGGTGTGCGTGTGTGTGTCTATGCAACAGAGAGAAATGTCTTTGTGGGAGGAGAATGAAGTCTGAGAAAGGGAGTGGCTGTGTGAAAAAGGGAGTGGCTGTGTGAAAAAGGGAGTGGCTGTGTGAAAAAGGGAGTGGCTGTGTGAAAAAGGGAGTGGCTGTGTGAAAAAGGGAGTGGCTGTGTGAAAAAGGGAGTGGCTGTGTGAAAAAGGGAGTGGCTGTGTGAAAAAGGGAGTGGCTGTGTGAAAAAGGGAGTGGCTGTGTGAAAAAGGGAGTGGCTGTGTGAAAAAGGGAGTGGCTGTGTGAAAACGGGAGTGGCTGTGTGAAAAGGGGAGTGGCTGAGGGAGGGAGTGAGGTGAGGTGATAAAGGGAGTATGTATGTCTGTGTGTGAGTCCATATACAGTACCAGTCAAAAGTTTGGACACACCTACTCATTCAACGGTTTTTCTTTATTTTTACTATTTTCTACATTGTAGAATTATAGTGAAGACATCAAAACTATGAAATAACACATATGGACTCATGTAGTAACCAAAAAAGTGTTAAGCAAATCAATCTATTTTATATTTTAGTTATTTCAAAGTAGTCACCCTTTGCCTTGATGACAACTTTGCACACTCTTGGATGGGTGATTGTGTAGGCCAGGTCATCTGATGCAGCACTCCATCACTCTCCTTGGTCAAATAGCCCTTACACAGCCTGGAGGTGTGTTTTGGGTCATTGTCCTGTTGAAAAACAAATGATAGTCCCTCTAAGTGCCAGCCAGATGGGATGGTGTATCACTGCAGAATGCGTGTGCCTTCAATTCTAAATAAATGACTGACAGTGTCACAAGCAAAGCACCATCACACCTCCTCCATGCTTCACGGTGGGAACCACACATGCGGAGGTCATCCGTTAACCTACTTTGCGTCTCACAAAGACACTGAGATTGGAACCAAAAATCTCAAATTTGGACTCATCAGACCAAAGGACAGATTTCCACCGGTCTAATGTCCATTGCTCGTGTTTCTTGGCCCAAGCAAGTATCTTCTTCTTATTGGTGTCCTTTATTAGTGGTTTCTTTGCAGCATTTCGATCATGAAGACCTGATTCACGCAGTCTCCTCTGAAAAGTTGTGGTTGAGATGTCTGTTACTTAAACTCTGTGAAGCATTTGTTTGCACTGCAATCTGAGGTGCAGTTACCTCTAATGAACTTATCCTCTGCAGCAGAGGTAACATGAGAGCCAGTTTCATCATTGCGCTTGATGGTTTTTGCGACTGCACTTGAAGGAAGTTCTTGAACTTTTCCACATTGACTGACCATGTCTTAAAATAATGATGGACTGTCATTTCTCTTTGCTTATTTGAGCTGTTCTTGCCATAATATAGACTTGATATTTTACCAAATAGGGCTTAGGGACCTTGTCTCAACACAACTGATAGACTCAAATGCATTAAGAAGGAAATTCCACAAATGAACTTTTAAGAAGGCACACCTGTTAATTGAAATGCATTCCAGGTGACTACCTCATGAAGCTGGTTGAGAGAATGCCAAGAGTGTGCAAAGCTGTCATCAAGGCACAGGGTGGGTATTTTGAATTGTTTAACACTTTTTTTTTGGTTACTACATGATTCCATATGTTATTTAATTGTTTTAATGTAATCACTATTCATTCTACAATGTGGAAAATAGTATAAATAAAGAAAAACCCTGGAATGAGTAGGTGTCAACTTTTCACTGGAACTGTATATACCTGTGTGTGTCTGTTCTTCCTTCGGAAAGTATTCAGACTAAATTTACTTTTTACACATTTTGTTACGTTAGAGCCTTATTCTAAAATGGATAATAAAACAAACTCTGAAATCTACACACACTACCCCATAATCAGAAAGCGAGTTTTGGACATTTTTGTGTACGTTATTTACATAAGTATTCAGACCCTTTGCTATAAGACTCAAAATTGAGCTCAGGTGCATCCTGTTTCCATTGATCATCCCTGAGATGTTTCTACAACTTGATTGGAATCCACCTGTGGTAAATTCAATTGATTGGACATGATTTGGATAGGCACACCTGTTTCATATAAGGTCCCACAATTGACAGTGCATGTCAGAACAAAAACCAAGCAATAAGGTCAAAGGAATTGTTCGTGGAGCTCCGAGACTGGATTGTGTCGAGGCACAGATCTGGGGTAAGGGTACCAAACCATTTCTGCAGCATTGAAGTTCCCCAAGAACACAGTGGCCTCCATCATTCTTAAATGGAAGAAGTTTGGAACCACCAAGACTCCTCATAGAGCTGGCTGCCCGGTCAAACTGAGCAATCGGGGGAGAAGGGCCTTGGTCAGGGAGGTTACCAAGAACCTGATGGTCACTGACAGAGCTCCAGAGTTCCTCTGTGGCGATGGGAGAACCTTCCAGAAGAACATCTCTGCAGCACTCCACCAATCAGGCCTTTATGGTAGAGTGGCCAGACGGAAGKCACTCCTCAGTAAAAGGCACATGACAGCCCGCTTGGTGTTTGCTAAAAGGCACCTAAAGGACTTTCAGACCATGAGAAACAAGATTCTCTGGTCTGATGAAACAAAGATTGAACTCTTTGGCCTGAATGCCATGTGTCACATCTTGAGGAAACCTGGTACCATCCCTACGGGGAAGCATGGTGATGGCAGCATCATGCTGTGGGGATGTTTGTCAGTGGCAGGGACTGGGAGACTAGTCAGGATTGAGGCAAAGATGAACGGAGCAAAGTACAGAGATACTTAATGAAAACATGCTCAGGACCTCAGACTGGGGCGAAGGTTACCCTTCCAACAGGACAACGACCCGAAGCACACAGCCAAGACGACGCAGGAGTGGCTTTGGGACAAGTCTCTGAATGTCCTTGAGTGGCCCAGCCAGAGCCCAGACTTGAACCCTATCTAACATCTCTGGAGAGACCTGAAAATAGCTGTGCAGCAACGCACATCCAACCTGACAGAGCTTGCAAGGATCTGCAGAGAAGAATGGGAGAAACTCCCCAAATACTGGTGTGCCAAGCTTGTAGCATCATACTCGAGGCTGTAATCGCTGCCAGGTGATTCAACAAAGTACTGAGTGAAGGGTCTGAATACTTATGTAAATGTGATATTTCAGTTTATTTTTACTAAATTAGCAAACATTTCTAAACAAGTTTTTGCTTTGTCATTATGCGCTATTGTGTGTAGATTGGGGGGGTGGACGATTACAAATCAAGTTTTATTTGTCACATGCACCGAATACAACAGGTGTACCTTACAGCGAAATGCTTACTTACAAGCACTTAACCCAATTTAAGAAACATTTTAAGAAAAATAGATGAGTAAAAAATTCTATAATTTTTAAATAATTTAAAGAGCACCAGTAAAATAAGTAGCGAGGCTATATACAGGGTTCCCGGTACAGATTCAATGTGCGGGGTCACAGGTTAGTCGAGGAATTGAGGTAATATGTGCATGTAGGTAGAGTTAAAGTGACTGTGCAAAGATAATAGAGTAGCAGCAGTGTAAAAGAGGGGAGGACAATGCAAATAGTCTGGGTAGCCATTGGATTAGCTGTTCAGGAGTCTTATAGCTTGGGGGTAGAAGCTGTTGAAGCCTTTTGGACCTAGACTTTGTGCTCTGGGACCGCTTGCCGTGCTGTAGCAGAGAGATGTCTTAGACTCCTGCCACCCTAGTCAATGACATTTTTTAGGGCCTTCCTCTGACACCGCCTGGATGGCAGGAAGCTTGGCCCCAGTGATGTACTGGGCTGTACGTACTAGCCGTGTAGTGCCTTGCGGTAGGAGGCAACCAGGCAGGATGCTCTTGATGGTGCAGTTGTAGAACCGTTTGAAGATCTGAGGACCCATGCCAAATCATTTCAGTCTCCTGAGGGGGCATAGGCTTTGTCGTGCCATCTTCATGACTGTCTTGGTGTGTTTGGACTATGATAGGTTGTTGGTGATGTGGACACCGATAAACTTGAAGCTCTCAAGCTGCTCCACTACAGCCCCGTCAATGAGAATAGGGGCGTGCTTGGTCCTCCTTTTCCTGTAGTCTACAATCATCTTCTTTGTCTTGATCACGTTGAGGGAGAGGTTATCCTGGCACCACACGGCCAGGTCTCTGACCTCCCTATAGGCTGTCTCGTCGTTGTCGGTGATCAGGCCTACCACGGTTGTGTCGTCGGCTAACTTAATGATGGTGTTGGAGTTGTGCCTGGCCATGCAGTCATGAGTGAACAAGGAGTACAGGAGGGGACTGAGCACGCACCCCTGAGGGGCCCCTGTGTTGAGGTTCAGTGTGGCGTATGTGTTGTTACCTACCTTTACCACCCGAGGGCAGCTCGTCAGGAAGTCCAGGATCCAGTTGCAGAGGGAGGTGTTTAGTCCCAGGGTCCTTAGCTTAGTGATGAGCTTTGAGGGCACTACGGTGTTGAATGCTGAGCTGAAGTCAAAAGAATAGCATTCTCACATAGGTGTTCCTTTTGTCCAGGTGGGAAAGAGCAGTGTGGAGTGCAATAGAGATTGCATCATCTGTGGATCTGTTGGCGCGGTATGCAAATTGAAGCGGGTCAAGCGTTTCTGGGATAATGGTGTTGATGTGAGCCATGACCAGCCTTTCAAAGCACTTTATGGCTACAGACGTGATTGCTACGGGTTGGTCGTCATTTAGGCAGGTTACCTTAATGTTCTTGGGCTCAGGGACTATGGTGGTCAGCTTGAAACAACATGTTGGTATTACAGACTCAGTCAGGGACAGGTTGAAAATGTCAGTGAACACACTTGCCAGTTGGTCAGCGCATGCTCGGAGTGCACGTCCTGGTAATCCGTCTGGCCCTGCAGCCTTGTGAATGTTGACCTGTTTAAAGGTCACACTCACATTTTCTACGGAACAGGGAGAGCTTTGTACATGCCTCTGTGTGTGGAGTAAAGGTGGTCTAGAGTTTTTTTCCCTCTGGTTGCACATTTAACATGCTGATAGAAATGAGGTAAAACTGGTTTACCTGCATTAAAGTCCCCGGCCACTAGGAGTGCCGCCTCTGATGAGCATTTTCCTGTTTGCTTCTGGCCTTATACAGCTCGTTGAGTGGGGTCTTAGTGCCAGCATCGGTTTGTGGTGGTGAAATAGACAGCTACGAAGAATATAAATAAAAACTCTCTTGGTAAATAGTGTGGTCTACAGCTTATGAGATAATCCACCTCGGGCTAGCAAAACCTTGAGACTTCCTTACTATTAGAATTTGTGCACCAGCTGTAGTTTACAAATATACACAGACTGCCACACCTTGTCTTACCGGAGGTAGCTGTTCTATCTTGCCGATGCAACGTAAAACCCGCCAGCTGTATGTTATCCATGTCGTCGTTCAGCCACCACTCGGTTTAACATAAGATATTACAGTTTTTAATGTCCCGTTGATGGGATATACGTGATCGTAGTTCGTCTATTTTGTTATCCAATGATTGTACGTTGGCTAATAGGACTGATGGTGAAGGCAGATTACCCACTCGCCGTCGGATCCTTACAAGGCACACCGACCTATGTCCCGATATCTCTCTTTCTCCTGCGAATGGCGGAGATGGGGGCCTCTGTCCGAAGTAAATCCTTTGCGTCAGAGTCTTTTTAAGGTAACATTTTTTTCCCAGTACGAGGTGAGTAATCGCTGTCCTGATATCTAGAAGCTATTTTCGGTCATAAGAGACGGTGGCAGAAACATCAAAAAAAAAAAAAAAAAGTTTAAATTACGCAAACCACACGAGCACAATTGCCTAGGAGACCGTGAAACGACAGCCATCTCCTCTGGCGCCATTGTAGAGGAGATGGCTGTAACCTAACAAAATGTGGGAAAAGTCAAGGGATTTGAATACTTTCTGATGGCACTGTATATCATGTGTGTAGGTGGTGCAGCGTGGCGGTGTGTTGCTGTCAGACAGAAAGAGAACGGAGTTCAGTAGTAAAGACATGACCCAGGACCTCAACCGACTGCTACGGACCAGGAAAGGGGAGGCCAACGCCTGCAACGTTCTGCCTGAACTAGACAAACAGGTAACACTCACAAACCTACTCGTATTGGCTGAGTCTTAATAAACAGTTGTTAGCGCTGTGTGTCGGTCTGGGTTGCAGCAGCTTGTCCCAGCGTGCATTGCCATTAGTAAAGCTCTTTATCTAACCACGCCGCACATGGGATAATATGACTGTTTCCAAACACAACCCACTCCGTTAGTAGTAAAATGACATGTCTGTGTGTTCCAGGTAGCTATGTCATGCCTGGCAGCAGTGGTTCGTTACCTGGAGTTGCTGTCTGACCAATCAAACTTCAGCTCCTTCAGCTTGACGACCCTTGACCTGAGCCAGTACATGAGGCTGGACAACGCTGCTGTACAAGCCCTCAACCTCTTTCAGGTACATTTCAGGTAACATTTAGCTTAAGTTGATCAACTATGAATAATTCACACTACAAGCGCGGGCCACAATGTTCCAAAATGCTATTACGGGAGACCACCGTTCTCAAATGTGCACCTGATGCGTACGTTTAAAAAAAAAAATGCGACAGAGATGGATATACAGCGTAATAGTAGGAACTTGGAGGGAATATCTGACGATGCAACAATAGGATTGTGCCTTACTGCCTTTGGACAGTAGAAGAAGAAATGCTGGATTTTGACTGTTGGCTATAGGCTTAGTAAAATGTTCAGGTTTCCATCAATGATATGGCTGGTTAGTCATCGCATATGTAATTATTTAGGTTATGGAAATATATAATTTTAGAATATCATTCCAATGTTAAGCAAATAGGCCTGTTAGAATGCACTTTTGACTCTCTCCCAGCCTGTCTTTTTAAATGTAATTTGACCTTTATTTAACTAGGCAAGTCAGTTAAGAACAAATTCTTATTTTCAATGACGGCCTAGGAACAGTGGGTTAACTGCCTTGTTCAGGGGCAGAAGGACAGATTTTTACATTGTCAGCTCGGGGATTCGATCTTGCAACCTTTCGGTTGCTAGTCCAATGCTCTAACCACTAGGCTACCTGCCTCCAGCAGGCCCGGAGCTGAGGTTTTGTGCCAGGAGTTACTATGGCATTAGCATTAGCTGTAGGCTGTGGCTAGCTACTATGGTGTTGTAGAAAATATGGTTGTATCTCCCTGAACCGAATTCACACTGTAAAATGTGCTAAGTATTTCTGCATCACGCTGCAACACTGCCTGGCTGGGGGCTGTGTGTGCACACATGAAGAGCTGGGTGACGGATTCATTTTTAGAAGCGCTGTGCACAGGCATAAACGTTTTTAATCTACTGAAGTGAGACTTTGTCCTTGTGTTTCTTGGCAGTCTGAGTCTGTCCTGATAGGCTCGTTCTCCCCAGGGTTCTCCCGATGACACCAGTGGAGCCCACTCATTGGCCGGGCTACTGAATAAGTGCCGCACCCCTCAGGGCCAGCGATTGGTCAACCAGTGGATCAAACAGCCACTCATGGACAAGAACAGGATTGAGGAGAGGTGAGGTCCAACTTCTCTTCAACCCTCTCCCTTTCTCTTTCGCTCATCTCAGTACTGTACCAAAGAGAATATCCATGAAAAACTCCAGAAACTGCTTCTACAATAGAAATCCCTGATCAGGTTTGTAGGCAGTGTCATGGCGACTTTAGCTCGCTAAGCTCATGCGCATGAATGTGTCATCAGGTCTAACGGTTGTGTTGTGCAGGCCATCAAATAAAAGGCACTCCTTCGATATGAAATTGTTTTTGGCAAATGGAAGAGTCCGTTTTGTCAAGGTTGTAGGAATGACTAATCATATGATACATTTTTTTACCATACCAACTATTACTGCCTGCTTGAATGGTGAATAGCTCCGATACACATAAAATGACCCCGGGAATCGATAGAACACCGCTCAGAGATTCACATATGATATAACATTCAAAATGGGTTAATCTTTCTTTTAAGGACCAATGCAGGGGTGGGGGCTACATCAAATTATGACGTCAGTGATCTTCAGGTCGCAAAGTCGGAGCTCTAGAAAGATGTGTGAATTTCCGAGTTGGATGACTGTTCAAAGTAATTTTTTTTCAGAGTTAATTGTTTTGAGTTCCAAGTTGTCTTGAAAGCACCGAAGTCGGAGTGTTCCGAGTGTCCAGTTGTTTTGAAAGCGGCATTATTGATCTATTAACTAATGTCACCAGGCAGGTCAATACTCCATCTCATCTGAACAGGCTGACATTTCAGGCTGTCTCTTCAAACAGCTCTTAGACTAAAAGGGCATTTTCACCATTTCACAGCGTTCTTCCGACCTCATAGTGTGGAATATATAAAACACAGGAAAATCAAGTTAACTGCAGGATTTGAATATGCTATCATCCTACTTGGACCTCTTTTGCTGACATGGCCTTCAATATTGACATCTTCAAAACAAGTCATGTCGCACTGCTGTGAGTGGACGTCATCAACATTAGTACATTGACACCTTTTATTCAACAAAAGCAATCTCACAAAATATCATCGCGTCAATTGTAATGGAAGCCACAGATGTAGGATACATTTTCTAAAGCTAGAATACATTTTTATCCGTTCGACCGGTAGATTCTATCATCCAACTTTCTTTATTGTGACGACTGATGATTGACAAATCAATTTGTAAGGTACGCGGGGAACGTGATGTTATCACATACAGTTGAAGTCGAAAGTTTACATACACTTAGGTTGGAGTCATTAAAACTCGTTTTTCAACCACTCCACAAAATTCTTGTTAACAAACTATAGTTTTGGCAAGTTGGTTAGGACATCTACTTTGTGCATAAGTCATTTTTCCAACAATTGTTTACAGACAGATTATTTCACTTATAATTCACTGTATCACAATTCCAGTGAGTCAGAAGTTTACATACACTAAGTTGACTGTGCCTTTAAACAGCTTGGAAAATTCCAGAAAATGATGTCATGGCTTTAAAAGCTTCTGATAGGCTAAATGACATAATTTGAGTCAATTGGAGGTGTACCTGTGGAGGTATTTCAAGGCCTACCTTCAAACTCAGTGCCTCTTTGCCTGACATCATGGGAAAATCAAAAGAAATCAGCCAAGACCTTAGAAAAAAAATTGTAGACCTGCGCAAGTCTGGTTCATCCTTGGGAGCAATTTCCAAACACCTGAAGGTACCACCACATTCATCTGTACAAACAATAGTACGCAAGTATAAACACCATGGGACCACGCAGCTGTCATACCGCTCAGGAAGTAGACGCGTTCTGTCTCCTAGAGATGAACGTACTTTGGTGCGAAAAGTGCAAATCAATCCCAGAACAGCAGCAAAGGACCTTGTGAAGATGCTGGAGGAAACGGGTACTAAAGTATCTATATCCACAGTAAAACAAGTCCTATATTGACCTAACCTGAAAGGCCGCTCAGCAAGGAAGAAGCCACTGCTCCAAAACCGCCATAAAAAAGCCAGACTACGGTCTGCAACTGCACATGGGGACAAAGATCGTACTTTTTAGAGAAATGTCCTCTGGTCTGATGAAACAAAAAAATAACTGTTTGCCATAATGACCATCGTTATTTTTGGAGGAAAAAGGGGGAGGCTTGCAAGCCGAAGAACACCATCCCAACTGTGAAGCACGGGGGTTGCAGCATCATGTTGTGGGGGTGCTTTGCTGCAGGAGGGACTGGTGCACTTCACAAAATAGATGGCATCATGAGCAAGGAAAATTGTGGATATATTGAAGCAACATCTCAAAACATCAGTCAGGAAGTTAAAGCTTGGTCGCAAATGGGTCTTCCAAATGGACAATGACCCCAAGCATACTTCAAAAGTTGTGGCAAAATGGCTTAAGGAGAACAATGTCAAGGTATAGGAGTGGCCATCACAACGCCCTGACCTCAATCCCATAGAAATTTAGTGGGCAAAACTGAAAAAGCATGTGCGAGCAAGGAGGCCTACAAACCTGACTCAGTTACACCAGCTCTGTCAGGAGGAATGGGCCAAAATTCACCCAACTTATTGTGGGAAGCTTGTGGAAGGCTACCAGAAATGTTTGACCCAAGTTAAACAATTT
Organism: Salvelinus sp. IW2-2015; assembly: GCF_002910315.2. Classification (NCBI taxonomy): domain Eukaryota; kingdom Metazoa; phylum Chordata; class Actinopteri; order Salmoniformes; family Salmonidae; genus Salvelinus; species Salvelinus sp. IW2-2015. The sequence goes on along the minus strand of NC_036848.1, from coordinate 34,350,064 downwards.
AAAGACATTGCTACCAAATACTAATTGAGTGTATGTAAACTTCTGACCCACTGGGAATGTGATGAAATAAAAGCTGAAATAAATAATTCTCTCTACTATTATTCTGACATTTCACATTCTTAAATTAAATTGGTGATCCTAACTGACCTAAGATGGAATTTTTACTAGAATTAAATGTCAGGAATTGTGAAAAACTGATTTGAAATGTATTTGGCTAAGGTGTATGTAAACTTCCGACTTCAACTGTAACTAATAAATCTCCACATTTAATTCCAAATGCCTACTGCTTGCAAAATCCAGTCATTCAACTTTAAAAATATTTCTTTGCAAGACAAGGATGGTCTTGACTTTGAAGACTGCCTGAATTGCTTTATATTGCAATTCAAAGTTTCACCGTCAAATTGTTAGATTTTTACGAGGCCTTCATGAGTGCAAGGTATGCCATGAATATTAGGCTATTCTTCCATTGTATCCATGCTGGCTTTTGCGATGGGTGGGCAGGGCATACAGCGTGTCGCCACTTTTTATTAATGCACAATTTGTCGAAATGGAAACACTTAAACCACTTTAATTTTATTTAACATTCTAGATTTTGATTATTTTTTTTTTTGACACAACGGTTCAATGGAAACGCACCATGGCAGGCAATTGTCGCATCTTCTTTCTATGCAAACTTTCTAAATGTCAACAAAAAAAATCACTGGACAAGTTAATGGAAACCTAGCCACTGGCTCGACTGGTTGAAATGGTTGTGTCATTTAGATTTGAGAGAAAAATAACTAAGGATACATTTTTCACTTCTCCCATTGACTTTCCAACCCCCTGGTCTGTCGAGTCTGCTCCGAGGCTTTCCCAGAAGTATTAGCCGTGTTTCCTGCTGCCACCTTCTGGTTTTTCGTAGTACTGCAGACACTACCTGTGATTTCTCACTGTCTGTGTGTGTGTGTAGACTGGACCTGGTAGAGTGTCTCGTGAATGACGGTGAGGCCAGACAGACTCTTCAGGACGATCTGTTGCGGCGGTTCCCAGATCTCCACCGCTTGTCCAAAAAGTTTCACCGGCTCTCGGCAACACTTCAGGACTGTTACCGCGGTTACCAGGCCGTGGGCCAGATCCCTGCACTTCTGTTGGCTCTGGAGAAACACCAAGGTACACACACGTGCACGCACACACACACATACTAAGATGCGCGCGCACACACTAACTCCGTAGCACCATCCTGTGTTGTAGGAAGTCACCAGATGCTGTTGGAGGCTGTGTTCATCTCTCCTCTCAGAGACCTGCAGGCTGACTTCATCAAGTACCAGGAGATGATAGAAACTACACTGGATATGAACCAGGTAGGGTGGGTGTGTGTGTGTGTTCCGTGGTAGAATACACTAGATGTGAACCGTGCGTGTTTTTGTAGGTGGAGCACCATGAGTTCCTGGTGAAGGCGTCGTTTGACCCGGTGCTCTCTGAGCTGAGGGAGAAGATGGACACACTGGAGAACAGCATGCAGAGCGTACTGAACAGCGCAGCACGGGAACTAGGTACACCACACACACACACACACACACACACACACACACACACACACACACACACACACACACACAGAATAGACATATACCAGTGTATTTAATTGTGTGTGTGTGTGTGTTTAGGTCTGGATGCTGGTAAGACAGTGAAGTTGGAGTGTAACAATGTGTTGGGGTATTACCTGAGGGTGACCTGTAAAGAGGAGAAGAGTCTGAGGAACAACAAAACGTTCACAACGCTGGACGTCCAGAAGAATGGAGTACGGTTCACCAACAGGTATGGCGCGCTGACACACGCATACACACAATTTTCCCTGCGGTGAGCTAACTTTCTCTGTGTGTGTGTAGTAAGCTGAGTTCTTTGAATGAAGACTACACCAGGAACAGAGAGGAGTATGAGGAGGCTCAGAACGCCATCGTTAAGGAGATCATCAGCATCGCCGCGGGTGAGAACACACACACACACACACACACACTCTGCAACTTCCTATCAGGTTTGATGTAGCATTCTTAGTAGAAATGCATGTTGGAACGGAGTCTCCTTTTTCCTTTTCTTAAATATACCCTTGGACGTCCCCAGGCTACGTGGACCCCCTGCAGTCGCTGAGTGACGTCATCGCCCAGCTGGATGCGGTGGTCAGCTTCTCTGTGGCGTCAGTCTCTGCCCCCATCCCCTACGTCAGGCCACGCCTCCTGGCTGTGGACCGCAGGCGCCTGGAGCTCCAACAGGCCAGACACCCCTGCCTGGAGTCGGACGCAGACACAGCCTTCATACCTAATGATATATCCTTCATCCAGGGGGAGCAGAGCTTCTATATCATCACAGGTACACATGCACACTTCTTTTATTTTGAGAGGATTTCAGAGGAGGCTGCAGCCGTTCATTCACCCGTTTAGGGATTTGACTGAACACCAAGTCGGAGGACATTGGAAACCAGGGCAAAGTTCCATTCACGATCTCCGGTTCGGTACTATAATTGTGTTACGTTCGGTACTTCTGTCACGCGTCTCTCACACGATTGAGAGGATCAAGTCTATCAGCGCAGCCCCTTTTTTATAGCGTGAAGAGGAAAGATCCCGCTACACTTATTCATTGCTAGAGCTGTCTGGGCTGCATTGTTAGCTCCCAACTCCTGCTGCACAGAAGTTGGTACACTTGAATAATGCAACACGGCATGTAGAAATGTTGAAACTGTTAATTACTGTTCGCAAAACAATGTCCACACAGGCTAAAACACTATGCAAGAAGATACTGGTAGCTTCCAGCTTTAATTGTAGGCTAACTTTCTTTGCTAGTTTACAGCTGAATTCACTACCCTCGTACTTTGTTTGTGAAACCATAATGCAAAATATGCTGATTTCAAAGCGGATATCCACCAAAAGCGTTATTAATTCACTTAGTCTCCCTCGCCAACAAAAGCAAATTTGCTTAATCTTCCTCTCCTTCTGGTTTCCACAAGGTCAGATTCCACTTCCTCTCCCCATGTCTCATTACGTTCTTCGAGACGGCGCACACTTTTATAAGGCTGCTTCTTCTACGCAAATGTTGTTGGTCAGGACAACATTAAGTTCTCCTGGCAGTTGTTATTTAAATCAATCCTAAATGGAAGGGACTATTTGTCATCTGTAGCCCCATGAAATTAGCTAAAACAAACTCAATAATATGCATTCACCTGTATTGTGAATAGACCTAGGCTACATCTTGATTTACCCAGTTCATCAAGAGATGTACCAATCAAATAATTGATTACCGTTATGTTTTGGAGTTTGGACTGGATAATTGATGAATTACATTCGGAAATGAAATTAACATCAAAATCCGTCAGTTTAAGATGGAAATCTGTTTTTTTTGCATGGCTGCGTCTCAGTCCACCGCACCCGCCGATATTGCCCTTACGCATCTGTGGTGAAAGGTGGCAGAGCAGTGTTTGTCAGAGACCGTGAGACATAACGAAAAATCGTTCTTCTCGAGAAATCGTCTGTGGTGTCCGAACGATTTGGCCTACAAACTATTATGACCACTCTACTGAAAGATGACTCACGAACACGATGGGGTTCCCCGTTTTGCTCTAGAATACCAACAAGCCTCACAAGACTCGTCTTAAGATCCCCAGTACCAGATTAAAAAATGAACGTTTAGTGCCTAAAATAAGTACATGTAAATAACAAATAAACCAATGGTTTCCTGATCTTCTCTCAGATATAGGACACTTCAGAACAAACGTCCTTTTGATCTTTTGAACTGACCTCTGTTCCAATGTAGTAAATCTGTTATTCATTGCATTTGTATTGGCTAATAGCAGTAATGCAAATTCAGTGTTTCATCCAATCATTTTTTACTTTATATCTTAAGGGGTCTTAAAATTCAAAATCCAATAGTTAACCTGGTATCGAAGTTAAACTTAAGGTATCACGACAACACTAGTGTCCATACCATAGACTGTATAAGGGTCAATACTCATAAACTGAGCACACCATGGAGACGTGTACATTTTTCTTGATACATTTAGCCCGAGAAATGCACAATGCTCTTCTGTACTGTATGTGCTACGTTCATTTTAGTACAAACACTCACACCCCTCTGGCCTGACGTACAGATTTACATGCATTAACCCTCCCTCCTCTCCACAGGTCCTAATATGGGCGGGAAGTCTACCTTCATCAGGCAGGTGGGCGTGATCTCTCTGATGGCTCAGATTGGCTGCTTTGTCCCCTGTGAGAAGGCGGAGCTAAGCATGATTGACAGCTGTCTGTGCCGTGTGGGGGCGGGGGATAGCCAGCTCAAGGGCGTGTCTACATTTATGTCAGAGATGCTGGAGACCGCAGCTATTCTCCGGTGAGAACACGCACACGCCACCATCTCTGCAGCTCTTTTCTCTTTTAGTTTAGTCAAATCCTTTACGTGCATCATTGACAATGAACATGTACAGGTAACTGCCAAAATAAAGGAAACGGTAACATAAAGTGTATTAATAGGGCTTTGGGGCACCACGAGCCAGAACAGCTTCACTGTACCTTGGAATAGATTCTACAAGTGTTTGAAACTCCATTGGAGGGATGCGACTCCATTGTTCAACAATTTTCTGTTGGTGGTAGAAAATGCTGTCTCATGCATATGTTTTTAATTGGGTTGAGGCCTGGTGACTGAGTCGGCCATGGCAAATGGTTTACATGGTTTTCATGCTCCTCAAACCATTCCGTGACCACTAGTGCCCTGTGGAAGGAGGCATTGTCATCTTGTGGGGGCATAGCCAAAATAATAGCCTGCCCAGCATTTTTTATACATGACCCTAACCATGATGGGATGTTAATTGCTTAACTCAGCAACCACACCTGTTTTCAATGTACTTTGTATCCATTATTTTTGGCGGTTGCCTGTACATTGACTCAACTGTTACACTATTTTCTCTCCCTAGCTCTGCCACGAAGAACTCTCTAATAATAATCGATGAGTTGGGTCGAGGAACATCTACATTCGATGGCTTTGGTCTGGCCTGGGCCATCAGTGAACACATCGCCTCTAAGATTGGCTGCTTTTGTCTGTTTGCCACTCACTTCCACGAGCTTACGGCGTTGGCCACACACCACCCCACCGTCCGCAACCTGCACGTCACCGCTCTGACCACGCAACACACACTCACCATGCTCTACAGGGTCAAACCAGGTACACACACTACACTGTAGTATCCAGTATATACACACAAACATCAGCGCAGCGGTTGACAAAGTATGTGTGTGTTTAGGTGTGTGTGACCAGAGTTTTGGGATCCATGTGGCGGAGTTGGCGTGTTTCCCGCCGGCGGTGGTCGCCATGGCAAAGCAGAAGGCTGCAGAACTGGAGGAGTTTCAGGAGGAGCCTAGTGGGGAGGAGGGGCCAGAGGCCAAGAAACGACGCAGCGATAAACAGGTAAACACTACGACAAGATAGTTTTGGCTGTTGTCTTTTTGACATGTAGAACAAAAATATAAATGCAACATGCAACAATTTCAGAGTTACAGTTCATATAAGGAAATCAGTAAATTCATTTATTTCAATTAGGTCCTAATCTTTGGAGGGCATACGCCCAGCCAATCCATATTAGGTTTTCCCCACAAGGGCTTTATTACAAACAGAAATACTCCCCAGCACCGCTCCCCCCCAACCCCCCTCAGACGATCCCACAGGTGAAGAAGCCGGATGTAGAGGTCCTGGGCTGGCGTGGTTGGAGGCAGCTTATGGTAGAGAAATTAACATTCAATTCTCTGGCAATAGCTCTGTTGGACATTCCTACAGTCAGCATGCCAATTGCACGCTCCCTCAACCAGAGACATTTGTTTCCTTTTGTACCCAGCTTCTTGATAATCTTGGCAAAGGTGAAATTCACTAACAGGGATATAAACACATTTTTGCACAAAATGAGAGAAATAAGCTTTTGGAGAACTTCAGGGATCTTTTATTTCAGCTCATTAATAAACATGGGACCAACACTACGTTGCTTTTATATATTTGTTCGGTGTAGAATGACTCCAACCTTCTAATACTGTCTCTTTCCAGGAGGGAGAGGGTTTGATCCAGTCGTTTCTGGAGAAGGTGAAATCTCTGCCGGCAGTCACCATGACTGACCAGGAGGTGAAGGCGGAGCTTAAAGCCATGAAGCAGGAGCTTGTTGCCCATAACAACGCTTACATCACTGAGCTCCTGGCACGCTCCGCCCCTATCCACTCAACCTGAGACCGGTCGTACGGTACACACGTGAGATCGGTTCTGTATACACTCACCCTAGTGAGATGTAGTTTACAGCACTTGGTCAGTTTTTCTCTTACCATCTTCCTCGTTATGTTACCAATAAAATAAACCTGTTCAAATCATTGTGTTTTCTTGAAAGTAATGATGGTTGCATGAATAAACCCCATCCCTCGTAGCTGAGATGCAATTATTAGTCCAAACACGTTCTGTTTTGCAACAGTTTCTATTCAGGTAGGTCCCTCCAGTTTTATAGGCATACTACATTTCAGTTCAAATTTGAAGGAACTATTTATTGAATGTCTACAGGTAAATCATACAGACAAGTCATTTACACATCACTAACAGAATACATTTTTCAGATCAAGTTCAAGCTATAAATAATGTTGGTGTGGGTTTTGACACATGCATCAAATCTGAGTGAGAGATTTAGCCTGGCTAATGTGGTACACAGGGTCATGGCTAGAAGGGATCCAGCTTTTGTCAAATTAACGGCAAAAATTTAATTTTGCTGTTAATTTGACGACCTGGACCCTTCTAGCCATGACACACTAGTCTTGGACAGGAGTTTGTTAGTGGTGCAATATTACCCCAAAAGTTGGTTCGAGCTTTGTTTCTCTGAAATTTTCTTTTTTTCTTTCTGGGGGTGGGGTTGAGACCTATCGTGCTTTGGATTAGAAAATTCAACAAGTTGTATTGGTAAAGGGCAGCACTCGAGTGAGAGCCTTTCCAGACTGAAGTCAGAAATACTGAATTTGGCTTCAACCAGATTAGCCCCGGATGCCTGACAGAAAAAAAGACATGGCCTGAAACTTTGGCAACTAAGGTTTCTTTTTTTCACTCTTTGTGCTGGATAGTAAGAATAACGCCGACAGATGGTCTCTTCGAGTTCTTAGGAAACTATGCAGTATTCTTTTAATGTACTATTTCTTACATTGTTACCCTGGGAAAAACTATAGGATATAGGAGCACCGCCAATTTACCAACATTACGACCAGGAATACAACTTTCCCGAAGCGGATCCTCTGTTCGGACCACCACCCAGGACAATGGATCTAATACCAGGAGCCGACCCAAAACAACGGAGCCGCAGAAGGGGCAGACGGAGCGGCCTCCTGGTCAGGCTCCGTAGACGTGCCCACCGCTCCCGAGTACACTACTCGCCCATGTCCAGTCTCTTGACAAGGTAGACAATTCAAGCCATGGTTGTCTTGGCTCTCTCGGGATATGTTGTCGGAATCGGTTCAGCCACCGGGCTTCTCCATGCATCTCTCTGGGAAGAGGAAGAGGGGTGTATGCTTGATGATTAACAACTCGTGGTGTAATCATAACATACAGGAACTCAAGTCCTTCTGCTCACCCGACCTAGAATTCCTTACAATCAAATGCCGGCCGTTTTACCTACCAAGACTGGACTCTATGTAAACTGGAAACTATACAGTTGTGGACAAAAGTTTTGAGAATGACACATATGAATTTTCACAAAGTCTGCTGCCTCAGTGTCTTTAGATATTTTTGTCAGATGTTACTATGGAATACTGAAGTATAATTACAAGCGTCAAAGGCTTTTATTGACAATTACATGTAGTTGATTCAAAGAGTCAATATTTGCAGTGTTGACTCTTTTTCAAGACCTCTGCAATCTGCCGTGGCATGCTGTCAATTAACTTCTGGGCCACATGATGGCAGCCCGTTCTTGCATAATCAATGCTTGGAGTTTGTCAGAATTTGTGGGTTTTTGTTTGTCCACCTGCCTCTTGAGGATTGACCACAAGTTCTCAATGGGATTAAGGTCTGGGGAGTTTCCAGGCCATGGACCCAAAATATCGATGTTTTGTTCCCCGAGCCACTTAGTTATCACTTTTGCCTTATGGCAAGGTGCTCCATCATGCTGGAAAAGGCATTGTTCATCACCAAACTGTTCCTGGATGGTTGGAATAAGTTTCTATTGGAGAATGTGTTGGTACCATTCTTTATTCATGGCTGTGTGGTTTGTTCTTAGGCTAAATTGTGAGTGAGCCCACTCCCTTGGCTGAGAAGCAACCCCACACATGAATGGTCTCAGGATGCTTTACTGTTGGTATGACACAGGACTGATGGTAGCGCTCACCTTTTCTTCTCCGGACAAGCTTTTTTCCTGATGCCCCAAACAATCGGAAAGGGGATTCAGAGAAAATGACTTTACCGCAGTCCAATCGCTGTACCTTTTGCAGAATATCAGTCTGTCCTGAAGTGGCTTCTTTGCTGCCCTTCTTGACACCAGGCCATCCTCCAAAAGTCTTCGCCTCACTGTGCATGCAGATGCACTCACACCTGCCTGCTGCCATTCCTGAGTAAGCTCTGTACTGGTGGTGCCTCAATCCCGCAGCTCAATCAACTTTAGGAGACGGTCTGGCGCTTGTTGGACTTTCTTGGGCACCCTGAAGCCTTCTTCACAACAATTGAACCGCTCTCCTTGAAGTTCTGATAAATGGTTGATTTAGGTGCAATCTTACTGGCAGCAATATCCTTGCCTGTGAAGCCCTTTTTGTGCAAAGCAATGATGACGGCACGTGTTTCCTTGCAGGTAACCATGTTTGACAAGAGGAAGAACAATGATTCCAAGCACCACCCTCCTTTTGAAGCTTCCAGTCTGTTATTCGAATTCAATCAGCATGAGAGTGATCTCCAGCCATGTCCTCGTCAACACTCACACCTGTGTTAACGAGAGAATCACTTACATGATGTCAGCTGGTCCTTTTGTGGCAGGGCTGAAATGCAGTGGAAATGTTATTTTGGGATTCAGTTCATTTGCATCGCAAAGAGGGACTTTACAATTCATCTGATCACTCTTCATAACATTCTGGAGTATATGCAAATTGCCATCATACAAACTGAGGCAGCAGACTTTGTGAAAATTAATATTTTGTCATTCTCAAAACATTTGGCCACGACTGTATATATCCGGAGGCTGCTTTTATTGTAGCTGGGGATTTTCAGAAAGCAAATGAGAACAAGGCTACCTAAATTCTATTAGCATATTGATTGCACGACACGCAGGGCTAATACTTGACCGCTGCTACTCTAACCTCCGCGATGCATACAAAACCCTCCCCTCGGCAAATCCGACGCCATCTTATAGGCAAACTCCAACAGGATGTACCAGTGACAAGAACCATACAACCCTGATCTGGCCAATCGGAAGCCACGCTTCAAGATTGTTTTATATATGTTCCGGTCAGCCTCAGAACATTAACCGAAAACGACTGACTCAGTGAGTACGTTGGAGATGTTGTACCCACTGTGACGATTAAAACCTACCCTAATCAGAAACCGTGGATGGATGGCGGCATTCGCACAAAACTGAAAGAGTGATCCACTGCATTTATCCATGGAAAGAGGTCTGGAAATATGGCTGAATTGAAACAGTGTAGCTATTCCCTCCGCAAGGCAATCAAACAAGCGAAGTACCGGTACAGGGACAAGGTGGAGTCGTAATTCAACGGCTCAGACACGAGACGTATGCGGCAGGGTCTACAGGAAATCATGGACTACAAAAAGAAAAATCAGCCACGTCAGACACCGACGTCACCCTTCCAGACAAACTAAACACCTTCTGCCCACTTTGAGGATAATACATTGCCACTGTCGCGGCTCACTAACCAAGACTGCGCCCCCCCTCCCTAGTTCTCCGTGGCTGGCGTGAGTAAGACATTTAAGTGTTGACCCTCGCAAGGCTGCTGGCCCAGACGGCATCCCTAGCCGTGTCCTCAGAGCATGCACAGACCAGCTGGCTGGTGTGTTTACGGACATATTCAGTCGCTCCCTATCCCAGTCTGTTGTCCCCACATGCTTCAAAATGGCTACTGTTGTTCCTGTACCCAAGAAGGCAAAGGACTGAACTGACTACCGCCCCGTAGCACTCACCTCTGTCATCATGAAGTGCTTTGAGAGGCTAGTCAAGGATCATATCACCGCCACCTTACCACCCACCCTAGGCCCACTTCAGTTTGCATACCGCCCCAACAGGTTCACAGATGACGCCATCACACTGCCCTATCCCATCTGGACAAAAATAATACCTAATGTAAGAATGTTGTTTATTGACTACAGCTCAGCATTCAACACTATAGTACCCTCCCAAGCTCATCTCCGCCCTGTGCCACTGGGCCATGGACTTTCTGACGGGCCGTCCCGAGGTGGTGAAGGTAGGAAACATCTTCGCTGACCTTCAACACTGGGACTCCACAAGGGTGTGTGCTCAGCCCTCTCCTGTACTCCCTGTTCACCCACGACTGCGTGGCCATGCACGCCTCCAACTCAATCATCAAGTTTGCAGATGACACAACAGTAGTGGGCTTGATCGCCAACGACGAGACAGCCTATAGGGAGGTGGTGAGGGGCCTCGGAGTGTGGTATCAGAAAAATAACCTCACACACACAACGTCAACAAAACAAAGGAGTTGATCGTGGACTTCAGGAAACAGCAGACCTCTCTATCCACATCGAAGGGACAGCAGTGGAGGTGGAGGAAAGTTCCTGGGCGTACACAGACGTACTGAAATGTTCCACCCACACAGACAGTGTGGTGAAGCCGCAACAGCAGGAGGCTGAAGAAATGTGGCTCGTCATCTAAAACCTTGACAAACTTTTACAGATGCACAAATCGAGAGCATCCTGTCGGGCTGTATCACAGCCTGGTACGGCAACTGCACTGCCCTCAACTGCAAGGCTCTCCAGAGGGTGGTGCGGTCTGCACAACGCATCACCGGGGGCAAACGACCTGCCCTCCATGACACCTACAGCACCCAATGTCACAGGAAGGCCAAAAAGATAATCAAGGACAACAACCACCCGAGCCACTGCCATCATCCAGAAGGCGAGGTCAGTCCAGGTGCATCAGAGCTAGGACCGAGAAGCTGTACTTCAGTCGCTATCTCAAGGCCATCAGACTGCTAAACGGCAATCGCTAACTCTGAGAGGCTGCTGCCTACATTGAGACCCAATCACTGGACACTTTCGCTAGTGATCCATTATTAATTTAAAACAATGCCACTTTAAATAATGTCACCGTATCTTACATTACTGTATTTTATACCATCTATTGCACCTTGTTTATGCTGCTCGGCCATATTCTCATTCACCCCTTTAGATGTGTATATTAGGTAGTTGTGGAATTGTTAGATATTATTGCACTGTAGGAACTAGAAGAAGCAAGGATTTCACTAACCAAGTGTATGTGACCAATAACATTTGATTTTGATGTGTAATCTATGAGCAGAATTAGTTCTCAGTTGCTTTCAAACTATAAATTGTTTTTCTGGAAGCTGTGGTGTGCCATTTTCCACCACATGGGCCAGCCCCTAGCGATTAGAGTTCCACCCATGAGGATCAGCCTGCTAGCAAGATGCACCCACAGCAGAGCATTCTGAAACTATTCAGACCCCTAGACTTTCCACATTTTGTTACATTAGTCTTATTCTTAAATTGATTATTCCCCTCAATCTACACACAATACCCCATAATGACAATGAAAAACCCCCAGAAATATTACAAAAGTATTCAGACCCTTAACTCAGTACATTGTTGAAGAACCTTTGGCAGCAATTACAGCCTCAAGTCTTCTTGGGTATGACGCTACACGCTTGGCACCTGTATTTGGGGAGTTTCTCCCATTCTTCTCTGCAGATCTTCAAGCTGTCAGGTTGGATGGGGAGCTTCGCTGCACAGCTATTTTCATGTCGCTCCAGAGATGTATGATCGGGTTCAAATCCGGGCTCTGGCTGGGTCACTCGTCCCGAAGCCACTCTTGCGTTGTCTTGGCTGAGTGCTGAGGGTTTTTGTCCTGTTGGAAGGTGAACCTTTGCCCCAGTCTGAGGTTCTGAGCGCTCTGGAGCAGGCTTCTATCAAGGATTACTCCGTTCATCTTTCCCTCGATCCTGTCTAGTCTCCCAGTCCCTGCCGCTGAAAAATATCCCCACAGCATGATTCTGCCACAATGCTTTACCGTAGGGATGGTGCCAGGTTAACTCCAGACTGTGACTCTTGGCATTCAGGCCAAATAGTTCATTCTTGGTTTCGTTAGACAAGAGAATCTTGTTTCTCATGGTCAGAGTCCTTTAGGTGCCTTTTACTGAGTGGCATGTCTGGCCACTCTACCATAAAGGCCTGAGTGGTGGAGTGCTGCATAGGAGTACCTTCCATCTCCACAGAGGAGCTCTGTTCTTGGTCACCTCCCTGACCAAGGCCCTTCTCCCCCGGTTGCTCAGTTTGGCTGGGCGGCCAGCTCTAGGAAGTCTTGGTGTTTCCAAACTTCTTCCGTTTAAGAATGATGAGGCCACTGTTCTTGGGGACCTTCAATGCTGCAGAAATGTTTTGGTACCCTTCCCCAGATCTGTGCCTCAACACAATCCTGTCTCGGAGCTCTACGGACCATTCCTTTGGTTTTTGCTCTGACATGCACTGTCAACTGTGGGCCATTATAGACTATGCCTTTCCCCATGTCCAATGAAGTTATGGAAACAAGATTCACCGGAGCTCAATTTCAAGTCTCATCGCATCTGAATACTTATGTAAATAATGTGTTTATTTTGTATAAAATTTGCAATTAAGGCTAACGTCACAATGTGGAAAAAGTTTAGGGGTCTGAATATTTTATGAAAGCACCTGTCAGAACAATTTCCAGGTACCACGGTTGTCTTAAGCACAACTTTCAGAACTACTGGCTAAAAATGCAGAATCCTTTTCCAATTTCTGCCTAAAATGGCATATGGGTATAACTGCATGAAGCAAGGATATGCATATTATTGATACCATTTCAAAGGAAACATTGAAGTTTGTGGAAATGAATGTAGGAGAGTATAACACATCTGGTAAAAGATCACACAAATGAAAAAACATCTCTTTTTGTTCCATCTTTGAAATGCAAGAGAAAGGTCATATCTAGATAGGTGTAATTTAGCTTTTTGCCAGCAGTGTGTGCAAAGTCTCAGACTGTTGTATCAAGTCTGCCAGGAGTTTGCCCAAATGTGCTAAATTGGTGCTATAGTAATAACTAAGTTTACACACATCCTGGATAATTAGCTTCCCCATAGAAAACACTGGCCAGGCGGGGAGACAGCTGGGATTCAAACTGTAGAACCCAGTTCCTACATTTCATCTCTGGGACCATCAGGATGACAAATCAGAGCGAGGTGTATCACACGATAGCATGGTATTTTTTACACTGTAAATTGGACAGTGCAGTTAGAGTAACAAGAATATAAACTTTCTGTCCATATGTTGGCTGTTAAGTCATTCTAGTCACATTAGCAACAACTGTAGAGGTTAATCAGACACACAACACTGATCTAATAGTTTTATTTTCTTACAAATGACCAGTTTCCTTTATTTTTTTTTTCTTTCTAGGAAATTAAAACCCTTTTTGAATTCATACTAGCATCTACATAATGGTTTTTAATACTTCACAATATATTAAGTCTAGATGTTATGGTACACATGCTTACAATCCAGGCTGCCTGTAGAGCCAGTCACCACAATACACAGGGAGGGGAGCGGGTGGGAGGGGGACCGCAGAATAACTCATGTCCCGATACCTCATATCTGACCCTCTCCAGTGGCTGCATATGAACACAACCATACACATGCACCCACAAAACAATCCACACAGATGCACAACAGCCAGCCATACCTACCTTGTTCCACCGGTCCTATATATATATATCTATAACCTGGAGAGGGTCTTCATTAGTGTTAACCGCGATTCTCTTTCACAGAAAGAACTGATCCACTGGGACATGAAGAGCTACTGCAGCAAGCCTGGGGCTAACAAAAATAATAATTAACATAATATATAAAGACATTCAAATACAGTAAGATTTTTGCTTGAAAATACAAAACTACATGAGAAAGCATTAAAATAATATAAAAGCTGAAGTGCTCGGTCAAAGTCTCTCTCCCGTGAGCTGTACATGTATCAGCCATCCGCTGCTTAGTAACAGTTGCCACAAGGACTACAATGCCTTGGGACCAGAAGTGTCTTTCTCAGTGGGCGGGGCTAAATATAATCCTCTTCCTGTCTGGGGAGGAAGTTTGATTTCCAGGACCGCAGAGAGGTGAAGGGCCACAGGCAAAGGAAGTCTCTCATTGGCCACTCTCCAACAGAGCAGCCATATCCTGCTCACTCTACCTGTCCATTTGGTGTCCAGAGATGCAACGGTGAGAATCTCATGTGGCCGTTCAGAGTCAATTTCTCATCACAGTAGACCAGACAAATCCAGACCAGACCCATAGCTCCCTCTAGAAGAGACCCCTCCCCCTCCCCAGTGCAGCAGTGTCTGAGCTTCAGGGTTCCTCTATAACCGTCACAGCTGAGAACACCCTATTCTGCCTCCTTATGGCCACAGTTCTGTGTTTGCGAGTGGTGTATGACGGAGTGTGGTATGTGTGTAGACTATAGGGTGTGTGTTTATGTAGTCTGGGTGTGTGTGTTCAGTTGTGCTGCAGCGTGTTGGACTCTATGGGCGGAGCGGAGTCGTAGAGTGTGTCTGTGTCATGTGTTGGTTCTCCAGCCAGCGTACAGGGGTTGGAAAGAGTTCCCGCTCCACAGTCACAGAAAAACCTACAGAGACGAGGGTTAACGTGGAATACAGGACAAAACAAGGAAAATATATAATTGAGTGGTCAGCCTGGTATTCTAGAAACAATTCTATAGTCAAGACACAGTAATGACAAGCCACAAATAGGGTCAGTATTAAATGGTTGGTGTGCGCTACTCACCTATCGTGCCGTATAAACTCCACGTCGTGTCCTTGGTGACACTTCTTGATGCAGTTCACACAGATGGCGTTCCTGTCTGTCGTATTGCAGGTGTGACACCTTGACACACATAGGTAAAAGAAAAATCAGCACTGGCGTAACCGCTGTGTAACTAACTAAAAGTCATGCATTGGCTAGTTGTGTGTGTACCTGTAGAAGTCGTGCATGGGGTAGGAGGTGTAGCTGGAGATCTTGTAGAGACATTGTCCTCTGCTCACAGCTTTCTCTATGGCATCCTGATTATTCAATATCTTATTATCTGGAAGAGAGGAAGAGACTGCTCTGACCAAGAACCTATTTTATATAGTCTAAGCAAGCCAGTCATTGCGCGTCTCTCGGCAACAATCTGAATGAATGTGTTGCGCAAGTTGTTTTCCTCAGTCAGCTGAATGTGCCACTGATTTAGTTCATAGAACTGTGGTTACGTAAGTAACCTTCGATATCCACTATTAGCAACTGGGCCAAACGTTGTGGTAATACGAATGTGGTTAAAGCTTTTCAACAGTTGGAGCTATTAGCGAATATGACCCCATTCCTGAAAGCCAAGACTCTCAGGAACACGTACGCGTCTTGTGTTTCCCTCTATGACACACACAATCAGTGTAGGACTCATTAGAAGGGAGAGTGATGAATCTGCACAGAATGACTGAGGAAATTAATTGATTAAAGCCTATACTTTTTTCCATTACCTGGTTTAACATATCTTGTGCCATAACTTTTAAGATAATGGAAATAAGGCCATATTCAAAAGATTCCTCAAATGTATTTTACACATTTGTTTCTGATACCCAAGTGTCCTACAATAGAGATTGAAATAGCTTGATGGTCCATGTATCTTATATATCATGTGTGAATCCATTTGATATCATGTTTGAATTCGTGACCACCCCCCATCCCCCCCTTCTCCAAAGGGTAGGATATTTAGGTTGTTTCACAAAAGTGGCTCCTTCAGGAATATTAGTGACTACCACTGGTCTATTTCAAGAACTGACAGACTGAAATACTATTAGCATTAGCCCAAGTGCTACATTACATTAGCCTAGCCTGTCAGCGGCGATAGCTAATGTCCAATAACGCAATACAGCAGTGTTTTTAGCCCTTAGAGTATGTGAGCGGATGGGAGCTGGAGTGGAGCGATCCCAATTTGACTGGAGTGCCAGCCTTCTTGCCCGCTCCAATAGCGCTCACTTCACGAGCTCAGGGCATACTCGGCCCAGCATGCATTTGTAGTCTACTTGTGTGCTGCTAATAGACCCTTGCTTTAGCTACTGTCATGGTGTTCACTAAATATTTTCATAAAGAAACTGATAAAACACACAGGTGCTGAATCAAGGTGACTTATAAAGATGAGGACCAAGATCAAGGGAGGGAGTGTGGTGATGTCGTGTCCACAACTAAAGAATCATAGTGGAATCTGAAAAGACAAATATTCCGAAAGCATGATGGTGTATTTACTACTTGCACTTGCTAAAAGAAAGGAACGAGGTAGGTAGATAACTAAGTGTGTCATTGTAGCAAACTAAAAATCCGATCTCATAAACGTTTCGTTCATTTTTGTTGTATTGTCTATACTAGCCCATAATTGATTCAAGGAGGTTTCCGTTTCGATCAGGGCATTTTTTGTGTGTTACTTTTTACCCCATTTTTGTGGTATTCAATTGGTAGTTACAGTCTTGTCCAATCGCTGCAACTCCAGTACAGACTCGGGAGAGGCTCGAGAGCCATGTGCTCTCAAAAACACAAACCTGCCAAGCCACACTGCTCACTTAACCCGGAAGCCAGCCGCACAAATGTGTCGGAGGAAATACCATACACCTGGCAACAGTGTCAAAGTACATGCGCCCGGGCCCACCACAGGAGTCGCTAGAGCGCGATGGGTCAAGGACATCCAGGTTCGGAAAAACGATGCCCTAACCCGGACGGTGCTGGGTCAATTGTGCACCGCCTCATGGGTGTCGCGGCTGCTACACAGCCCGGGATCGAACCCGGGTCTGTAGTGACACCTCAAGCAATGCAATGCTGTGCCACTCGGGAGGCCTGATCAGATAAACAACTCTGCCCAGCCTGTCAAGGATGACCAAAAGGATGTTTAGCATCCCCAGTGGCTCTGCAAGTGTGGAGAGGATATTCTCTACTGCTGGCTGGCTCTCCAGGCACCATCGCTTCTTGACACATTGTCTAGATTAGCCAGAAGCCACAGACTGTTTCTAAAAAATAAATTCAAGGGCATTTTTCCTTTATTCTAAGTTAGTCACAGCCTATATGTGCAATGTATAGACTAAATGATTTAATACAACAAAACGTTTAAATGCTGAGCGCTTTGTTCCTACCAGCCTATTGTGTCGCACTCGCAAATTATTTACAATATATTAATTTGTAGGCTATTGCCTTGAAATAATATAGCCTAAATAATTCATTTTCGGCTTAGGCTCCCTGTCTGGCTCCTGACCTATTTAGAGTGTTTACTATTACATGTAGCCTATTTGAAATGATATGTGCCTCTTTCATTCACCTTTATGTTCATTCGGGTAGTCACAGAAATAAATGTGTGTTGGTTAAATTGTGATTTTAATGAATGGAGCGAATTTGGAGCGGCAGTTTTCTTTCCTGTGAGCGCGAAGCAGTATTCAGCTGGGCGTTTGGAAAGGACGTGGAGCGCCGGAGCGGTGTGCATGACAGTAGCTAAAGCAAGGAGCTAACATCCATGAGCGAAGAGCGGAATTTCCAATCGTTCCAACTCCACTCACATACTCTGACCCTTAGCGCTACAGTAGCACTAGCTACCTTTCATGGTGACGTTGACCCCCGAGGCAAGGAACAGGCCACCGAAACGGTTGTTGAAGATCTGGTTTCCCTCCAGAGTCGCCGTGGCATGGTTGGTTATCTCGATACCTGAGACAGGAAATGACATTATCAACACAGGTGGTGGATGAGTAGGTAACAGTATTGACCAGTCAGTACAGCATGGTGAAGTTAGTGTAAATGTGTACACATGGGCAGCTGACCTGCAGCAAAGCCGTCAAAGATACGGTTCTTGCGGAGGACCGGGTGGCTGTTGGTGCTGATCAGAACTCCTGCCTGGGCGTTCCTGAAGATATCGTTCTCCTCCAGAAGACCTCTCCCTCCGTTAAAGATACAGATGCCCCCGTCTCTCCCGTCGTGGATCTTGTTGCGTCGCAGCGTGGGGTTGCTGTCCGTCTTAATCCACACGCCCGCCATGGCGTTGTCGAAGATCTCATTGTCCTCGATGAAACCCAGACCCGAGTTGTAGACCAGAATGCCTCCGTTCTGTCCTCCCCAGATCTTGTTGCGTCGGATCTTGGGGTTGCTGCCAGTTCTATAAAACAACCAACAATATTAGTGAAGCCTTCATCGAACGTTAGTCAAACGTTATCATAACCACTGTGTGTTCTGCATTTGACTGAAGAGGCAAGACGTACCGTATCTGAACGCCAGAGTACATGTGATTGTAGATGTCGTTGTCTTCCAACACCCCATGACCGTTGTCATAGAAATACACCCCTACCTGAGGGAGAAAGAGGGTTAAATCTGACTTCTTACAGAATATATCATCTAGACACAATGAGACAGGCCTCCAATTCTCACAGAAACATCATTATTTTTTTTGTTGTTGAAACAACGGTAACAGATAATGTGGAGTGTGTTTTACCTGTTTGCCGCTGTGGATGCGGTTCCTGCGGAGGACAGGTGTGCTGCCGGTGGTCACCCAGACGCCTGCCAGTGTGTTGCTGTACACCTCGTTCTCCTCTATCACACCCTGGCCCTTCTCATGCTGCAAACACACACACACAATTAGATTGTTTAAATCAACATCTATAGGACTGAAAAAACCTAAACAGTATGTGTGTCTTTACCACGTAGATGCCGCCATGCTGTCCGTCGTGGATCTTGTTGTGGCGTACAATTGGGCAGCTATTGGTTCTGATCTGGATTCCCGCCAGAGCGTTGCCATGGATATCATTCCCCTCGATCAGGCCACGCCCATCGCCAAATATGTACACGCCCCCTTGGTTACCGTTAAAGATTGCATTGCCCCTGGAGAATAACAGAACGGAACGTCAACAAACAGCCCATAATACTGAGAGAGGTTATTGTAGGGGTCTCCAACAGGTCGATCGCAAACTACCAGTAGCTTGCAGGCCACCTACGAGTACCTCGCCAAATAATTCTGAAAGTACATGCAATTTAAGTGTTCGACTGCAAACTGTCAAACAAATCTTACAAGTACTAGACACTGCAAGCTCCCAGCTACTATCTAATCAACGCAACATTGACATTATCCCACCCCTGGTTAGCCACATTTGTATTAAAATGCTAAACCTAACATCTGCCAATTAATTGCCAGTCTGTGTGGTGTGCACATTGCTCTATCACTCCGTGTGTAGCCAGTTGATGACAAATACTATCCCCAAAACCCTCTCAATTAAAATGTTAACTGCAAAGTAGACCTACCTGGCAGAAGTAAACTCAGCAAAAAAAGAAACGTCCATTCTTCAGGACCCTGTCTTTCAAAGATCATTCGTAAAAATCCAAATAACTTCTGATATTAATTGGAAAGGGTTTAAACACTGTTTCCCATGCTTGTTCAATGAACCATAAACAATTAATGAACATGGACCTGTGGAACGGTCGTTAAGACACTAACAGCTTACAGACGGTAGGCAATTAAGGTCACAGTTATGAAAATTTAGAACACTAAAAAGAGGCCTTTCTACTGACTCTGAAAAACACAAAAAGAAAGATGCCCAGGGTCCCTGCTCATCTGCGTGAACGTGCCTTAGGCATGCTGCAAGGAGGCATGAGGACTGCAGATGTGGCCAGGGCAATAAATTGCAACGTCAGTACTGTGAGACACCTAAGACACAAAGTAGCTAATTGGACATAAATAACGGACATTATCGAACAAATCAAGCATTTATTGTGGACCTGGGATTTCTAGGACTGCATTCTGATGAAGTTCATCAAAGGTAAGGAAACATTTATCATGTATTTTCTGGTTTCTGTTGACCCCAACATGGCGGCTAATTTGGCTATTGTTCTGAGCTCCGTCTCAGATTATTGCATGATTTGCTTTTTCCGTGAAGTTTTTTTGAAATCTGACACAGCGGTTGCATTAAGGAGAGGTATATCTATAATTCCACGTGTATAACTTGTATTATCATCTACATTTATGATGAGTATTTCTGTTGAAACGATGTGGCTATGCAAAATCACTTGATGTTTTTGGAACTAGTGAATGTAACGCACCAATGTAAACTCAGATTTTTTGTTATAAATATGAACTTTATCAAACATGCATGTATTGTGTAACATGAAGTCCTATGAGTGTCATCTGATGAAGATAATCAAAGGTTAGTGATTATTTTTATCTCTATTTCTGCTTTTCTGACTGCCATCTTTCGCTGGAAAAATGGCTGTGCTTATTGTGGTTTTGTGGTGACCTAACATAATGGTTTGTAGTGCTTTCGCTGAAAAGCATATTTGAAAATCGGACACTTTGGTGGGATTAACAACAAGATTACCTATAAAATGATATAAAACACATGTATGTTTGAGGAATTTTAATTATGAGATTTGTTTGAATTTGGCACCCTGCACTTTCACTGGCTGTTGTCATATCGATCCCGGTAGCGGGATGCAGCCACAAGAAGTTAATGCAGCCACACCAGATACTGACTGTTACTTTTGACTCCCCCTTCGTTCAGGGACACATTCCATACCTGTTAGTCACATGTCTGTGGAACTTGTTCAGTTTATGTCTCAGTTGTTGAATCTTGTTATATTCATACATGTTAAGTTTGCTGAAAATAAACGCAGTTGACAGTGAGAGGACGCTTCTTTTTTGTTGTTGCTTTGTTTATATAATCTGTGTATATTATTTGCTAACTTTGCATACAATCAGGGGCAGCAGTACAGAACCTTCACAGATGGTACATTCCTCACTCGCTAGATGCGCAATTAATAAGGGACAGATGTGGAATTAAAGGGGAATTACACTCAAATCTATTTGATATTTATGGGGGTCTGGAAAAAAACGTAAGTCTTCTGATGTGATTTAATCATTGACATGAACTCAGAACATAAAATGTTGTTCTTTCTTTATGAACAATTGTAATTTTGAGAGTAAAAAAAACTAATCTAAAACCAGGTAAAATAAAACAGAGGAAACATATTTTCGGAAAATATACAACAGAATTGGGGTTTTATAGGGCCCCCTTAGAATTGTTTATAAACCATTATTTTACCATGTATACTGACAGAAAACATAATGCAATACTTTCTCTTGTAAACTAAGGACCTGGGGACGAGTTGCAGGGGAGAGGAGAAGAATGTGCCTATTTGAAAGCAATACAAAAAATTAGGACCAGGGATGTTCTCTTGATAAGTGGGTGAATTTGACCATTTTTGCTAAGCATTTGAAATGTAATAAACTTTTGGGTATCAGTGAAAATGTATGGAGTAAAAAGTACATTATTTTGTTTAGGAATGTAGAGAAAAATTAAGTTGTCAAAAATATAAATAGTAAAGTACCCCCCAAAAACTACTTCAGTACTTTAAAGGATTTTTACTTAAGTACTCTACACCACTGATTGTGTGCGTACCGTATCGTAGGGTCACTGTTGGAGGTGATCCAGACTCCGGCGAAGTTGTTGGCATAGATCTTGTTTTCTATGAACTGTCCCCGTCCTTTCTCATGCACATAGATGCCCCCTGTTTGGCCATGGTGGATCTCACAGCGAACCACTGTAGGGTTAGCATACGCCTTCACTTCAAAGCCTGCTATACGATTCCGGTGGATGTTACAACTCTCAAAATAACCCTGGGGGAGGAGAGAGAGAGCGATACTATCATCATTGCCATGTACAGCACAACTGTAAAGACCTCCAAAATGATGGGTGTGAGGTAAAGGCTGTCACTAGCTTCCACAGTTACAAAGTCATAAACCATGCATTTTTCTGAAATGCATCTTAAAATTGTATTTTAAACCTAACCTTAACCACACAGCTAACCTTACGCCTAACCTTAAAGGAAAACGCCACCCAAAAACTATATTTTGCCCTTTGTTTCATTAGTCCATTTTTGATATAGTCCCAAAATGTTTTGCATGTCAGCAATCAAGTTTAAGATGTTACTTTCAAAATACAGAAATATTGCCCATATGATGCATTTTGCATCATAATGCTGTGTTTTGCAATTGACTAATGAAACAAATACCAAGTGTTTTTGGGTGGATTTTTCCTTTAAGATCAAAAAGCCAATTTTTGCTTTCATACATTTTTACGATATAGCCAATTTTGACCGTGGCTGTGGAAACTAGTGGAAATCAGTTGTAAGAGGTTTGACGTTAAAGGTCAAAGTGAGATACCATTCCATGGTCGAAGGTGAAGACTCCTACATCTCGGCCGTGGTGGATGTGGTTTCGTCTGATGATGGGGTTGCCGTGGTTTTTTACCCAGATTCCCGCCAATGCATTATTACTGATCTCATTATCCTCATAGATACCCTGTAATACATTATCACATCATTATTGTCATAGATACCATGCAGGAATACACAGTCAGAGAGGGTGTTTAAGTGTGGATAGTGATGTGTGTGGATGGTCGGTGATGAAGTGTGCATTTACCTGCGCATGGTCGGTGATGTAAAGTCCAACGTTCTCACAGTCGCTGATGTTGCAGTGTTTGATGCTAGGACACGCCCCCTGGCCGCTCACACAGACAGCCGAGCCAACTAGAATAGGGACAAACTACATTACCCAACATGCCCCACTGGAGACAACCTACATCAGGGATCATCAACTAGATTCAGGCACAGGCCTAATTCTTCTTGAGTAGCTGGTCAGGAGGACAGAAAATAATTACAAATAAATTTGTAGACTGCAAATTGCTCGCAATAAGCCCAAACAGATATATTTGACTAAAACAATTTCAAACCTCGATTACATTTATATACAATCCCATATCTCACTATTAAGCGTGGGAATATTTTAGAACAGATACCAAAAATTAAAATCACTTGGAGCTGATTTGGTTGTGTGTTAATAAGTCTTATGTCCAGAAAAGTGTTTTTTTATTCTTTATTGTTGATATACACACTACCGGTCAAAAGTTTTAGAATAACCTACTCATTCAAGGCTTTTTCTTTATTTTTTACCAATTTCTACATTTTATAATCATATTGAAGACATCAGAACTATGAAATAACACATATGGAATCAAGTAGTAACCAAAAAAAGTGTTAAACAAATCTAAATATATTTGATATTTTTCAAAGTAGTCACCCTTTGCCTTGATGACAGCTTTGCACACCATTGGCAATCTCTCAACCAGCTTCACCTGGTATGCTTTTCCAACAGTCTTGAAGGAGTTCCCACATACAGTTGAAGTCAGAAGTTTACATACACCTTAGCCAAATACATTTAAACTCAATTTTTCACAGTTCCTGACATTTAATCTTAGTACAAATTCTCTGTCTTAAGTCAGTTAGGATCACCACCTTATTTTAAGAATGGGAAATGTCAGAATAATAGTAGAGAGAATGATATATTTTAGCTTTCATTTCTTTCATCACATTCCCAGTGGGTCAGAAGTTTACATACACTCAATTAGTATTTGGTAGCATTGCCTTTAAATTGTTTAACTTGGGTCAAACATTTCTGGTAGCCTTCCACAAGCTTCCCACAATAAGTTGGGTGAATTTTGGCCCATTCCTTCTGACAGAGCTGGAGTAACAGTCAGGTTTGTAGGCCTCCTTGCTCGCACACGCTTTTTCAGTTGTTTTGCCCACAAAATTTCTATGGGATTGAGGTCAGGGCGTTGTGATGGCCACTCCTATACCTTGACATTGTTCTCCTTAAGCCATTTTGCCACAACTTTMSAAYTATGCTTGGGGTCATTGTCCATTTGGAAGACCCATTTGSGWCCAAGCTTTAACTTCCTGACTGATGTTTTGAGATGTTGCTTCAATATATCCACAATTTTCCTTGCTCATGATGCCATCTATTTTGTGAAGTGCACCAGTGCCTCCTGCAGCAAAGCACCCCCACAACATGATTCTGCCACCCCCGTGCTTCACGGTTGAGATGGTGTTCTTCGGCTCGCAAGCCTCCCCCTTTTTCCTCCAAACATAACGATGGTCATTATGGCAAACAGTTCTATTTTTGTTTCATCAGACCAGAGGACATTTCTCTAAAAAGTACGATCTTTGTCCCCATGTGCAGTTGCAGACCGTAGTCTGGGTTTTTTATGCCGGTTTTGGAGCAGTGGCTTCTTCCTTGCTGAGTAGCCTTTCAGGTTAGGTCAATATAGGACTTGTTTTACTGTGGATATAGATACTTTTGTACCTGTTTCCTCCAGCATCTTCACAAGGTCCTTTGCTGTTGTTCTGGGATTGATTTGCACTTTTCTCACCAAAGTACATTCATCTCTAGAAGACAGAACGCGTCTCCTTCCTGAGCGGTATGACGGCTGTGTGGTCCCATTTATACTTGCGTACTATTGTTTATACAGATGAACGTGGTACCTTCAGGCGTGAGGAAATTTCTCCCAAGGATGAACCAGACTTGTGGAGGTCTAGCCTGAGGAGGCTTTTCCCTGAGGTCTTGGCTGATTTCTTTTGATTTTCCCATTATGTCAAGCAAAGAGGCACTGAGTTTGAAGGTAGGCCTTGAAATACATCCATAGGTACACCTCCAATTGACTCAAATGATGTCAATTAGCCTATCAGAAGCTTCTAAAGCCATGACTTCATTTTCTGGAATTTTCCAAGCTGTTTAAAGGCACAGTCAAATTAGTGTATGTAAACTTCTGACCCACTGGAATTGTGATAGTGAATTATAAGTGAAATAATCTGTCTGTAAACAATTGATGGAAAAATTACTTGTGTCACGCACAAAGTAGATGTCCTAACCAACTTGCCAAAACCATAGTTAACAAGAAATTTGTGGAGTGGTTGAAAAACGAGTTTTAATGACTCCAACCTGAGTCAATGTAAACTTCCGACTTCAACTGTATGCTGAGCACTTGTTGGCTGCTTTTCCTTCACTCTGTGGTCTGACTCATCCCAAACCATCTCAATTTGGTTGAGGTCGGGGGGTTGTGGAGGCCAGGTCATCTGATGCAGCATTCCATCACTCTCCTTCTTGGTCAAATAGCCTTTACACAGCCTGGAGTTGTGTTGGCTCGTTGTCCTGTTGAAAAACAAAGGATAGTCCCACTAAACGCAAACCAGATGGGATGGCTGCAGAATGCTATGGTAGCCATACTGGTTAAGTGTGCCTTCTAAATAAATCACCGACAGTGTCACCAGCAAAGCACCCCCACCTCCATGCTTTACGGTGGGAAGCACAAATGCGGAGATCATCCGTTCACCCACACCGCGTCTCACAAAGACACGGCAGTTGGAACCAAAAACCTCCAATTTGAACTCCAAACCAAAGGACAAATGTCCATTGCTTGTGTTTCTTGGCCCAAGCAAGTCTCTTCTTACTGGTGTCCTTTAGTAGGGGTTTCTTTGCAGCAATTCAACCACAAAGGCCTGATTCACAGTCTCCTCTGAACAGTTGATGTTGAGATGTGTCTGTTACTTGAACTCTGTGAAGCATTTATTTGGGCTGCAATTTCTGAAGCTGGTAACTCAAATGAACATATCCTCTGCAGCAGAGGTTACTCTGGGTCTTCCATTCCTGTGGCGGTCCTCATGAGAGCCAGTGTCATCATAGCGCTTGATGGTTTTTGCGAGTGCACTTGAAGAAACTTTTAAAGTTCTTGAAATGTTCCATATTGACTGACCTTCATGTCTTAAAGTAATGATGGACTGTTGTTTCTCTTTGCTTATTTGAGCTGTTCTCGCTATAATATGGACTTGGGTCTTTTTACCAAATAGGGCTATCTTCTGTATACCACCCCTACCATGTCACAACACAACTAATTGGCTCAAACGCATAAAGAAAAAACTAAATTCCACAAATTAACTTAACTAGGCACACCTTTCAATTGAAATGCATTCCAGGTGACTACCCCATGAAGCTGGTTGAGAGAATGCCAAGACTGTGCAAAGCTGTCATCAACGCAAAGGGTGGCTATTTGAAGAATCTAAAATATAAAATATATTTTGATTTGTTTAACACTTTTTTGGTTACTACATGATTCCATGTGTTATTTCATAGTTGATGTCTTCACTATTATTCCACAATGCAGAATTAATAAAGACAAAACCCTTGAATGAGTAGGTGTTCTAAAACTTTTGACCGGTAGTGTATAAATAAATAAAAAGGGAACCCTGAACTACATTATTCACAGGAGAAACAAACACGCCCAACTGCAGACTGTGTTTGCATTACCTGTGCAGGTAGATCTGATGATACAGTGGTCTATGTTGGGAGAACAGTTGACAGTGATCTCCAGACAGTGGTGGGCATTGTGGTGCTGAGCCGACTTATCATCTGGGTTAAACTGAATAGGAAACACAGGAGGTTAGAGGGGAGGTGTGTGTGTGTAATGGGGTCTACACAATAGTGCGTGTGCGTTAGTGTGTGAGTGTGTGAGAGCTGGGTCTGTGTTTGCAGCGTACCCTAATAGTTATGTATCCCACGTAGGCGTCCTCTGATCCTTCCATGAAGACAAACGTTGAGTCTCTGGTGTTCTCAATTACCACCTTATCAGACACCTTACCCGGAGCTACATACACACAAAAAGAAAGTCTGTTTCTACCATAAGTAGTAGAGCATACATACACAGACTAGAAAGAGCAAGACACATGCACAGACAGACCACACACAGTACCTGCTCCGATCATGGTGATGGGTGACTCGATGTAGATCCACTCGTCAGTGTAGATCCCAGAGTGCACGAAGATCAGCCCTTCAAAATGAGCCTCCTGCACCCCTCCTAATGCATCCTCTATTGTGTCATAGTACTGGAAACACAGAAACACGGTTACGTAAAATCAAGCAAAATTGGAGCTGTATTTTCAATGGACCATGAGTGTGTGCGCGCACGTGTCTTACCAGCATATTCTCCCTGCCTTTGTACCTCCCAGGGTTGCTGTAGAAATGTTCAGCAAAGCCTGGCTTCACATGGGCTCCTTTATACTGCAATTAAAAAAAAAAAAAATGTTAAAATAACATGAACACAACGCTTATCTAACTACACACACTTTACCCACCAGTTGTTGGAAGCTGTCCTTCCAGGGGTTGGGGTGGTCGTGTTCCTCAGGGCTGACCTGGTAGAACTTTCCTGGCTCAGGGTGCATCATGGGACGTGTGTACTCAAACACCTCCATGTACAGACGCTTCCTGGACACACAGAGAGAGGGCAAATGTCAACCCCCCGGGCGTAAAAGGTTTTGCATGAAGTAACAGTATGGACCAGTAGTGGTTGATAGTGACCGGATTTCTTCTGGTGACATGTCAGTTAACTATAACGGGACAGAAAATATAGGTTAGGTTATGCATGTTTGTGTTCCTTCAGTATAGGATCACAGAAGTGTGTCTGTGTGTACCAGAGTATAGGGTCGTTGGCTAGCTGGCTGAAGCGTTTGCAGACGCAGGCAGTTTGACAGAGGTCCTGCTCCAGGAGGTATGTGAAGATCTTCAGAACCACCTCATCTGGAAGCTTCTGCTGCAGATACTGCTCTGCTGGAGCCGCTACACACATGCAGAGTTTCACTTAGCATTAATAGATGATGCATAACAGATGTAGAAAGAGCCATGCAGACACGTGACTTGTACACCTAGACACACATTGTTACCTGGCGGGTCGTGGCTTTTGCCGGAGACTCTGGCCCGTTTGGCTCGGTGGCCAAAGGGTTCTGTTGTTGAGGTGGATGCTCCCTGTGTCAGAATAACACACATCAGCAACACACACTGCTACCTCCCCCAGTGACATGACTGAGACACACACTTAAACATTCTGTCTCACTCAACTACACTGTCTACCTTTCTCCTGAAATATACACTGGTGCTAGTGGGAGTTTACACCACGTTTCAAAAACCAGTCCTTTCCTTTTAAACCAATTAAGGAAAGTGAACAAGCACAGAAAGGTGCTCTCTCTCTCTCTGACCTCCATTGCAGTCTTGCTGGGACAGGCCACTGCAGTACTGGAGGCTGTTCTCTTGGGCAATAGAGACTTGCGCCTGAGCTGGTAGGGGCTGTTCCCAGCTGCAGGCCCGGACTCCTCCACAGCCGCCTCCGCTGCTGCAGCTGGAGCCTCCTCATCTGCTGGACACACAGAGGACGCAGTCAGAACACAGTCTGACAGATACAGCACAAAGAAACGTCTTATCTTTCAGCACAGTTCAACTGACTGGCAGCATCCTCTCTCAGCAGTTAGACAAACACCGTCAGGCAGATGACATTTAAACACCATCCACCCACACATATATCTACTGTACTGCAGTTGGTAGGGGAGTACAGACTGATTACAAAACACAGGTTAATAATGACAGCTGATCACTGGCATTCTAGTTCGCCTTTTTTCAAAACGCTTTCAGGACATTCACAGACTGGGGTGTCATAGTTGTGTTTGATTGACTGCATATAATGACAGGGACTGGCTGTTGTATTGCAGGGCTGTGTGTGTGGCTGACAGACAAAGGTTGGTGATTGACAGCCACAGATGTGTCCCTGCCGCCCGACAGAGCTCTACAATACCCTTCCCTTCTCTAGCTGGACACCGGCCTCTGCCCCGTCACACTGATACTAAAAGTCACAGCCCCGAACAGTTGACCTGCCGGTAACCTGGCCGCAGATTTTTACCGCGGGCAACCAGAGTCAAAACGCAACTAACGTTAGTTACGTAGCTAACTAGCTCGTAAATCCGTCGTGTAAACAAACATACAGCTAGCCAGCGAACGTTAGCAATCAGTCAGACACAATTTTTTAGCTGGCTTAACTAGTAGTTCGCTAACTAGCTAGTTAGGTAAATTAAATAACTAACGGTAGCCGATGAATGTGATCCACGCAGTTATCTACCGTTAGCTGCCGACTGCTTAACGTTAGCAAGAAAATGAACCTGTCTAAATTACAGATGATATATTCATATCAGTTGGCTAGTAAGGTTAACTAACTTAGTTGGAGGATGGCAACTGGCTAGCACACCCCAAAATGGCAGTCCAAAAACGCAACGCAGATTAATTTCGTCCGAAGCGTTACAGCTAATAGCTAACCTTAGTGAGCTTGTAACGTTATTGCCATGACCATGATGACACGTCCTGGCAAAGTCAGAACAAATATATATAAATGTGGTCACTGTGGGTCCGCCATGGTCGTCGTTATGGTTGCGTAGTGTGGGCTAGTTCTTTGGCTAGTCACCTTACTAGCTGACTAGTTAACGAGGTAACGTTAACTACACAGGCAAAGCACTCACTAACGTCGTTACCCCTAGCCCCACTGGTAGCCACAGACACTCAAGCCAAACAAAGCGCGGCCTGGCCTGGGCCAAAAAGCTACAAGCTTCGGCTTTTCCTAAATAACACTCAGACAGCTGAGGTTGGGGTCACAGTGGAACCTTGCCGCCCTGACACGACTACAGTCCCTACAGTACTCTGACCGTGGTCCCTCTCACCTCGGTCGCCCTCGTTCTGGTCGGGCTGCACCGGGCGCGGCCTTGAGACTCGCCTGGGTCTCCGGTTGGTGGCTCTGACGGAGTTCATTTGGGGAGTCGGTTGTTAAAATACAAAACGCTTTCCTCGACCGTCCACTTTGCGCTTTAACACCAGGCCTCGACTACAACCCCGTGCGCCGGTCTCTCAAACCACCCACCGCGCTAGCTATCTACCCGAGGTGTAGTTTATGTTTTTCGGACTGCTCCCTCCTGCACAGCTCTCTACCAGCTCTGTCTCTATATCAAGCAGGAGGAGCCATTAACTCACACAGGGACAGTCGGAGGATGTCTGCCACTAGTCCTGAGCTTACAGCGACCTCCTGTGGCCAATAATAGACAGGTCCTTTTGAGCATGGGTTCTCAAAGTGGTGTCCGAGGTATTTCATGTTTATAATTTCTCTTCATTATTTGTCTTCATATGACAAGGATTAAAAAGTATTTGCCAGTAAATTGTCAATTTGATTCATGATGATGACTGCTAGCTAAGATTTTGAAAGTATGATGTTGACATGACAGAGTCCAATCAAAGCTACTGTAGATAAGCCTCCCAGTGGTCTAAGGCACTGCATCGCAGTGCAAGCTGTGCCACTAGAGATTCTGGGTTTGAGTCCAGGCTCTGTCGCGACCGGGAGACCCATGGAGGCGGTGCACAATTGGCCCAGCGTCGTCCGGGTTAGGGAGGGTTTGGCCGGCAGGGATATCCTTGTCTTATCACTAGCGACTCCTGTGGCGGGCCGGGTGCAGTGCACGCTGACATGGTGGCCAGGTGTACTGTGTTTCCTCTGACACATTGGTGCGGCTGGCTTCCGGGTTGGATGGGCATTGTGTCAAGAAGCAGTGCGCCTTGGTTGGGTTGTGTTTCAGAGGACGCATGGCTCTCGACCTTCGCCTCTCCCAAGTCCGTACGGGAGTTGCAACGATGAGACAAGACTGTAACTACTACCAATTGGATACCACGAAATTGGGGGTGAAAAATCAAAAATTATATATAAAAAAACGATATAATGTGGTTTGACGTCATTTTATCTGTGGCCAATGACCTGGAGCCTTCTTGGATGGGCACTTCTAATGTAACTCTATGGCTTGAATTTTTGAGCTCCACCCTTAGATTTGGCAGTGATATAGTGTCCACATGAGTGACAGAACACTAAGCCAATCACAGCGCAACTAGAGAACATTACCAACCCTTACACACATATTTTCTGCTGTCTGCCCCACCATCAACTGAAAGCACTGAGCTAGGCTGAAACACCTGCATTTTGGAGCTGCCTTACTCAAGAAAGCAAAAAAGAGACAATGTTTGTATGGAGACTTTACTAACGCAATTCTTTTTTTTTTTTTACATTTGCAAACTGATATGTGACATGTATTAATGCCAAAATAACATGCAAAACAGGCAAGCATTCTATAGGTTTTATTTCTCAACTCTCAATATTCAGCTCAATAGCAACTATTTTACAACCAAGATATTTGATAAGGCTTTGAGATATAGATTGACACATGCGCTAAATGCGCACTGGCCATTGCGAGGGCATAGGCCTATAGGTCTAATGGGTAGTAGCCTACAACTGCAACGTTTTTTTTAGGACATTACATTTACTGTTGGATGAATACATGGCTACTAACAGTGGATAGTATATTTAGAGTTAGCGATCTAGTTAATGTGTTCCTTGGGCGTTGAACCCCAACTTAATTAGCCTATGATATTAGTTAGTGAACATAAATATGTATGTCATTTATCTCTATAGTATAAAACAAAATCTGGAAATTCAAGAGTCCTATTTTGACAGTAAAATATAGCAGCTATTGTCAACCCAAAATTCACCCACAATCACTGGATTAGGTTGTACAAAATATATTGAGTCATGCATTCCTGCTTGGATGTGTTAGATGAAACAACTTATTTCTTGAATACCTCAGAAGTCTATTTATTACACTTCTTAATAAAGCACTATGAATGAATTTATAAGATAAATTACTCATGACTTGGGTGAATGGGTCTGACCAATTCTTGGCTGGTGCCTGTGCCACCAACTGTAAAAGTCAGTGACACCAGGGAAAAATGTTAGTCTGGAGCCCTGTAATAGTAATTAACACTTAGGGTAGTTGTTGATTCGGGGGAACACATGACAGGCACTAATTTGCAATATAGCCTAAGTCGTTAGCTTGGCTTTTATAAAGTGTAAGGCTTAAGCAGACAGGCAGACAGACATACAGACAGAGACCAAAAGAAGCACAGAGAGACAGCAGAAAATATGCTGGGATAGACAACACAACAGGAAATGGAAAGGAGGCAAACAAAATGGCTAAAGCAGAGGCACAGTTGTCGTGGTGAGTCGTATCTCCAGTGTATTTTTACATATTGTATTTGTTTTAAACATGAGCTGGTTAAAAAAAGAGGAGGACCAAGTCTCGCTAGTCACTGTCACAGAAATGGCTGAGAAACGCAGTACTCTACTGACAATGTTATGTGTCAGCACTACTGCTCATGTCTAAGTGTAGCGTCAGGGTTAGGATGACCACATTTAAAATGCCCAAATGTGGGACAACAGGATGATTTGGCAGCACACCATGTTAGGCACACCTAACTTCAAAATAGACCATGGCACCATCACTGTCAGTTGTGAATGATAATTCTTCTGGTTTTACCAGTGAAATGTCCAAACTGCATCTGCATTCCAATCATTTGATCTAAATCAGTTTTTCATGGGATTATGCATATTAATATTCTTGAATGACTGTTTCGTGAGCAAATTAGAGCAGATGGTGTTAAAAAAAACGATATAGCCTTCCTGTATTTTGTTTAAATCAAAGCACATTCTGCCTAGTGTGTGCGCTCTGTGGAGTTTTGGCAACATTATCATTTTTGGGGACTGTTCAGCTAACCATACTAAAATCTCAGAAGAAATGAGGTGGTGTTTTTGGTGTAACGGTAACGTTATACTATCGTTGCGATCTTCCAAGATGTGGATTCAGCTTTGATCGAACTTTACTAAACAAGCGCCATTGTGAAAAGTGGCGCTTAGGTTTGCTCCAGCAGCACTACACCCCTGCAGTCCGCTGCACCGACCAAGCAATTTAGGTGTAGCCTACTCTTGATGCAGAAACGAGAGACAATGTGTGGCTGTTTCATGAAAATCTCAAGACTATGTGGCGAAGGAAACATTTCTGGTTGGTCTCGGTAAAACAGTTACGATGAGAGCAGTGGTGATTTTAGCATGTAAATCTTGGTGGGGCAAAATCCTTTTTTTTTTGTTTAAATGCATGCCAGCAAAGCCACTACACAACACAACACAACACAACACTAAACAATTAATGAATTGCACTATAATGGTGACAAACGGTGCCCACAAACTGTTAGGGCCTACATAAAGCTGTCCCAACACCAGAGTCCCAACAGCAGTCCCATCACCTTACCACTGCTACACCTGACTATCAGCAGAGCCTTATCTGCCAGCGAAACAGTTCATTCAGCCTCATTTACTGCCTTTAAAAAAAACATAGCTGATATGGCTGACTTGCTTAAACAAATGTGGTTTCTACTGACAATTGAGATGTACAAAATGTGGCATAAGGGAATGGCGAGGGGATAAGAGGTAATCCATCATTTTGATTAAGACATTAATGAGCTAGCTAGGACGGACATAGTCAATATAACTATTTGTTCAGCACTTTTGAAATGTACAGCGATAGAATTCAGAA
This sequence comes from Salvelinus sp. IW2-2015, assembly GCF_002910315.2. Classification (NCBI taxonomy): domain Eukaryota; kingdom Metazoa; phylum Chordata; class Actinopteri; order Salmoniformes; family Salmonidae; genus Salvelinus; species Salvelinus sp. IW2-2015. The sequence goes on along the minus strand of NC_036848.1, from coordinate 34,316,698 downwards.
AATGGGCCGTTCTTACACTGTACACCAAGTCAGAACCGTAGGATAAACAAAAGGGGCATATAAGCAGACAATGAAAGCTCTTACAATATTAGATGATTACATTTCTCTAAAACAGGCCATATGCTACATGTGCACCACCCAGTCAGAACAGTAGGCAAAATTATGAGGGGAAAAGTCACCAAATTATTAGGGTGAGGCACATGGGCTACTAATAGCTTACTACACAACGTACACTTCGTATTACTTTCTTATCTACAGGCAGTATATCAAATCAAATGTTAATTGTCACATGCGCCGAATACAACAGGTGTAAACCTTACAGTGAATTGCTTACCTACAAGCCTTTAACCAACAATGCAGTTTTAAGAAAAATAAGTGTTAGGTCAAAAATAGATAAGTAAGAAATAATAATTTAAAAAAATTATAATTAAAGAGCAGCAGTAAAATAACAGGGGGTACCGGTACAGAGTCAATGTGCCTGGGCACAGGTTAGTCGAGGTAATTGAGATAATATGTACATGTAGGTAGAGTTCAAGTGACTATGAATAGATAATAACCAGAGAATAGGGGGGACAATGCAAATAACCATTTGATTAGCTGTTCAGGAATCTTATGGCTTGGGGGTAGAAGCCTTTTGGACCTAGACTTGGCACTCCAGTACCGCTTGCCATGTGGTAGCAGAGAGAACAGTATATGACTAGGGTGGCTGGAGTCTTTGACAATGTTTAGGGCCTTCCTCTGACACCGCCTGGTATAAGGGTCCTGGATGGCAGGAAGCTTGGCCCCTGTGATGTACTGGGCTGTACGCACTACCCTCTGTAGTCCCTTGCGGTCGGAGGCCGAGCAGTCATGGGTGAACAGGGAGTACAGGAGGGGACTAAGTAAACACCCCTGAGGGGCCCCCGTGTTGAGGATCAGCATGGCAGATGTGTTGTTACCTACCCTTACCACCTGGGGGCGGCCCGTCAGGAAGTCCAGGATCCAGTTGCAGAGGGAGGTGTTTAGTTCCAGGGTCCTTAGCTTAGTGATGAGTTTTAAGGGCATTATGGTGTTGAAAGCTGAGCTGAAGTCAATGAATAGCATTGGTAGGTGTTCCTTTTGTACAGGTGGGAAAGGGCAGTGTGGAGTGCAATAGAGATTGCATCATCTGTGGATCTGTTGGGGCGGTATGCAAATTGGAGTGGATCTAGGGTTTCTGGGATAATGGTGTTGATGTGAGCCATGACTAACCTTTTAAAGCACTTCATGGCTACAGACGTGAGTGCTACGGGTCGGTAGTCATTTAGGCCGGTTACCTTAGTGTTCTTGGGCACATGGACTATGGTGGTCTGCTTATAACATGTTGGCAGTACAGACTCAGTCAGGGACACGTTGAAAATGTCAGTGAAGACACTTGCCAGTTGGTCAGACACTTGCCAGTTGGTCAGCGCATGCTCAGAGTACACGTCCTGGTAATCCGTCTGGCCCTGCAGCCTTGTGAATGTTGACCTGTTTAAAAGTCTTACTCACATCGGCTACGGAGAGCGTGATCACAAAGTGGTCCAGAATAGCTGATGCTCTCATGCATGCTTCAGTGTTGTTTGCCTTGAAGTGAGCATAAAAGTAATTTAGCTCATTTGGTAGGCTCGTGTTACTGGGCAACTTGCGGCTGTGTTTCCCTTTGTAGTCTGTAATAGTTTGCATGCCCTGCCACATCCGGCGAGCGTCAGAGCCAGTGTAGTACGATTCAATCTTAGTCCTCTATTGACGTTTTACCTGTTTGATGTTTCATCTGAGGGCATAGCGGGATGTCTTATCAGCTTCCGGGTTAGAGTCTCGCTTCTTGAAAGCGGCAGCTCTACCCTTTAGCTCAGGGTGGATGTTGCCTGCAGCCCATGGCTTCTGGTTGGGGTGTGTACGTACTGTCACAGTGGGGACGACATCATCGATGCACTTATTGATGAAGCCAGTGACTGATGTGGTGTACTCCTCAATGCCATCGGAAGAACATATTCCAGTCTGTGCTAGCAAAATAATCCTGTGGTTTAGCATCTGCGTCATCTGACCACTTCTTTATTGACCGAGTCACTTGTGCTTCCTGCTTTAGTTTTTGCCTGTAAGCAGGAATCAGGAGGATATAATTATGGTCAAATGGAGGGCGAGGGAGAACTTTGTACGCATCTCTGTGTGTGGAGTAAAGGTGTTCTAGAGTTTTTCCCCTCTCGTTGCACTTTTAACATGCTGGTAGAAATGAGGTAAAACGGATTTAAGTTTCCCTGCATTAAAGTCCCCGGCCACTAGGAGTGCCGCCTCTGGATGAGTGTTTTCCTGTTTGCTTCTGGCCTTATACAGCTCATTGAGTGCGGACTTAGTGCCAGCATCGGTTTGTGGTGGTAAATAGACAGTAATGAAATATATAGATGAAAATTCTCTTGGTTAATAGTGTGATCTACAGCTTATCATGAGATACTCTACCTCAGGCGAGCAAAACCTCAAGACATCCTTAATATTAGATTTCATGCACCAGTTGATGTTTACAAATATACAAAGACCGCCACCCCTTGTCTTACCGGAGGCAGCTGTTCTATCTTGCCGATGCAGCGTAAACCCCGCCAGCTGTATTTTATCTATGTCGTCGTTCAGTCACGACTCAGTGAAACATATGATATTACAGTTTTTAATGACCCGTTGGTAGAATATTTGTGATCGTAGCTCATCTATTTTGTTATCCAATGATTGTACGTTGGCTAATAGGACTGATGGTAGAGGCAGATTACCCACTCGCCGTCGGATCCTTACAAAGCACCCGACCTACATCCCCGATATCTCCATCTCTTTCTCATGCGAATGACGGGGATGTTGGCCTTGTCGGGTGTCTGAAGTAAATCCTTTGCGTCCGACTACATCGACCTACATCCCCGATATCTCCATCTCTTTCTCATGCGAATGACGGGGATGTTGGCCTTGTCGGGTGTCTGAAGTAAATCCTTTGCGTCCGACTCGTTAAAGAAAACATCTTCTTCCAATACGAGGTGGGTAATCACTGTACTGATATCCAGAAGCTCTTTTCGGTCATAAGAGACAGTGGCAGAAACATTATGTACAAAATACGTTACAAATAGCACAATTGGTTAAGAGCCCGTAAAACAGCAGCCATCTCCTCCGGCGCCATACATATCTCCCTTGCATATTACATCATTTATGCATCAGCATACAATACATTTTTGGACTCACCTTGTTGTGCTGTGCTCATTTGAACAGGAAGGTGGTGTGGTGGTCCTTCAAGGGCAAATTATGTCATCAAACTGTCATCAAAGTCTGGCATTCTCTGGATTTATGATGCTTTCAAGACAACTGGGAACTCGGAAAAAAACAAGGTCGAATCACGATGACGTTGCTAATCTTCATGTCGGGGGCTCAAAACAGTACATGGTAAGTGGTAGGAGCTAGGCACAGGGGCTAGGCCAGGGGTTAATTTGGGACTGGGCATGAGAGTGTTTCCACATTGAGGTGGACCTATGGACCTGCCTCGCACCTGCAACCTTGAAATAACATCTTTGGAGTGTGTGTGTGTGTGTTTGATAAACTATCCACCAGCCATTTCCCTCCTCCTGATGAATGAGCTGAGTGCAGCTGTGTAACCTTTCCTCCCACACACACACACACACACACACACACACACACACACACACACACACACACACACACACACACACACACAGCACACAGAAGGGTTGGGGGATTGGTCATTGTCCTTGAACAGACTGGATGTGCTGAAGGACAGAATGTTTCTGATAACACAAGAAACTGCTCAAAATGTGTGTGTGTGGTGTGTGTTGTGTCTGTGTGTGTGTGTGTGAGAGGAGAGAGAGAGTGTGTGTGTGTGTGTGTGTGTGTGTGTGTGTGTGTGTGTGTGTGTATGTGTGTGTGTGTGTGTGTGTGTGTGTGTGTGTGTGTGTGTGTGTGTGTGTGTGTGTGTGTGTGTGTGTGTGTGTGTGTGTGTGTGTGGTGTGGTGTGGTGTGGTGTGTGTGTGTGTGTGTGTGTGTGTGTGTGTGTGTGTGTGTGTGAGAGTGTGCCTGTGTTCATGTGTTCGTTTTGGCTTCTCTATGTGCAGCCAGTACACACTATACCTTAACTCCAAGTCTCAGTAACATTCTCACTCTTGGTAAAATGCACAATCATAGAGATTTATCAACAACAGTAGATGCACAACTCATATAAACAACTTTTTTTCTACAACCAATAAACAGAACTCATGAAAGAACCAGACCTGGGTTAAGTAAACAATTTAAAGTAGTTTAAAACACTTCTGCTGTTGGTTTGGTTTGCCCTGCTCAATGGAATGCAAACTTTCTAAGCTACATTAGGTGCATCTCAAAAACCCAAAGCACCTCTTTGTATCTGTATTTAGACCCAGGTCTGGAAGCAACAACAAACAAACAAACATCTTTACATATCTCTTAAAAACAGTTAACAAATCTTGAACTGTATTTACTCTATATTGAGAAGACAGGGGGAGGGGAAAGAGAGAGAGAGAGAGGGAGGAGGTAGAGAGTAGAGAGAGGGTTCAGTATGTTGATGCGATCAGGTGAATTTGTGGAGTCAAACACAAACTAACTAAAGTACTACTAAACAGCCATCTGCTACTATTAAACAGCTACCTGTTACTGCACACACCTCCTGCAGTCCTGTGTGTGTCTGTGTGCATGTGTGTATGAGTGCGTACGTGTGTATGCGTACTCTGAGGCATCAGGGTCCCATCCCTCTCAGAGAAGCTGTTGTTGTTAAAACCAGCCACAGTGTCCCATGCCTGGTCTTGGGTTCAGGGGTGAGGGGTTAAAGGTCAGGGTTTCAGTAGGGGTCCGGTGGCTTGGCTGATGTGAACCAGTTAACACAGCGTCCCGTGGGAGGCTTTGGGCGACATTTGGATCCATGCAGCCTGCTGGACGGAGAAACTCTCTGTCCTGTAGATCTGGGCTTTGGTCGTAAACAGGCCATATCGCGCTGCCAGCAGGAAGAAGTCCCGGCGGAATGTCCGGGTGCATAATCCGTACAGGAAGGGGTTGGCGCATGAGTTTATTGGGTAGAAGAGGACCAATAGCAGCTTGGAGTCGGAGACGGTGATGAGGGGTAGTTTGAGCGCGGCAGAGAGGGCGAAGAAGGAAATAGGCGCCATGCACAGGAAGTCAGTGAAGATGAGGATGGCCATCCGCTGAGCCATGCGGGTTTCAGCACTGGCTGGGGGGGAGGAGGAGTTACGGACGGACAGGTAGATGCTCAGGTAGCACACACACACGCACAGGAAGGCCACCACGTTCAGCAGCAGGAGGAACATGACAAACACCTGAGACGGCAGCGACTCCACATCCATGGGCAGGCAGATACTCACCTGAAACACACACACACGCACGCACGCACGCACGCACGCACACACACACACACACACACACGCACACACGCACACACACACACACACACACAATACCCAAATTAGCATAGAAGCTGTGCAATATAATACGTGTAGAAAAACAGGTAGCGTCACACATCCCTCACCTTGCTGTAGCTGCTTACCCCTACAGTGGGTAGCAGAGCCACCAGACAGGAGAAGGCCCAGCCGGTAGCCATGACAGCACAGGCGTGTCGGAGGCGGAGCTTGCGGTCCAGTCTGAGGGCGTGGGTGATGGTGTGGCAGCGCTCTAGGGTGATGGCCGTCAGAGTAAACACAGACAACTCACTGGCAAACACCTGCACACACAGTATAGCGCTTCTGTTAGAGCATCAGTTCCAAGCGTTCAGATCACTTCAGTATACGAAGGCTAGGGCGCACACACACACACACACACACACAAACACACCCTCCTAGGTCTACAGTATACCCACAGTGAAGAACCCGGCGATGTCACAGCCCGCCCCGGTCTGCCAGCTGATAGCATGGTTGTAGTACAGACCTCTCGTACGCACGTCCACTGTTGCTATGACCACCAGGTATACGCCCATACACAAGTCGGCAAAGGACAGGTGGCACATCAGGAAGCGTGGCACCGTCATCTTCGCTCGGCTGCCTAGCAACCGAGAATGGGGAGGGGGAAGTTTAGTATATAACTTTTATCACAAGAACGTATTTTAATATGATAACTGCTTTCATTACAAAATTTGTCATCATTCACACATTTGTATAGTGATAAAAAACAGTTATTGTGATAAAAACAGTTATTGTGATAAAAACAGTTATTGTGATAAATATGGGTTGAGATTTTCTAATAAACATAAAACCTTTTTTTTTTTTTTACTGACCTAGCAACACAAGCAGCACGATGGTGTTGCCTAACAGTGCGAGCACAGAGATGATCCAGATGAGGACGCGTAGAGGGGCGGAGCCCATGATGTCTTCACAGGGGTTGAAGGCATCGGGGGCGGGACTACAGGCCACAGATGTCCAATTTAAACAGAAGTCCATAAAGAAGTGGAGGTTGTTCTGAGCCCCGGGTTTAAAGCACGCGGAGTTCATCCGGAAGGTCCTGACAAATGCACGCAAGAATGCAAAAATACACACACACACTAATTTATATGTGACATAATATACACAGATATATTCTATCTTGGAGTGTGTGTTTGTGTGTGTACCTGTTCCTCTGGGGTTTATGGAAGGCGCAGCAGTGAGACGGGTAGGTGAGGTTAGCCTGTCGTAGCTTTGTGAATAGGGACAGGGGAGGCAGCGCTCTGAGTGAGAACACCGAGACAGCGGACAGATGCTCAACTTCACCCAGCACTGACTCTGGCAGGGAACTCAGCGCTGTACGAGAGATGTCTCTAAATACACACAGACAACAACAACAACAACACTTTGACACAAAAACAAATGACGACTGATGTTGTCACTGACGTGTTGTTGTGGAGCCATGCTTACAGGAACCCCGGCCCCTCTGCTCCTTTGAAGGAATTATTATGCATATGAGAAAGTTGCAGGTTGCCCATGAGAAACCTGAGCAAGAGAGAAAGAGAAACCATTATAGTATGTATGTATGTGTGTGTATGTGTGTGTGTATGTCTGTGTGTATGTGTGTGGGTGTGTGGACTCACAGTTTGTGTATCTTGGTTCCATTAAAGGCGTGACTCTCCACCTCACTGATGCCGTTCTTGGTCAGTCGTCTGTAAGAAGAACGATGCACATTTATAAAGTCATTTCATGAAAATGTCATATTTCCAGGGAGATGTGTGGCTACTCTGTGTATGTGTACTCTCTGTGTGTGTACTCTGTATGTGTGGGTGTACTCTGTGTGTGTGTACTCTGTATGTGTGGGTGTACTCTGTGTGTGTGGCTGAAATGGAAAAAATGGAATGGTATTAAAGCACATGGAACCCATGTGTTTGATGTGTGTGATACCGTTCCATTAATTCCGTTCCAGCTGTTACTATAAGCCTGGCCTCCCAAACCATGGTGCCACCAGCCACCTGTAGTGTGTGTGTGTGTGTGTGTGTGTGTGTGTGTGTGATGGTGGTCACAGTGTAATATAGACCTTGGGAGACGGGGTTGATAAACTGTTCACTTATCCACCAATCCCCTGTCTGTGTGTGTGTGTTTGTGTGGGTAGTGTACTCGGTGTGTGTGTTTGTTACTACTCACAGTTCATCGATGGTATTAGTGGTGAGGCCGAGGAAAGCGTTGCTGGGGATGATCACTATGTTGACAGCGCAGACGCAGATGCAGTACGCAACACAC
>NC_036848.1:34305698-34308650 GCF_002910315.2 Salvelinus sp. IW2-2015 | reverse complement strand
CACACACACACACACACACACATACAGAGTACACACACACACACACAAAGAAAATAACCAAACTCCTACAGCTACACATGTACAAATCTTAATTTGAGCCAGTTTGCTACAGCAGGAAAATGATCCTGCAGCAATAGGAAATGTACAATTATTATGTGGATTATAATTAATGCCATTTGTTTTGGGGGGGGGGGGTTGAAACCTTTAATACACTACAAGTTTGCATTTCCTACTGTGTATTCAAATGTACAAAAGAGTGATCAAATGAAGATCCTACATCTGTAAGAGAAGCAGCTCATGTTTCCCACACAATACAGTAACATGTGAACTACTGAATACTGAATCCACACACGAACAGTACAGTAAGAGAGCATGGTGACATACAGCAGAAACGTCAGGGCAGTGGAGTGGATCCGGGAGAAGTTAGGTAGAACCCTCAGCCCAGTGTTACAGATCGTCCTGAAAAACAGGGCAGTCCCATCAAAGCCAACTGATTTAGGATTAGTTCTTAGGGTTTAAGGGTTAAGGTTTACTGGTACTTACAGGTATATTAGTTTGGGCTGTCCCATGAAAGCCTGTTGAAGTAGGGGTAGTGGTTAGGGCTAGGTTTAGGGCTTAGGGATTAGGGTTAGAGTTTAGGGGTTAATGTTAGGTATAAGGGATAAGGGCTTAGGGCTTAGGGGATATGGAACTTACAGGTGACTGAGTTTCGGAAGTCCCATGAAAGCCTGATGATGGATGATGACCAGGTGTTTTGACTTGGTGATGGTTCTGGAGGAGACATGCAACATTTGAAATACACACATGATGCATGAAATGGTGTGAGAATGGTGTTTGAGTTGTTTATGAATGGTGCATTGATGCTATTTGAATGGTGTATGAGCGGGGTATGAATGTTGTGTTGAGGGGTGTATAAATGTTGTATTGTGGTACTGTAGGACTAATACTTACATCTCAGTTAGTCTGGAGAGGTTAGCAAATGCAAAAGCCCCGATGCTCTCTAACATACCATTCTCTGTTAGCACACTGAGAGAGTGTTGGAGAGAGAGAGAGAAAGAGAGAGAGAGAGGGAGAGAGAAATGGTCAGAGAAAAGGAGAGAGGGAGTAAGGGAGACAAAGGAAGAAAGATTGGAAAAGATAGAAATGGACAGAGGAGTATAGCAGTGAGACTGGTTGATTTATCTATAGCACACTTGTTTTTAAAGTAACTGTCCAATGTTTCCAGATTTCTATGAAATGTGAGCTATAACTAATTACAATTAAGATTGAAATAGTTTTCCTTCCAAAAAATACATCCAAAGTAATTAAGTATGTTAAAAAGCATATTTTCTGTGTTTGAATGGTGTGGGCGTACCTAAACAACAGATTGGTGTGGGCGTATACCGGTCATTAAAAATATTAATGCGAGTAGCCCGCTGATTTGCCAGCTCATCCTCCTCGGGAGAATGACAACATAACTAGCATTTTTTTAAACGTTCCGTTTTTGGTGGCGAAGTCAACAACATTATTTGGGTATGAGTTAACAGAATATTCACTTTAAAAAATAAGATTTTCACTGGACAGTTACTTTAAGTAGCCTAGCTGTAGTCGTTCCTAAGGAGACAAACCGAAGACAGAAGATTAAATGACAAATCACATTTTCCATAACATCGGCCTAATATAAGGTATTCCTGACTTCCTCTCCTTTGTTTGGGTGATCTATATCTACAGTGTTTCTACTCATCGTGTTCCACATCAGAGTCTAAACACATAGTCGGACTAAACACACACACCGACACACCGACACGCACTTTCACACGCACACACACTTACATGGCAGTGAGCTGCTGTAGGTTGGTGAAGGCTTCTCGGGGAAACACTCTAATGTGCGTCTGTTTGAACTGCCTGTAAAACACAACAACCAATTAGATTGTAGGTCGTACCTCATTCACTAACTAGCCAAACAATGAAAACATTTCCCTGGCCTTGACCTGAGAACAGAACACACACAAAGAGTTCACATTATTGCTGGGAACGATACAGCAGCCTGCTGTGTGTGTGTGTGTGTGTGTGTGTGTGTGTGTGTGTGTGTGTGTGTGTGTGTGTGTGTGTGTGTGTGTGTGTTCTGTGTTGTGTCTGTCTGTTATATGAGACCTTGGATATCTCTGTCACATCCACTTTGGCTGTTATTGACCAGATTGAATTCCCAGCCTTGTCTTAAGACCTTGTATTTACACATACGTGTGTGTGTGTGTGTGTGTGGTGTGTGTTTGTGTGGTGTGTGTGGTGTGTGTGTGTGTGTGTGTTGTGTGTGTGTGTGTGTGTGTGTGTGTGAGAGAGTGAGAGTGAGAGAGAGAGACAGAGAGTGAGAGGCTGAGAGAGAAGAGAGTGAGAGAGAAAGAGACGTGAGAGAGAGAGCGGGAGAAGAGTGAGAGAGAGTGAGTGAGAGAGTGGAGAAGACGTGAGAAGTGAGATTGAGAGAGTGGAGGAGAGAGTAAGGAGAGAGTGAAAGAGATGAGAGAGATGAGATGAGAGAGAGATGAGGAGGAGAGAGGTGAGAGAGAGAGGAGAGTGAAAGAGAGAGAGAGCAGCCCTCCGTTGGTAGAGCATGGACGCTTGCACGCCAGTATAGTGGTTCAATTCGAAGGTGGCATATACTGTATTACCTATTACATTAGAGAATGTCTCTGCTGGAAGTCTCTGTAGGAGAACACACAACTGTTGCCATTTGCGGTGATAGCCCTTGAGGTTCCTTCAGAAATGTTTCAACTATAAAAACATGAGCCAGAGTTTACCACAGTCTAACTACTATCACCTCCACCCGCCCCTCCTCCCCCACACCATAACACCAACCCAACGATTATTATGACAACACAAAAGAACAACAATAGCAATAATGACAACAACAACATCCAATCAGCAGTGTATATACAATCAAACAGAACAATATCAAATCATAGATGTTCCATCAGC
>NC_036848.1:34304416-34305673 GCF_002910315.2 Salvelinus sp. IW2-2015 | reverse complement strand
TGTTTAAACCATTTTTGCTACACTCGCAATACGTTGCAACCATGTGCTATGTGACCACATAACATTTGATTTGATTTTGAAAAGGAGAGAGAGAGAGAGTGAGCGAGAGAGTGAGAGAGAGAGAGAGTGAGAGAGTGAGAGAGAGTGAGAGAGAGAGTGAGAGAGAGAGAGAGAGTGAGAGAGAGAGTGAGAGTGAGAGAGAGAGAGAGCAGCTCAGTTGGTAGAGCATGACGCTTGCAACGCCAGTATAGTGGGTTCAATTCGAAGTGGCATATACTGTATTACTATTACATTAGAGAATGTCTCTGCTGGAAGTCTCTGTAGGAGACACACACTGTTGCCCATTTGCGGTGATAGCCTTGAGGTTCCTTCAGAAATGTTTCAACTATAAAAACATGAGGCCAGAGTTTACCACAGTCTACTACTATCACCTCCACCCGCCCCTCCGTCCCCACACCATAACACCAACCCAACGATATTATGACAACACAAAGAGACAACAATAGCAATAATGACAACAACAACATCCACATCAGCAGCTGTTAATACAATCAAACAGACAATAATTCAAATCAATAGAATTTCCATCAGCAACATCAACAGCCAAAACTGGATCACCTCCACCTCTCTTACATCTTGGTGTGTGTACTCACAGGTCGGTGGTGTTCTTGGGGATGTGTGTGGGCATATGTGTGATGGTGTTACCCATACAGAGGTAGGTACATTTTGCCCCAGAGTTTACTATTGCTACCTCTGCCTGAGACACACACACACAGCCCAACACACACAGCAGCATCTTCATAATCTTCTTCATCTTCATCATCATCTCCCTCCTCCACCTCTCTTCTCTGTTCGAAAGTGTCCAGAATGGATTCAACTCTCCTGTCTTTTTCTCGTCCCAGCACCTCTTCTCTTTCCTCCTCTCCGGTTATTTCTCTTCCCCTGTCTTCTTGTCTTTTCTTTTCAGATCCCTATCTCCTCTCCGCCGTAAATGTTTACATGTACACAGGTGCTTCAGCAGTGCCCACAAACTCATCCCGCCTTTCCTTTTTCCGTCTCTCCCTGCTCAGCAGTGCGTGTGCATGAGTTTGAGTTTGAGAGAGAGTGTGTGTACAAGAGAGAGAGAGAGGGAGAGAGCGAGAGAGAGAGTGTGTGTACAAGAGAGAGAGAGAGGGAGAGAGCGAGACAGAGAGTGTGTGTACAAGAGAGAGAGAGGGAGAGAGCGAGAGAGAGAATGTGTGTACAAGAGAGAGAGAG
>NC_036848.1:34295284-34304391 GCF_002910315.2 Salvelinus sp. IW2-2015 | reverse complement strand
AACAAGATCCTTGTAGTCCTTAAAACAACAACTCAACACCACACACACAGCGCCCCATCACAACACAGCAGCACCACACCAGAAATCCCTCACACAGAGCAGACGAAAGGGACACCCCTCCCAAAAAGAGCCCTGGTTCAAAGCCAGATCCGGTCTGCTTTGCCAGCTAACCCGGACCCTCAGTTCAAAGACACAATAGAATGTGCCATACAAGCTATTCCTCGCGTTCTCAGACCGTGCACCTCCCTCCCCGTCAGGTCCAGTGCCACCTGCCCTAACTACCACCATGCTCCCAACCACATACTCCCCCGCACGATCGTAAACGGGACACTTTACACCAGCTAGTTTCTTCCCCTCGTAACTTTATCTCACCTCCCTCGGACTTCTCTTGTTCATATTAAGTTTGCTAGTAGATCACCTTCTTGGCTGCACCACCCACCACCTCAGCAGTAAATTCCGATACTTTCCTCCACCATCCCCCCCCACTTCCACTTCTCCTCCCACCTCTCTCCCCTCATCGGTCTCAACTCCACCCCACCGATCCCCAATTCCTTCTCCACTGGCCGACACTCGTTCACCATGACAACACAGTCTCACAGGGCCACAAACTCCATTCCCGCCCCCTCCTCCCCCTCTCACGGCCACTCGACCTCTCCCCATGAGTTAGCGACTGGTATCACAGAGGTCGGGCCGGCCTATCACTTACCGAGAGCAACGAGGGAGGAATGGAGTGACAGGGCGGGAGCATTCGTTACGGCGAGAGTATACAATTGTCGTTCGCTACAAGACCCGAACCGAACAAGAGGAGGGAGGGCACGAGCGCGACAGAAGTGTGTGGTGACAAGAGAGAAGAGCAAGGCGAACACGCAGGCGAGACGAAGAGAATGTGTACAAGGAGAGAGACGGGAACACGAGCGAGACGAGAGATGTGTGTACAGAGAGAGACGAAGACCAGGGAGGAGAGAGCGAGAGAGAGAGTGTGTGTACAAGAGAAAGAGAGCAGGACGAAGAGAGACAGCGAGAGAGAGAATTGGTGTGACAAAGAGCAGAGAAGAGAGAGAGGGCGAGAGCGACCCCGAACGACACCCCCCAACACCACCTATCACTGAGAGAGCAGTCCCCGCGTCACAGCAACGCACGCACCGAGACGAGAGGAGTGAGCGCGAGATGGAGTTAGAGCGCCACGTCGCATGCACAAGCATGAGAGGGAGAGAGGGCTGAGTAGTTGAGTATATCGATGTCTAGGTCTAAGAGAGCAGAGAGATGGGAGACGATGCGATTTGGGGAATGATTCAGAGGAATGGGGTATCGAGAGAGTACAGAAACATTTCGAAGGATGAGTCTGCGTGTTTTCTTCCGAGCTCTTCACGCTAACCCGGATATCGCTGGAGCTGTGTGTATAAGCATGGCGCTGTCCCGGAGGAAGGGTGTGCTGACGCAAAGAGAATGTCTCCGAGAAGCCTACGTCAGGCTCGGGCAAGAAGTGCTCTGATGCTGGTAGGCAAGGTGTGGTGTGAATCGGTGTGGTTGTTGTCGGTTACTAGGATTATGTAGGCAGGGGATAGACTAGCTCTCTTAATAACTATGGCTGATATTAGAGCGAAACCAAGTGGATATGGACATTAATGCCAGCCCAGTCACATACCCGTTGTTTGGAATGTGTTGATAAAACCTAGTTCTCATTAATTCCGTTCCCCGCGCCAATTAACTGAATATCCCCAGCCCTGGACCCAGGAATGCGACTCCCGAGAGTTTGCTTGTGTGTCACACCTTCAGGCCGCATGTTTAGGCCACTGTTGAATAGGTGTGCATGTTTGAAATGTCTGTGTCGTGTTGTGGTGTTGTCGGGGTTTGTGTGTTGGTTGCTCCTGAGTGGAGACTGACTTGACATGGCGTTGAGTGTGGTGCTGTCGTGACTTGTATGTGTAGTATGGTGTTCACAGGATATATCATTCCTTGCGTGATTATTCGGTCTGGTGCCGATTATTACGTTTCACTGCTATCCACATATGTTGTTTTGACCTCATCGCAACCCCTGACCCACTCAAACCCGTTCCTGACACTATCCTGCTGCGCGGCTCTTTCCCTAACGTCTCTGATTAGGACTCTTTGTGGATCATGCAGGAGACATTGGACATGATGAGCGTGAAATCAATATCTGGAAGAAATACAGCGTAACTTCATTCTTTATGTAGATCGGACAGTAAGCCCTGCCCTCTGATAGGCTGCATTAGAATCCACCCCGTACCACCTCCTTTTCTCACTCGACTTACTTCCATTTGTGCTCGACGCCTACTCATGGGTATCTCAGGGAATGACAGCAACTGAGTACATGTTTTGTTGACGATAAGAGTTCACAGGCACTTGATAGAGGAACCGGACTTGGACCCTATGATGTGTTTTTAGTTCGTGAAGGTGAATATATCTATTTGCAAAATTTGGTTGTGATTAAGTTTAGTCTATGATTGGTTATTCAATGACTTGTTACCTGAAGGAGCAATGTTGGACTCAAAACATTCTCTACCCACTGCCCTACTCAGGCACAATGCAAGTGGCGGGCAACCCCGCACGAGTGTCATACACTCCCTCACCCCGCCACGTGTACACACCACACACAATAAGGCTCACTTCCATCCACCAACACCATCGAGCACCATACCACATCAACCACCACACTACACTCCACATCTCATCTTTTTCACTAACCCACAAGCACACTCCTATCGTCTTTCTTTTTGTCTCCGTCTCTCACCTCCCTCCCATTCCTTCTCTACATACGCCTCTCCTCCTCTCACTCTATTCCCTCCTCTTCCACCAGCGACCTGTGTTCCGGAGCGGGAGCTGGAGCTGAGGGGTGTGCTTGGTGTGTGTGTTGTGGTGTGTTGTGTGTGTGTTGTGTGTGGTGTGTGGTGTGTGTTGTGTGTGTGTGGTGTTGTGGTGTGTGGTTGTGTGTGGTGTGTGGTGTGTGTTGTGTGGTGTGTTGTGTTGTGTTGTGTGTGTGTGTGAGAGTGTCAGTGCCAAGTGTTTCAATTAAAGGTTTATTCGCAGTGGGCACAGTACAACAGGTGTAAAACACTACAGTGAAATACCATGAGAGATCTTTACCAACAATGCAGTGATAATAATATTAATATAGATAATAGAAAATAGAATAAGTCCCGAGTGGTGCAGCGGTCTAAGGCACTGCATCGCAGTACTAGAGGCGTCACTACAGTCCCGGGTTCGATCCCAGGCTGTGTCGCAGCCGGCCAAGAACCGGAGACCCATGAGGTGGTGTACAATTGGCCCAGCGTCGTCCAGGTTAGGGCAGGGTTTAGCCAACTGGAATGTCCTTGTCCTATAGCGACTCGTCGTGATGCATGGCTCTCGACCCTCGCCTCTCCCGAGTCCGTACTGGAGTTGCAGCGATGGCAGGACTGTAACTACCAATTGGTGAAAAATGTTGGAAAATGGTGTATTCACATTTTTTCCCCACAATTTTTCACCACCATACATATTTGTCCTTTTTAAAAAACAAATCTGAGTAGGCTGGCTCATAATAATGGCTGGATGGCGCGAATGGAATGCCATCAAACACATAGAAAACCATGCAACAACTCCGGCCATTACCATGAGGCCAGTTAAAGGAGAATTTCACCCTGGGGGATTCTGGGCTTTTTTTCATCATGTCCGAGGCATTTCTAGATCAGTGACCTTGTGTTTCACACATATTTGCCCAGGAGGAACGTCAGGGCTTCGAACGCTGAATGATACACCCTATGATTGCTTCTGGTGTACTGATGGGGAGAGGGGCTGAGATCGGAAAATAAATGAGTCCAGCTTTATAACAGTATAACATCTCGAAGGCTCTATGTTATACTGATCACACTATATGTTTTAGTGCTTGTAGATATGGTGGTCCTTGTTCGATAGAGCCATTGGACCTCTTTCAGCTATGATTCATTGCTAAATATACAAGCGAACTAATTTTTTCCAGTCTCCAAATACTACAATTCATGTGGGACGGTGCTTTGTGCTCTGGCCTGTCCCTCCCACAAGGCAGGCTTTTTTGAAAGGGAGGCAGACACTAAAGTCACAATCCTTTGGGCAAATCTAAAAGAACTGACCAGACCACAATGGCTTCAAGTGATTCCTCTTGTCACGCCCTGACCATAGAGAGCTGTTTATTCTCTATGTTGGTTAGGTTCGGGGTGTGATTAAGGGTGGGTTATCTAGGGGAATTATATGTCTATGTTGGCCTGGTATGGTTCCCAATCAGAGGCAGCTGTTTATCGTTGTCTCTGATTGGGGATCATATTTAGGTAGCCATTTCCCCATTGTGCTTTGTGGGATCTTGTCTAGGTATAGTTGCCTGTGAGCACTATTTTGAGCTTCACGTTTCGTTTGTTCGCTTTATTGTTTTTTCCCTTTGAGTTTTCTATTCCAAATAAAAGGATGGAAACATACCACGCTGCGCCTTGGTCCAATCATTATGACGATCGTGACAGAGGATCCCACCACCAAAGGACCAAGCAGCGTGGCCAGGAGGAGCAGACATCCTGGGCCCGGGAGAGAAAGGAGGATCAATGGCGACTCCGAAGTTCACGACCATGACGGAAGCCCGAGAGGCAGCCCCCAAATTATTTTGGGGGAGGCACACGGGTTGGTTGGCGATGCCGAGGGGAGAGTCTGAGAGCTAAGAGGAATATTGGGATAGACTGAGCGAGGAGTATTGTGAGATAGTTGAGGGGAGTGATGAGGTAGAGTGGATGGTTTGGTGTCTGGAGCAAGACAGTCGCTGTGAGGAGCGTGGGACCAGTCAGGCACCATGTTTTGCGGAGATACGCAATGTGTCTCCAGTGCGCATCCACAGCCCTGTGCGTTCTGTGCCAGCTCCTCGCACTTGCCGTGCGAAAGTGAGCATCCAGCCAGGACGGGTTGTGCTGGCTCAATGCTCCTGGTCTCCAGTACGTCTCCTCGGTCCAGGATATCCTGCGCCGGCTCTACGCACTGTGTCACCAGTGCGCCTCCACAGTCCAGTACGTCCTGTGCCTCCTCCCCGCACTCGCCCTGAGGTGCGTGTCATCAGCCCGGTGCCACCTGTGCCGGCCCCACGCAACAGGCCTCCAGTGCGCCTCCACAGTCCAGTAAGTCCTGTGCCTCCTCCCTGCACTCGTCCTGAGGTTGCGTAGTCATTCCAGCCTAAGGCTGCCACCATGTACCGGTCGCCGCCAATCAACACCCTTTCTCAGCTCACCTCACCTGTTGAGTGTCATGCCCAGCCTGACCCACCTCGTGGCCCTCCGTGACTGCCGCTTGACCTCTCATATTCCCTCCTGACGTCGGATCGCTTCTTATGCGTGCCTATTTTTCCATAACACACGGATCTCGTCATTGATTCGAGCTCACTCGGTGCCCATTCCTGCGCATTTAGCCGGTCCTGGTCTGGCCACGCATCAGGCGGTGATGTCTGCGTTCTACTATAATCAACGATCGCTGGTGGGAGCATATACTGCCTGATCTCTTCCCTGTTAGTAGAGCTCGGCAACGCTCCGTCAATACAGCCGCCGGTGCCAAACCAAACCTGCTCTCCTCGGCCAACCGTCCCGCATCCTCATGCCGTCTATGTCGCTCGGCTTCAGGTTCTCGTAGCCGTGCCATGTGCTCACCATGGCTACTCGACGCTCCGCTCTCTCGAGTTCTCATCTCTCAGTGCGCATGCTTATGGTAAACCCATAGGACCGGCAGCCCACCGTTACCACTGGCCGTACGCGCCCTCTCCGCTTACTTTCTGGCTCGGGCCAGAGTATCCGCTACACGGCTACAAGCTCACACAAGCAGTAAGCCACCGCGCTCGTCCCTCATCGATGCGCGGCAACAGTTGACCCCCAGCTGTCGCAAGCGCAGCACCGATGTCCTCCTCACCGCTCAGTCGGCAGAGCTCTCATTTCTGCAGCGACGGTCCCAGTCCAGAGCCACCGGCGACGTTTCACAGTCCGGACCATCCAACGACGGTCCACAGTCCGGAACCTCCAACGACGGTCCACAGTCGACCTCCAACGACGGTCCACAGTCGGAACCTCAACGACGGTCCACAGTCTGGAACCTCTGAGCCGGTCCCACGGTCCGGAACTCCTGAGCGGTCCACGGTCGGAACCTCCTGAGACGGTCCACGGTCCGGAACCTCCTGAGACGGTCCACAGTCCGTACCTTCTGACGGTCCACGTCCGAACCTCCTGAGACAGTCCACGCTCCGGAACCTCGAGCGGTCGGCGGTCAGGAACATCCAACGCGGTCGGTCGTCCAGAGGCTCCAGCGACGGTTCTGCGGTCCAGAGCCTCCAGCGCACAGTCTGCAGTCCAGAGCCTCCAGTGGGGGTACCCAGTCCAGGGTCCCAGCGACGAACCATGGCCGGTTCCTCCGGCACGATCCACGCACCTTTGGGGGGGGGTGGGGGTCGGGGGTACTGTCACGCCCTGACCATAGAGAGCTGTTTATTCTCTATGTTGGTTAGGTCGGGGTGTGATTAAGGGTGGGTTATCTAGGGGAATTATATGTCTATGTTGGCCTGGTATGGTTCCCAATCAGAGGCAACTGTTTATCGTTGTCTTTGATTGGGGATCATATTTAGGTAGCCATTTCCCCATTGTGCTTTGTGGGATCTTGTCTAGGTATGCCTGTGAGCACTATTTTGAGCTTCACGTTTCGTTTGTTCGCTTTATTGTTTTTTCCCTTTGACTTTTCTATTCCAAATAAAAGGATGGAAACATACCACGCCGCGCCTTGGTCCAATCATTATGATGAACGTGACACCTCTGATCAACACAAATTCGACAATGAAGAATTTTTTGATGTTCTGTTAACTACATGGTGACATTCAACCATACGTTTCAATCAGAATAAATCGAAAAGGATTTGAAACAAAGAGTTGGATTTAGCTAGAAGCTCAGCTACAGCTGAGTCCAGCACTACTGTAAAAGGGCAGATGACAAATACGGTGGCTAGCTAAGAAAGTCCTTTTTCCTGCAAGCCACCTAGCTAGCTAGGTAACTTCAGTTTATCTACTGAAACCCATATTGTGTATTGCTGGCTAACATACTACTGTGTTACAGTGGGGTGAAATCAAATTATGTTTCTGTTTGCTAACTTAGGTAGCTAGCTAGCTAAGTTAGCTAAACAACTACAGGTAAACATATCTATGGCTAAAAATAGAAGTGGTTTTACAATCAGATATCTATTGTACCTCGATTGTAAAACCTCTTCTCTTTGTAGTCATAGATATAGCTACTAAACAGCAACCTACATTACAAACAGCCACCTAAAGCTAGGTTTACCAGAAAACGTTAGCACATGACTGGAGTTGGCTAGCTAGTTAGCCTGGCACCTGCTAACTTGTTATCATTTTACTAGCTAGCTATGTAACATAATTGACATTGGTTATGATTATGACCGTGGATGCATTTCAATCTCACAAAATTATAGGCGTGACGCAATATTGGATTCCTAGCTCGGTACATTTGTACGGTCTGGTCACTGTGCAAAGGTTGAGGGTTATGCCATATTTCTTTCTATTAGGCTAGATATTGTTCTAAATGTAATCTCTGTGCCTGTGCATGCGTGTTCAACTATTCTATGCGTGTTCAACTATTCTACCCTAATACTGATGTTGTGCTGGTGTAACATGGTTGGTGTAACATGTTTCCACTTGACACTGGATAAATATGTATTTGATGTTTATGTATTCCTATCGGTTGATTACGTTTTGCAAAGATCGGGCGGGGTGTTTCGCCAAACGTTAAATTCTTCCCAGTCTGATATTTGACAGCAAGTGTAGTCCCGTTCTGAAATACTGTATTCTATTTTCATTTATACAATGTGTATGAGTTCACTATGTACATGTCCTGATGTATATACAGTATACACTGAGTGTACAAAACATGAAGAACACCTGCTCTTTCCATGACATAGACTGACCAGGTGAATCCACGTGAAAGTTATGATCCCTTATTGATGTCACTTGTTGAATCCACTTCAATCAGTGTAGATGAAGGGGAGGAGACAGGTTAAAGAAGGATTTTTAAGCCTTGTGATAATTGAGACATGGATTGTGTATGTGTGCCATTCAGAGGGTGAATGGGCAAGACAAAAGATTTACAGTAAGTGCCTTTGAAGGGGGTATGGTAGTAGGTGCCAGGCATAGCGCTGTGGCGGTCATGCAAAAGACTGCCTTCTCATGTTAAAACACCTTTAATTAACATAAACATGTTTAGCATCTCCAGGCCTCCACACATACAAGCAGATGATCCCCACCTTTGGAACATCTACATTAAAAACATTCTAACAAATTAATGTAATACACACCATCACAGTAAATCCAGTATTTATTTAAGTCAGATCTAAAGAAACATTTTGATATGAAGAAAATGTATTTCAGAAGAACAGAATATGAGTTGGCCTACTGTAGGCCTATGTTATCTGGCTATGCTCCATGCCATAGGCTGTAGGCTTGTTCATTTAGCTGACAATATATGCTTATAAGTCGTGTGTCATTATTTTATTCAACATGATTTTATAGTAAGAATAATATGATTTAACTTAGCTGAATAAAATAGAAAGGATATGTTTCCCATTACGGAGTAGCTCTGTTGAGCATAAAAGTGATAGTTTGAAACAGGTCCAATATGACATTTTTAGAGTTATTTGGCAACTTTAGTTGTGAATGATACAAACCTTAGAATATTTAATAAATCAGAACATACACTACATGACCAGAAGTATGTGGACACCTGCTCGTCGAACATCTCATTCCAAAATCATGGGCATTAATATGGAGTTGGTCCCCCCGTTTGCTGCTATAACAGCCTCCACTTTTCTGGGAAGGCTTTCAACTATATCAAATCAAATCAAATCAAATTTTATTAGTCACATACACATGGTTAGCAGATGTTAATGCGAGTGTAGCGAAATGCTTGTGCTTCTAGTTCCGACAATGCAGTAATAACCAACAAGTAATCTAACCTAACAATTCCACAACTACTACCTTATACACACACAAGTGTAAAGGGATAAAGAATATGTACATAAAGATATATGAATGAGTGGTGGTACAGAACGGCATAGGCAAGATG
>NC_036848.1:34277990-34292159 GCF_002910315.2 Salvelinus sp. IW2-2015 | reverse complement strand
TGGTAGGAACGATGATGAGTTGACGTTAATCGTATATTCAGTAGTTCCTCCCGACTGTATGTAATGAAACCTAAGATTACCTGGGGTACCGATGTAAGAAATAACACATAAAAAAACAAAATACTGCATATTTTCCAAGGAACGCGAAGCGAGGCGGCCATCTCGTTTCGGCGCCGGATGAACAGATGTTATGTTGGAACATTGTTGGAACATTGCTGTGGGGACTTGCTTCCATTCAGCCACAAGAGCATTAGTGAGATCGGGTGCTGATGTTGGGCGAATAGGCTTGGCTCGCAGTCGGCATTCCAATACATCTGAAAGGTGTTCATTGGGGTGAGGTCAGGGCTCTGTGCAGGCCAGTCAAGTTCTTCCACACCAATCTCAACAAACCATTTCTGTATGGACCTCACTTTGTGCATGGGGTCATTGTCATGCTGAAACAGGAAAGGGCCTTCCTCAAACTGCACCTCCTTCACCAAACTTTACAGTTGGCACTATGCATTTGGGCAGGTAGTGTGCTCCTGGCATCCACCAAACCCAGATTCGTCCGTCGCACTTCAGAGAACGAGTTTCCACTGCTCCAGAATCCAATGGTGGCAAGCTTTACACGACTCCAGCCGACGCTTGGCATTGCACATGGTGATCTTGTGTGCGGCTGCTCAACCCCATTTCATGAAGCTCCTGACAAACAGTTCTTATGCCGACGCTGCTTCCAGAGGAAGTTTGGAACTCGGGAGTGAGTGTTGCAACCTAGGACAGACGGTTTTTCAGCTGATCCATTGTTGCTCCTAGACGTTTCCACTTCACAATAACAGCACTTACAGTTGACCCGGGCAGCTCTAGCAGGGCCGAAATTTGACAAACTGACCTATGACGGTGCCACGTTGAAAGTCACGGAGCTCTTCAGTTACGCCATTCTACTGCCAATGTTTGTCTATGGCGATTACATGACTGTGTGTTTTTATACATCTGTCAGTAACGGGTGTGGCTGAAATAGCCCGAATCCACTAATTTGAAGGGGTGTCCACATTATTTTGTAAAATTCGTTTTTCAAATGGCCCATATTTTAATGGGCAGGGGGAAAAATACAAGTTATCTGTATGCAGTGCACTCGAATAGCGAATGAAGGCCACGCTTTCCTGCTGGTCCGTTTTGTAGGCTACTTCGGTTTTATAGCAGAGCATGTGCCTAATATGAGCAGCTGAGAAATACATACAAGAACACTTATTTCACGCTACGCATCAACCGCTGTTTGAGGAGCATGCTCTTGCTGGCCGAGAGGTGATATTCCGCCCAGACTCTGTTTGCCATGGGCTCTCCAACCTTGTTCCTGCAGCTACCCAGTGCTTCATTTGGGAAACCAAGTTTGCGTTGTAAATTCACTGGCTATCTACTCCAATTTCAGAGTACTCTCGTGTGAGTGTGCCAGAGTGCAGAATAACTGATGCATTTACGAACGCGCAACACCCGTTAATAAATTCAGAGAGTTGTCAGATTGTCCTTTGATAAATTCAGAGCGTTTTGCTCTCGAGGCATTCAGAGCGCACACTGGACGCTCTGGCCGAGTAGGGTTGATCCGAGCGTTCTGACCTCACAATGGCAGTCAAGCACCCAAGCTAATTGGCTAACGTCGGCTAGCTTGCTAGCTACTTCTGGACACAAATGAAAGAACACCTCACTCTGACCATTTTACTCGCACTAGCTGGTTAGTCTGTCTTCATGTTATCCAGAGTGTTGGTGACTGTAACTGTGCTGCTGGCAACAATGTAACGACGCTTTTTTGTTGACGTTTACTGACACCGGCCATATTCACGTCAGCCATATTCAAAGGGTGTTGAGCGTTCTGTAAATTCATCAGTTATTCTGCGCTCTGTCACGCTCTGAAATCGGAGTTGATAGCCAGAGCGAATTTACGAACGCACCCGATGTCAGAGTGGTTAGAGGGACAATAGAGCCCTAAAACCAGGTTATTAGGACATGATGGTTGTAAGCAAAATGGGTATTATCAAAGTATGTTCAGGATGCACAAATGGTCACGTGTAATTTCACTGTGGTCATGACTCATGACTGACGCCATGTGTGGAGTTAAGAAGGTCACCACAACAGCCCTAGCCAGGTACACCTGTTTGTGTCAAGAACAGCAATGGTGTTGGGTTTTTCATGCTCAACAGTGTCAATTTAATTTCAGCGGGACTGGGAGACTAGTCAGGATCGACAGAAAGATGAACTGAGCAAAGTACAGAGAGATCCTTGATGAAAACTTGTTCCAGAGAGCTCAGGACCTCAGACTGGGCGAAGGTTTACCTTCCAACAGGACAACGACCCTAAGCACACAGCCAAGACAATGCAGGAGTGGCTCCGGAACAAGTCTCTGAATGTCCATGAGTGGCCAAGCCAGAGCCCAGACTTGAACCCGATCGAACATCTCTAGAGAGACCTGAAAATAGCTGTGCAGCGATGCTCCCCATCTAACCTGACAGAGCTTGAGAGGATCTGCAGAGAAAAATGGGAGAAACTCCCCAGATACAGATGTGCCAAGCTTGTAGCATCATACCCAAGAAGATTCGAGGCTGTAATCGCTGCCAACATCAGTTTTACATTTTTTATAAATGTGCAAAAATGTCTTAAAAAACTGTTTTTGCTTTGTCATTATGGTGTATTGTGTGTAGATTGATGATGGGAAAAAAATATTTAATCCATTATAGAACAAGGCTGTAACATAACAAAATGTGGAAAAAGGGGATGGGTCTGAATACTTTCCGAATGCACTTGATGTGTACGGTACCTGTTAGATATTCGGGGCTATGCCACACACTTATTCATCTCCTCCAATAAATATTTCCTTGTGGTTGTGCTCTTCATTGACTGCACTGAAGCAAGCTCCTCTGTAATTTCAAAGTCTGGGGTTATGCCTCGTAAGAATATCAACAACTGTGCTGTGTCACGTGCATCACTGCTCTCATCCAGGGCCAAGGAGAAATAGGTGAAATCCTTTACCTTGTCTTTCAACTGTTGTTCCATATTCTCTGCGATGTCCTCAACACTCCGTGTCAATGTTCGTCTTGACAGGGAAACATTTTCAAACAGCTCTTTCTTGTCGGGGCAAAGTATTGCTGCAGAGTCAATTAAACATTAGTTAATGAATTCGCCCTCAGCGAATGGCTTGCTATGTTTGGAAATTTTGTGGGACGGTACATAGCTAGCTCTCGCAATTCCGTTGTTTGCCGAATGCAGTTTTGTGAAAAGTCCTTGCTGCTTTTGCAACTGAGAAAGCAACTATTTCGATGCACTTGCCCTCTGCTCAGAAGACATATTCCTATCTTTCTCTGCATGCTTCGTCTGGAAGTGTCGGGACAAGTTGTAGTCTTTCAAGACAGCGATGCTCTCTTTGCACACTAAGCACACAGCTTTCCCCGATACCTCAATAAATAAATATTTCGATGTCCACTCTTGTTGGAACACCCTACATTCATTGTCTACTATCCTTTTCTTTGAAATCTTTAACAAATATTTTACTAATCGCAAATTCTTTATGTGATCTGAGCATGATTCCGCGGGCCATATTGAATCAGGTCGCCCAGGCCTGAATTAGGGGATTGTTAGTCAGTGTTCCAGCTTGCAAGCCGTGAGGTTGGGGGTTTTGTTTGGTGGCCATGAGGCCTTTTATTTGGTTTTGAGTCTTTAGTTTGGGCATGCCTATTTGTAGTTTTCTGTTTTGTATGTTTATTTTCAACACCATGTGAACAACTAATAATTGACATTTTTAGTAATTTAGCAAATTCTCTTATCCAGAGCAAGTTACAGTTGTGACTGCATACATTTTCCAACTTTTTTTTTCTCATACTAGTCCCCTGTGGGAATTGAACCCACGGCACTGGCGTTACAAGCACCATGCTCTACCAACTGAGCTACACGGGATTATAATCCGCTTGGACTGGCCGATCAAGAGGTCAAGACGGTGCTGGCCCTGAACTCAGTAAATTGTTGTCTCCTGTGCATCTAACACGGTCCTCAAATGCTGATTTCTCACATAAATGCACAAATCCATACAGGTTACAGACCATGTAACTAGGCCTAGGACCCCTAGATAAAGAGAGTACAATAATATCCGTAGGCTAGTTATGGGTTTTGTAACTTAATGTAAATGTTATGTATTTTCAGAAAGCTCCTCTCATTCTGCAAACACAATAAAACTCTCAACTTGAAGGCAAACATATATTGATTTTCAGATTTTCCGCATGCATGAACATGACACACACACAGACACACACACACACACACACTGTTACTGCCCCGAGTCTTGGAAAACTGCCAAATTGTGAAGACATAGGCGAGAGAGCTAGAGAAAGGAAGTGAGAAAGAAAGTGAGAGAGAGGAGGAGGTGTTAGTTACGAGCTGTGATCTAATCACAAGGGAGTAATACACTTATCTATCTCCTCTCTCCTTTTTCCTATCTTTTCCCTCATTCATTCCATCTTTCTTCCTCCCCATCTCTCCTTTCTCTTACCCTCCTACTTTCCTCTTTGTATTGTGGTCCACCTATGTGCTGATGTCTGACAAGTGTGTACATACAGTGCATTCGGTAAGTATTCAGACCCCTTGACTTTTTCTACATTTTGTTACATTACAGCCTTATTCTAAAATAGATTTTTTTTTTTTTTCTTCGTCATCAATCTACACAAAGTAACCCATAATGACTAAGCAAAAACAGGTTTTTAGAAATGCTTGCAAATTTATTAAAAATAAAAAACGGAAATATATACATAAGTATTCAGACCCTTTACTCAGAACTTTGTTGAAGCACCTTTGGCAGCGATTACAGCCTCAGTCTTCTTGGGTATGATGCTACAAACTTGGCACACCTGTATTTGGGGAGTTTCTCCCATTCTTCTCTGCAGATCCACTCAAGCTCTGTCAGATTGGATGGGGAGCGTTGCTGCACAGCTATTTTCAGGTTTCTCCAGAGATGTTTGATCAGGTTCAAGTCCGGCCTCTGGCTGGGCCACTCAAGGACATTCAGAGACTTGTCCCGAAGCCACTCCTGCGTTGTCTTGGCTGTGTGCTTAGGGTCGTTGTCCTGTTGGAAGGTGAACCTTCGCTCCAGTCTGAGGTCCTGATCGCTCTGGAGCAGATTTTCATCAAGGATCTTTCTGTACTTTGCTCCATCTTTCCCTCGATCCTGATTAGTCTCCCAGTCCCTGCTGCTGATAAACATCCCTACAGCATGATGCTGCCACCACCATGCTTCACCGTAGGGATGGTGCCAGGTTTCCTTCAGACGTGACGCTTGGAATTCAGGCCAAAGAGTTCAATCTTGGTTTCATCAGACCACAGAATCTTGTTTCTCATGGTCTGAGAGTCCTTTAGGTGCCTTTTGGCAAACTCCAAGCAGGCTGTCATGTGGCTTTTACTGAGGAGTGTCTTCCATCTGGCTACTACCATAAAGACCTGATTGGTGGAGTACTGCAGAGATGGATGTCCTTCTGGAAGGTTCTCCCATCTCCACAGATGAACTCTGGAACTCTGTCAGAGTGACAATTTGGTTCTTGTTCACCGACCTGACCAAGGTCCTTCTCCCCCGATTGCTCAGTTTGGCCTGGCTGCCAGCTCTAGAAAGAGTCTTGGTGGATCTAAACTTCTTCCATTTAAGAATGATGGAGGCCACTGTGTTCTTGGGGACCTTCAATGCTGCAGACATGTTTTGGTAGCCTTCCCCAGATCAATGCCTCGACACAATCCTGTCTCGGAGCACTACGGACAATTCCTTCGACCTCATGGCTTGGTTTTTCTTCTGACATGCACTGTCAACTTATATAGACAGGTGTGTGCCTTTCCAAATCATGTCCAATCAAATTAATTTACCACAGGTGGACTCCAATCAAGTTGTAGAAACATCTCAAGGATGATGAATGGAAACAGGATGCACCTGAGCTCAATTTCAAACCAAATTAAATCAAATCAAAGTTTATTTGTCACGTGCGTTGAATACAACAGTGAAATGCTTACTTACAGGCTCTAACCAATGATGTGAAAAAAAGGTATGTGTGTGTGTGTGTAGGTAAGTAAGTGAAGAAATAAAACAACAGCAAAAATACATTTGAAAAAAGAGTAGCAAGGCTATATACAGACACCTGTTAGTCAGGCTTATTGAGGTAGTATGTACATGTAGGTATTGTTAAAGTGACTATGCATATATGATGAACAGAGAGTGGCAGAAGCGTAAAAGTCTCATAGCAAAAGGTCTGAATACTTATGTAAATAAGGTATTTCTATTTTTTATTATTAATACATTTGTTACAATTTCTAAAACCTTGTTTTTGCTTTGTCATTGTGGGGTATTGTGTGTAGATTGATGAGGAAAACAATGGACGTAATCAATTTTAGAATAAGGCTGTAACATAACAAAATGTGGAAAAAGTCAAGGGGTCTGAATACTTTCCGGTGGCACTGTATGTGTGTGTAAGGTGTGTGTAGGCGTGTGTTCTCTATCCTTACAGAGGTCTATAGGGAATGCTTACCAGCTTGAGGTGCATGTAAGGTGTGTCTGTACTCTGGTTTTACAGCGGCCTATGTATGGCGTGTCATTCAGCGTAAGTGCAGRTGTGMATGTTMAAGGTGTGTGGGTATAAGTAGTGTTGGTAGTTGAATACTCTGTTCTTACAGAGGTCTGGGGCATGCCGTTGAGGGTGAGGTGTGTGTAAAGCAGGGGTGTCAAACTAATTTTGCCCCGGGGGCCGCATTCAGCCTTCAATAAGTGTCACGGATCCCTCCGGAACTGTCATTATGCACACCTGGTCTCTATTCCCATTTGATTAGTAATTGTATAAGTGTGCCCTTTGTTCACCATTGTCCTGTCGATTATTGTTCCTATGTCCGTTGGTCGTGTGAGTACCTGTACTGTGTTGTTTTGCCTTTCGTGCCACTTGTATTGCGCAGATGATTAAGGATCTCGTCCCGTGTGAAAATCATTGTGCGCTTGTGTGTGTTCGGGTCTCGTCCCGTGTGAAAATCATTGTGCGCTTGTGTGTGTTCGGGTCTCGTCCCGTGAATTTATTAGAGGTACTCCTCGCTCTATACGTGTTTGTTTGGTCTTCGTCCCCGTGCCTTTACACGGCACGCTGTAATTTGGGTCAATAAAAAACCCTATTACGCATTCCTGCGCCTGTCTCCCGATCCCTTTATACCAACGTGACAACAATGTCCGGAGGGCCGCACAAAAAATTTGCTATATTTCCTCGCTGTGAACATTTTCAGAAAATCGTCCTCTGTCCATCGTTTTGGGAATTTTCGATGCTCCCTGACTGTCTAGCTTTCATTTCGGTGATTATTAACAAACTGGACACACACTTGTTTTTGATTTGTCATTACAGGGTATTGTGTGTAGATTGATGACGAACCAAATAAATGTAATCCATTTTAGAATAAGGCTGTAGCATAACAGAAATGTGGAAAATATTATGAACTATAACACAGTAACTAACCAACAGTCACTACAGTGTGGTAACTTTGAACCCGTCATGTCCCTGCCCTGATCTCCATGTTCAATCAGCAACACATCTCCTCCACCAATGTTTACATGCACACAGGTGCTTCAGCAGTGCCCTCACTCCTCTCTTCCCAGAAACTCATCTCTCCTTTCCTTTCTCCGTCTCTCTCTGGTCAGCAGTGTGTGTGCATGAGTTTGAGAGTAAGAGTGTGCGAGAGAGAGTGTGTTAAAGAGAGACAGAAAGAGGCTGCTGTTTCTTCCTGTAGTGTTGTGTGTGTGTGTGATGGTGGTCACAGTGTAATATAGACCTTGGGAGATGGGGTTGGATAAACTGTTCACTTGTCCACCAATCCCCTGGATCCCTAACCCCTGACCTTTGTCCCCTTCCCCTAACTCCAGAGGATCTTGTGGATATCTACTGCGACCAGGGAGTGTGTATAGTCTGTTTGTTTGTATGTGTGTGTCTGAGGGGAACAATGTGGACATTATGTTCTCTAACACAACACTCTTAAAATGGTTATTCGGTAGTAGAGGTCGACCGATTATGATTTTTCAATGCCGGAGGACAAAAAAAGCCAATAACGATTAATCGGCCGATTTATATATATATATATTTTTTAAATATATATATATATCATACACACACACACATTTTTGTAATAATGACAATTGCAACAATACTGAATGAACAACGAACACTTTTATTTTAACTTAATATAATACATAAATACACACACACAACTCTGAAGTGACAATGATACTGAAGAGTCTGCTTAGGAGACAAATACTCTCAACTGTTTGAATAAAAATAGAGTTTAAGTTACCTGTGATGAATGTTGAAAACAAAAACTTTAATTTCTATATGCAGGAAATCCTATTTTAATAATGGGCATAGTAAGAATTGACAAACAAAGTGCGAGTCATAATTCCCATGACATCTAACAAAATCTGAAAAGCGGTTCCTTCATTTATTCCATAGGATATTTTTAGATTCACTTAAAAGAAGGTCTGTGTTTCGTGTAGGCTTACATCACCGTGCCAATTTTATAACTGTGTAGATATCCATAGGACAAGGTAACTCTGATCAATATTGGCTAAATATAAGCGAAGATACATTTTTTTGTAGAGTGGATTTATGAAAATATTTTGACAAACGTTACCTTATCCTAGTGAGATTTACACGAGTATCAAAACGTCGAGGCGGTTTAAGCCTGCACGAAACACAGACCTTATTTGAAGTAGATCAAGACATTCTCTATGGAAGACATGAACGGTAAAATAACGAAGGAATCCCTTTCAAGTTCAGCCGCAAGTTATTACAGGAATTATAACGCGTCGACTATTTCTCTCTAAACCATATACCTTTGACTAATCCGGAAACTATCACCTCGAAAACAAAACGTTTATTCCGTTCCGTATTTTATCTAACGGGTGGCATCCATGAGTCTAAATATTCCTGTTACATTGCACAACCTTCAATGTTGTCATAATTACGTAAAATTCTGGCAAATTAGTTCGCAAAGAGCCAGGCGGCCCAAACTGTTGCATATACCCTGAATGACACAATTTCACCTGGTTAATATTGCCTGCTAACCTGGATTTCTTTTAGCTAAATATGCAGGTTTAAAAATATATACTTGTGTATTGATTTTAAGAAAGGCATTGATGTTTATGGTTCAGTACACATTGGAGCAATGACAGTCATTGATTGATTGTTTTTTATAAGATAAGTTTAATGCTAGCTAGCAACTTACCTTAGCTTACTGCATTCGCTAACAGGCAGGCTCCTCGTGGAGTGCAATGTAATCAGGTGTTAGAGCATTGGACTAGTTAACTGTAAGATTGCAAGATTGGATCCCCCGAGCCGACAAGGTTAAAAATCTGTTGTTCTGCCTCGTTCCTAGGCCGTGATTGAAAATAAGAATGTGTTCTTAACTGACTTGCTTAGTTAAATAAAGATTAAATAAAGGTGTAAAAAAAAAAATAATAATAATAAAAAACAAATTCGGAAATTGTTATGAAAACTTGAAATCGGCCCCGATTAATCGGATATTCCGAGTCGACCTCTATTCGGTAGTAACCCTTTTTGGTTCCAGGGAGTACTATGTTGGGTTCCATGTAGAACCCTCTGTGTAAAGGGTTTTTACATGGAACCCAAAAGGGTTCTACCTGGAACCAAAAAGAGGGAGAGAGAATGGGATAGAGGGAGGGATAAAGGAATATTGTTGTGTAGGAAATTTGCTAAATAACTTCACTTATGTCATATTTTTGAATAGAAGAGAATAGAATAGAATAAAAGTCAAGGTAACTTCACTTGGGTAATATTTTATTGACTCGTTTGATCTTCAAAACTATTTTTCATAATAAAGTTCCACTTTATGTTCTTCAAAGAACTGTAACAATAAAAATAAAAGTAAAATACTGTAGAAAAATTGTATATATATAAAATCAAAAGGCTAAATGAACACTTAGATGAAGAACACCACAGTTCAATGCTCCTCCTTCACTTCAGATAGAAACAGAGAGAGGAGAAAGGGAGAAAGAGAGAGCGAGGGAGAGAGGCGTCGACTAGAGGGAGAGAGGAACAGAGAGAAATAGGGATAAAGGGATAGATAAAGAGAAGGAATCAATTAGTTACATTTTTCTGTCTAATCTTTAGGTTTTATTACTACTATGTCTTTAATGCTTTATGTCCCGCCCCCAGTCTGATTCCCATGCATGTGATTGGTTGGCAATATTGCTTGGATGACCTGGGGGAGCGTGCTTGCCGACAAAAGCTAGAAATACAATGTCCAGATTAGTCACAATGGAGACTACTGGCTGTTCTGGACAGTGAATTTCTATCTACTCTGTTCTTGCAGTGGCTATGTGTCTCAAATGGCACCCTATTTCCTGTGCACTACTTTTGATCAGAGCCATGAAGGTTTAGGGTCAGCACTAATAGGGCACTACTTTAAACATCTGCCATTTGAGACATACACAGTCTTACATGCACTGAATGACATCATAGTCACACCTTTAACCTTCTCCACAAGAGCGCCGCCCCCCCCGCCCCCCCCCCCACTCTGCCTGGCTGGAATTGATCACATGGACAACGAGAGGGGCAGCATTCAACGCAATGTGAACACACAGGATGCTCGGAGAGGGAGGGCCAATGAAAGTAAAGCAACTCAAATTCTATTAGCCAATGGCATCATGAACAGCTCTATCATTATAGAAACACATGATAACACTTAGTATTCTGTTTTTGATTATTTTACAGACATTTTTTTTTTGTAATATAAAACGATCATCAGAGCACGTATAGTTGTCTATAGGACAGGCTTTAAAACAGGGCTGGGCCTGTGGCAGGAGGACATACCCAGCCTTTACACCAGGGTTACTCACTAAACCACAACCCAAAACAAACACACCACCCTGGCTCTCAGAGACCCTGGAGCCTGGTCACACTCTTTTAGTCAGTTGTATCTGCTGTGTGTTGGAGACGATGGAACGTTGTTGTGTGTACAGCATTTGTCCTGTCTTCTTATTGATGATTGCTATATGATGTTAGTTCTGAAGTTAGCTTATCCTGTTATGTGTTGTCTGTCTGTCACTATTAAGCCCTGTAATAATTGGCCCTCGGGTGGTGGATCATGTGGTAGGCTTCGGTGAGCCAGGTGGTAGGTTATTATAAGCCCAGGTGGTGGATCATGTGGTAGGCTTCGGTGAGCCAGGTGGTAGGTTATGGCTGTGCTGGGTTTAGGAGTAACCCCTGTCGTCTCTGCTCTGTTAGAAACACATGGAGTAAGATAATTCAACGTGCAACAATTTCCCCAAAGAGTCTAAACTGCCCACATGTTCATCATCATTCTTCTTTTTCTTCATCGTCGACTTCA
Source organism: Salvelinus sp. IW2-2015 (assembly GCF_002910315.2). Lineage (NCBI taxonomy): Eukaryota > Metazoa > Chordata > Actinopteri > Salmoniformes > Salmonidae > Salvelinus > Salvelinus sp. IW2-2015. The sequence continues at coordinate 34,280,795 of NC_036848.1, read as the reverse complement.
GCATTGTCATAATAATATCATCATTATCGCAGATATCGTTGCCACCGGTCAGGGATGAAGCTCTGGTAATGAAGCTCTTGTGGTGTTGTAGGAGGTGTGTGTGAGTGTGTGTGTGTGTGTTGTGTGTTTTGTGTAGGTAGGTAGGTAGTTCTGGTGTCTCTGGTCTCCTCTCCAGAGTCAAAGTCTCTCGTTTTCATAGTCTGGATGGGTTGATACAACGTTGTAACGTACGTTGTATAACGTTGGAAAATAAATGTCCCAGCAACATTTCAAACACACACAGCTCCTTAGTCCACGTACACGCCCTACTCCATCCCTCCCCAGCGAGTCGGGCAAACAGAGCAACCATGGCAACCCTGGTGGGTGTGACTCTTCCGGGCTTATTGGCGTGGTAACGTCCATTCTGCTGACTGGTGGGCTAGGGTTAGGGGCAGGGTTCAGGTAATCTGGTGTCCCCCCATTGGACAACACCAGCCTTACACAAAACTGAAACTGGGAGTTTATCAGGGTGTTAATCTGGATATACTGATTTTGACTCCGTACGACAGAACACTAGCGTTTGTTTTTTGGTGTTCTTTCCCAGTCTGCCCCCCCCCCCCTCTCTCTGAGTCTACAGGACAGTTTATAGCAGGGAGAGACAGGGGGCTGGTCCTTGAAAATAACTTCTCTTTACTGGTCCTGTACTAGGAGTCTACCTGGTGATTACTCTGCTTGTCATTACGGTTATTCTGGTCGAACACAGGCCTCACACAGAGAGGCTGTGGTTAGTGGTTACTATTACTGTACAGTATGGGTCTCTGCCCTCATGGCAGTCTCTTTGTCTCTGTGTGTTTCTTTTCTGTGTGTGTGTGTGTGTGTGTGTGCGTCTCAGGGCATGTCCTCCTGTATGTGTGCATATGTCTGTATAAGAGTAGATGTGTATATGTAAATGTCATAAGGGTGTCCCTCCCCTCCTCACACGTAGTACTCCTTGTCTTTGTTCTTCTTGTTCTTGGAGATCTTGGCGATGCCCAGCGGCTTGTCCTTGGTGCTGCCGTTAGGCTGGGTGGCAGAGTTACTGATGTAGTTGCGGCTCTCGTCCACGTGGTACGAGCCCTCGTCGCGGTTGCGGTACTTGTACATGGCGTAGAGCAGGATGAGGATGCAGAGGGCGGCGGCCGCCACGATGCCCACCACCATGCCTGTGGTGCTGCTGGACTCCCTCACTACCTCTGATGTCCCCGGGAATGGCTTGACCTCCGGGAGAGGGGGGTGGGCTGCTGGAGGGAGGATGACGGGAGAGGGAGAGGGAGAGGGAGAGGGGGACAGTGAGAGTTGTCTGTAAAGTCCAACATTTTTCTCTATGTTAGTTGCCATCATTGTCCATCTTTCTGTTTAGTCTGAAGTTGTTTTTGCTTTGGATTCTTGAAAAGCGCTACATAAATTCCATGTATTATTAGTATTATTCATGGAAATAATACAGAACAGTGCTCTATAGTTTCACTTGCAGCAATTATGCAAGTGTGTGATCTCAGGATAAACCTGCTGCACATTAAACCTAAATGTTTCTCCAGTCAACTAGTCATATTGTTAGTGTGTAAGGGTAGTACATGTTTCTCCAGTCTACAAGCCATACTGTTAGTGTCTGAGGGTAGTGATTGTTTCTCCAGTCTACTAGCCATACTGTTAGTGTGTGAGGATAGTAAATGTTTATCCAGTCTACTAGCCATACTGTTAGTGTGTGAGGGTAGCAAATGTTTCTCCAGTCTACTAGCCATACTGTTAGTGTGTGAAGGTAGTACATGTTTAACCAGTCTACTAGCCATACTGTTAGTGTGTGAGGGTAGTAAATGTTTATCCAGTCTACTAGCCATACTGTGTATGAGGGTAGTAAATGTTTCCTCCAGTCTATTAGCCATACTGTTAGTGTGTGAGGATAGTAAATGTTACTCCAGTCTACTAGCCATACTGTTAGTGTGTGAGGGTAAATTTTTTTATCAAGTCTCCTAGCCATAATGTTAGCGTGTGAGGGTAGTAAATGTTTCTCCAGTCTATTAGCCATACTGTGTATGAGGGTAGTAAATGTTTCTCCAGTCTACTAGCCATACTGTTAGTGTGTGAGGATAGTAAATGTTTCTTCAGTCTATTAGCCATACTGTGTATGAGGGCAGTAAATGTTTATCCAGTCTACCAGCCATACTGTGAGTGTGTGAGGGTAGTAAATGTTTCTCTAGTCTACTAGCCATACTGTAAGTTGGTGAGGGTAGCAAATGTTTTTCCAGTCTACTAGCCATGCTGTTAGTGTGTGAGGGCAGTAAATGTTTCTCCAGTCTACTAGCCATACTGTAAGTTGGTGAGGGTAGCAAATGTTTTTCCAGTCTACTAGCCATACTGTTAGTGTGTGAAGGTAGTAAATATTTATCCAGTCTACTAGCCATACTGCTAGTCTGTGAGTGTAGCAAATGTTTATCCAGTCTACTAGCCATACTGTGTATGAGGGTATTAAATGTTTCTCCAGTCTACTAGCCATACTGTTAGTGTGTGAGGGTACTAAATGTTTATCCAGTCTACTAGTCATACTGTTAGTGTGTGAGGGTAGTACATGTTTCTCCAGTCTACCTGCCATACTGTTAGTGTGTGAGGATAGTAAATGTTTCTCCAGTCTACTAGCCATACTGTTAGTGTGTGAGGATAGTAAATGTTTCTCCAGTCTACTAGCCATACTGTTAGTGTGTGAGGGTAGTAAATGTTTCTCCAGTCTATTAGCCATACTGTGTATGAGGGTAGTAAATGTTTCTCCAGTCTACTAGCCATACTGTTAGTGTG
>NC_036848.1:34244344-34272880 GCF_002910315.2 Salvelinus sp. IW2-2015 | reverse complement strand
TAGCCATACTGTTAGTGTGTGAGGGTAGTAAATGTTTATCCAGTCTACTAGGCATACTGTTAGTGTGTGAGGGTAGCAAATGTTTATCCAGTCTATTAGCCATACTGTGTATGAGGGTAGTAAATGTTTCTCCAGTCTACTAGCCATACTGTTAGTGTGTGAGGGTAGCAAATGTTTCTCCAGTCAACTAGCCATACTGTTAGTGTGTGAGAGTAGTACATCTTTCTCCAGTCTACTAGCCATACTGTTAGTGTGTGAGGGTAGTAACATTTTCTATAGTCTACTAGCCATACTGTTAGTGTGTGAGGGTAGTAACATTTTCTATAGTCTACTAAGCCATTACTGTTAGTGTGTGAGGGTAGCAAATGTTTCTCCAGTCTACCAGCCATACTGTTAGTGTGTGCAGGGTAGTAAATGTTTCTCCGTCCTACTAGCCATTACTGTTAGTTGTTGTGAGGGTAGAATGTTTCTCCAGTCTACTAGCCATACTGTTAGTGTGTCAGGGTAGTAAATGTTTCTCCGTCCACTAGCCATACTGTTAGTGTGTAGGGTGGAGAATGTTTCTCCAGTCTACTAGCCATACTGTTAGTGTGTGAGGGTAGTAAATGTTTCTCCAGTCTACTAGCCATACTGTTAGTGTGTCAGGGTAGTAAATGTTTCTCCAGTCTACTAGCCATACTGTTAGTGTGTCAGGGTAGTAAATGTTTCTCCAGTCTACTAGCCATACTGTTAGTGTGTGAGGATAGTAGTGTGGTAGTACAGTAGTCGTATGTACTGTATATGGTATGTATTACCAGAGCTGGGGTCACATGGGTCAATGTCTTCGTCATCACTGGGACACTCAGCTGATGCCACCAGCAGGTCGTCTGTCGACTGGAGAGAGACAATATATCATTAAACACACGCTATTGTTTTTTGTAATACTTATGGATCACTGGAGCCTTTCATGTACATGTTATTGACATGTGAAGTATTTTCAGAGAGCTCCTCTCATTCTGCAAAAAGAACACAATAAAACTCTCGACTTGAAGTCAAACACATTTTTGATTTTCAGAAATCTATGTTTTTTTCCCTGAGTCCTGGCAAACTTCCAAACTGCCAAATTGTGAATAGAGAGGCGGAGAGAAAGCGAGAGAACGGAAGTGAGATAGAGAGTGAGAGAGAGAAGAGGAGGAGAGAGGTGTTGGTTACGAGCTGGGATCTAATCACAAGGGATCACATATCCTCCTCCTCCTCTCTCCTTCTCTGGCTCTCCCCTTACTCCTTATCTCTATCTTCTCCCACATTCCTTCCCACTTTCTTCCTCCCCTCTCTCCTTCCTCTTCCCTCTATGTATAGTGGTCCACCAATGTGCTGATTGCTGATCTCTGAGGACTGTGTGTACACACAAGTTAACTATAATAAAGTAACTAACCAACAGTGTACAGTACAGTGCAGTAACCCTTCATGCTATGAACCCTTCATGTCCATGCCCTGCTCTCTGAGCAACACAAGTTGGGAAGATGCTCCTTTGGCCAACCCCCCTCCTTCCTCACTCTCTCTCAGCCGAACAATGACTCTCCACTTCCTCTCCTCCTCCACCCTTTCTCTCTTTGGCAGCGCCCTCTCCTTTCTCCTACTCTCCCGCCTGTTGCCATGGCAACTCTAAGTTCAGGCCGTTAAAAATGAAGGGCGTGTTTCACTGAGAGACCTGAAACACTGGCACTCACCACCAGACAGAAAGAGAGAGATTATCAGGGCGTTAATCTGGACTCTGTATATGACAGAAGACTAGCGTTCTGTGTTCTTTCCCAGAGAGAGAGAGAAAGAGATGGAGAAGGAGTCATGGAGGGAGAGAGGGACAAAGGGTAGGACAAGGAAAAGCACGAGGAGCGAAGGAAGGAGACATCAAAGTGTTGCAGCTTAATCTAACATCATGCTAATCGAGTGTGCATATTCATGAGTTTGTTAAACATCGCCTGCTCCGACTTTACAGCTGAGAAATGTGTGTGTGTGTGTGTGTGTGTGTGTGTGTGTGCATAAGCATGTGTGTATGTGTGGGAGCGAGAGTGTGAGTGCGTGTTTTAAACCCACACTGAGAGTCCGCGGTGTATTAAAATGGGAGAGTGATGCATTGCAGTAGTCATAACTAACCTCAGTATGGGGACTGGAGAGAACAGCAGAACCAAATCTAGAACCGGTCTAGAACCCAACATAGAACGGGACTAGAACCCACAAACACCCTAACCCAAAAATCTATGCAAATACATTTAGCGTAATGCATCCCAAGATAACAGAAATTCAGCACCATAGAAGTCTAGTAAAAGGCACCATAGAAGTCTAGTAAAAGGCACTATAGAAGTCTAGTAAAATACACCATAGAAGTCTAGTAAAAGGCACCATAGAAGTCTAGTAAAAGGCACTATCGAAGTCTAGTAAATGACACCATAGAAGTCTAGTAAAAGGCACCATAGAAGTCTAGTAAAATACACTATAGAAGTCTAGTAAAAGGCACTATAGAAGTCTAGTAAAAGGCACTATAGAAGTCTAGTAAAAGGCACTATAGAAGTCTAGTAAAAGGCACTATAGAATATTGTAAAAGGCACTATAGAAGCTAACCTCTCATTAATGACTACATCAGCCAGGTACTTTTTGCAACAATGTGATAGATTTCACTTTTGCTAATTAGACAATTAAAAATCCCGGGAGAAAAGTAAACATTACGCTGTCTGCTTATACGGTGCCCATGATCCCAATTGCCTGAGCGTGATTGGTCGAGAGCGACTGTAAGCAGACGTGTATCTTTAGATGAATGCCTTTTCGACACCTTTAACTGTAACCCCTCCAAATTCTATTCCAGACGGATTCTAATGACTCCAACTCATTCTAGACTCCAAACGGAACTGTCTCCCCAGCTGACATCTACTCACATGTCAATCAAACTACAGACCTGCCAATCAAACCACAGCCCTTTAAGTTGCCAATTAAAAGTGAGCCAAGTCTGTTCCACTGATGCACACACACTCCTGAACAATGCATGCCAACCTCATCCTATAGCCTCATCTCTTTTTCTCTCCGTCTTCCGTCTCTCCTCTACAGCCTTATCTCTCCCTCTCTTTGTCTAGCAGCGATGCATGCCACCTTCCAGCACAGATGAAGAAAGGTAGAGAGCGAGAGATAAAGAAAGAGGGGAAGAGAACATCGAAAAGGAACGAGACAGATAACGAAAGAAAGCGGGAGAGAGAAAGGGGAGAGATGGAGAGATGAAGGCGAAGATGGTATCATGCTGAAGTAGTAAAATCAGTACCTGAGCAGCCGAACAATGCCAGCGAGCGTCCATGCCTGCCTGACTGCCTAGCTCACACATAACACACACACACACACTCACACACACACACGGTGTACACACACTGCTCTACTGCTTCCACCGTGCAGCCATTGTTCTACTTCAACACATACACTCTGTTGGCTGCAGCTCTGTCAGCACGGAGAGAAGAGGAGAGAAGAGGAGCTATTCTGCATATGTACTGATACACTAACTACCTACCACTGCTGAGAGAGAGAGATGGAGGGAGGAGGAGGAGGGAGGGAGGGAGGGAGGGAGGGAGGGAGGGAGGAGGGGAGGAGGGAGGAGGGGGGAGGGATTGCTACAGTTGCTTCTACCCATATAACACACATGGACACCACAGACACACACGCACGCCACGCACACACACAAAAACACACACACACTCACACCGATAACACCCAACTAAACTGAGCAAAGTGAGTCAGAGCAGGACTGTAGCAAAACACAGAGCCCTGAAGCACACACACTCTTATACATTATTAATAACTCTGACTTCCTAGGAGAGAGTTCTCATTAAACTCAGGGCAGCAGGAAGAAACACATCAAACACACTCAAACACACACACACACACACACACGTCACATGTACACACACGTCACGCGCACAGTCACAGAATCGATTGCTTGCTCTGATCCACCATTAAGTGGTTTCACTGCTCCTCCCTCTGCTGCAACCGACTGTAACTAAGTACAGCCTACATGTTATCTCTATATGTTTGTGTGTGTCCATGGACACTTGTTGAATACAGCTTGGTTGCTAGGTAACCCCAGCAGGAGATCAGTGTTTCTTATTAAACACACACTCACTGCAACACACACACACACACACACACACACACACACACACACACACACACACACACACACACACACACACACACGCATGCACACACACACTGCAGCATATCGAGCATACATTCTGTCTGACCTAGTTCCCATCTTGGGAGACTGACTCATTTGCAATGCTCTCTGCAAACCAGTTACACCACCAACTACACACACACACAAGTGAGGTGTAAAAAGGAACACTGTGTCTCACTCCATCACTCAAACCCTCCATCCATCTAGATCTATTATTGATGCCTGAGGCTCTGCTCACAGCTCTGCATTCCATTATTTATGTCTGAGGTATACACAAAGGAGCTATACACTGTGGAGCACGAGAGAGTGAGAGAAAGAGAGAGAGAATACCTAAGACGGTTCACTATCTCCATGGCAACTCGCATCATTGGAAATGATTCTTTTTCAGAGTGCGACAGACTATTTCATAACCCAGAATCCCTCTCCACACACAAACAAAGAGAGCCTGTTCACCATAACCTCCTGACTGGTGATAGCAGATACAGTTTATAGTATCTATATCTGTGAGGTTATGAATTGCTCAATTAGCCTGTTTATGCCTTAGTGTCATAGTTAGTTTCCTACCTGCTGCGTAGTTCCTCCTCCTTGCTTCCTGTTTGTGGCAGTTGTCGTGGTGATGTCGCCGGCATTGGCGGCGGGGTCTGATCGGTTTGCCCCGGCGGCAGCGCTGGATTGGGGCGTGATGGAGGAGGGCATGTCCCCAACCAATCGCGTGCTGCCCTCCAGGCGGATGTGGGCGTGTCCTTCGGCGGCCATGTTGAGTATCTTCAGTCCGTTGTAGTAGAGACCGGCCATCTGACCCTGGAACTGACCTGCTTCCTTTCCTCTTCCCACCATCACCGTCGTCTGGCTGTTGAAGATGGTCAGCTGGCGGCCTGGGGACACACACACACACAAACACACAGACACACACGCGCATACATATGAGTCGTCGGTGGGATGATAATATACACGTTAATCGTAATGTTAGCGTGTTGTAAGTATGATGTGGGACATGACCAAAGGCTGAGATGTACTGTGGAAATGGGGGGCTGGAGGAAGAGAGGAGGAGGAAAAGAAGACGATGAAGGAGGATGAAAGGAAGAGTAGGATGAAGAGAGAGGACATGAGATGAGCTGAGAGATGGTTGCTCTTGGAGACGCATCAGGAACAAGTCATGTTGATCGGACATATCGATTGATTTCCCTCAAATATGGTTATTACAGCCTTATGAAGCCCTAAGAAGCCGGATGAAGCATTATAAAGCCATATGAAGCTCTATGAAGCATGCACAGGTCATAGCTCTGTCTCTGGTCACTGTTAAAGGGACTTCAGGTATTTAAAGGAGCTCTGCTGAAGTTTAAGAGGTTAATAAAAAAACAGTGCATTTAACATCTCAAGTCTTACAAGTAATATCTGATTATGAACTTTACTTTGACTACATGATGTTCAACATTGATATGTGGTATCACTTTAGAATAACTCCTCGTAACAAAGCATTTATAACGGATTAGTAAATCGTTTATTCATCATTTATTGATCATTACTCCCACATTTGCACATTTTAGTAACCTAGTTATTCACACATTTCTAAACAACTTTTAAAGTATTTAATAATGATTCATAAGATCATTCGGAAGATGTTTAATATATGTCCTTATAAACCCTTCGTTAGTTAACTCTTCGTTAATCAACTAATCGTTAGTTAACTCTTTGCATGGCCTCGTCTTAAGTGTGGGCTATTTATACTTTATAGATACTTTATAAACGTTTTGAGTGGCCAGTGTACTTTCTCACAAAAAGATGGACATGCTATTGGTTCCAGCAGTGCTTGATGCTCCTGAAGGTCTCAAAATGGCCCCCGGGACATATCAGTGGTTAAACAACAAGCATTAAATAAAGAGGATGTTCAAGAAGATATATAGAACATTTTATTCCAAAAGTCACACAATTGTAATGTGTAACTTCAGACACACCCTATGTTGAGTAACATAATGTTTTTTCTCTCCCGAAAATGGTAACATAAGCATTTCTTGGCAGTGACTTTTCTACCAAAACCAAAGTGGATTGCAGTCACTCCTTAGAGCAGTGTAATCTTATAATTTGGTCAGCTGCGTGGGTCCATACATGTTACAAATCGCCACCCTCGCAAAATGAAACCCTCAGGCAACGGCCCACCCGCTAATTCCCCCACATGCATGACGCAGTCAAATTGTAAGCACCGCTTTCACCCAATCCTGGTACGGCCAAATAACCAGTGACGAAAACCCAAACACCAGAACTACCGCTGCTCGTTATCCTACACATTCCATGCCGTCGCAGTAGATTCCGGTTAAACGGCAGAATGATTCCATGAAAGATGAAGAGCAGTCCATAGACTGCTTACGAGGTAAGGAAACAAATATCTGAATACATTATTGTGCTGAACTATTCAATTACGTTTAAAGAGTTACTACCTTTAAAAGCCCAGTTAAGGTGCAGCCAAACAAAGCCATCTGTTAACATAGTCTGTGGTTAAAAGACTGAAGCACTGGAAGCATTTACAGGTCCAATGCAGACATTTTGTATCTCAATACAGCCTAAAATCATTTCTGGGTAACAATGTACCTTACTGTTATCAGTTTTCCCCTCCCCACTCAGACCACTCCCAGACAGTCGTAGCTAAATTCTTGTTTGAGAAATTGCTCTTTMCTGAAAAGCTATTTTTGTTTATTTTTGACCATTTTAATTGAAAACAATCATAGTAAGGTACTTAATTGTTAACCAGAAATGATTTTATATTGAGATAAAAATGACTGCATTGGACCTTTAAGGAGCATCAGGTACTGTTGGAATGTCTACCAATGGCATGTCCCTCTTTTTGTGAGAAATTACACTGGTCACTCAAAACATTTATAAACTATTTAGAAAGTACAAATATTCTACACTTTTCATCAGGCCACGCAACAAGACTAATCTAATGATTAACTAATGGTTTATAAGGACCTATATTAAACATCTTATGAATGGAGTAATGATTAATAAATGATGAATAAACTATTTACTAATCCATTATAAATGCTTTATTACGAGGAGTTACTCGAAAGTGAAGCCTTTAAATGTTTACAATTGGAGAAACAGCATTGTGACAGAATCTTAATAAAGCCCTTTTTATCTGTACTAGTTTCACATTTATTCAGATTAATCTTCCCATTGTCCCTTTAACCTGGTATTATCAACCTTTCTCTCTAGCTACAGTTTACAGTGAAGTAGTGTATTACAGAACAGGACAGTTACACTACAGTTTACACAGTCTGACAATATTACACTCTAACAGCTTCTATAATGTTTAAACTTAGTTATGAATTTATAATTTTAGATGTTAGTTGATGGTCACAGTTTCAACTTGCTTCAGGTTGACTTTTAAGCTAAAAGTTTTAAGTAATTTTAATGATGTTTTTACCTTTGTCGAATAGCCAATCATCAACTACTCGACCGAGTCGATAGGGGATTCTCTGTCTAGCGATGGCCAGGCGCTCGTTATCAATGTTGCCTTTAATTTAAAGATGAAAACACAGTAATTACGCACATCAACACCTGGCACAGGAGCTGGACAACAAAATGAACAGCCATGAAGAGAAAGTCAAAGTCCTGACCAAGGTCCTGTTAGTCGGTCCGAACATTGGTGCTGTGTCTTAATTTCAAGAGTTACGATCAGGGGCAGCAACCAGCGAGCGGACATTGACTTTCTGTTCATGGGCTTTGATTTAAAGAGACATTTAAACAGTTAATTATCATCTGACAGACAGGAGTTTAGAGAGTTTGATAAAACAACAGAATAATAACGATAATCATTGTTAAAGCTTACAGATCAACCCTCATACACCTCTCTGTCTAGGGTTTAGCCGTTTAGCTAACATCTAACTAAATAACTCTCGAAAATATATGATTACTACTTTTATATAAAAACAACAACAAATGTTTAAAAACCCAATGCAAAAAAAAAAGAAATACAATCATTTTTTCTCTTTTTTTTTTCTTCTCACGTCTAGTTTACTCAGAAAATAAAATGTTTATTGTGTTGCTGTTTGGCCAAATACCCCAATGGCTATTATTTAATTTTTTAAAATAAAACACAACTACTACCTGTATTAAATGTTTACATGATTCATTTACGTATCACACTATTTAACATAGCAACATAAATTACCAGTCATGTCAGTACAGACTCCCTGGAGTCAAGGCAACAGGGGAAGTTACTACCTATTTCTTTTTTTTAATGTTTTAACAGGAAAATTACATCATAACATAGACATTTGATCTTCAGCAAGTCAGTACAAAAGTCCTAATAGTAACGTAGCTATGATGTAGTAATAACATCAGCAACATTACAACATCCTTATATTAAAACTGAAAGAAATAGTTACCAAGTAGTATAGTCACTTCCTTTTATTCAGGAAGTAAAGCGAAGCCCTGTAGTGTGATTGGCTGTGACAAGCGGGTGTAGGCTGTGGTCGGTCCTTACCTGAGGGGTAACGCTCTATGATTGGCAGGTCGTCCAGCTGCAGGGTTGCGTTGCCTCCGCTGCGGGTAAACCGAACTATGTGGTATTTCCCATCATTAACGGATTTAGCAGTCTCTTCAATGTTGATGTCATCTGTTCCCACGTTAAACACTACCCTAATATTTCCTTTATCCTAAGGAGTGAAAAATAGGCACAGAGAGAGAGAGATCGAGGGATAGAAAGGGATAGAGAAAGAGGATAGGATAGGAAGGGAGAAAGGGATTTATAGTTGGTAGTGTAGCAGAGTGCTGATTTGAGGAAGACAGAGCGCAGTTCCACAGGGATTTTGTAGAGGCCGGTGTTAAACAATGTAATCCTTACTATCTGTAGCTGTAGGTAGTCCCCAAGTCCCGAGGCGCTGTCGACCCGTAGCAGGGTAGCGTGTTTCTGCTGTGTGCTGAAGCCCAGCGCGAGCCGGTCAGCCCGTGTACTGGGGCGCTCGTTAGGAGGCCAGGTGTACACAATCACACCCCCATCACGACCAAAGATATACGTGGTCCCCGCTGTGGACAACAGATTTACATGACTTGTTGTCAAATGAGCAGAAACAGGATGTAGTAAACAGGAAATAGGTCATAGGAATAGAAAAAAAAAGTGACTCACCGTCATTGCAGAGCGGTCCTCCGAATGATGTCATACTGCAATCACAGCTAAATCCCTCCCACTGCTGCAAACACACGCCCTGATTGGCGCAAGAGTCTTCCTGACAGGTAGTACTGGGACCTGGAAAGACAAATCCTTTAACTTCTAAACGATGAAGGCTAATGTCAACCAGAGGCTGCTGAAAGTAAGAAAATAATCAGAATAAGCCCTTAAAATTGCTCTGGTTAAATCGACAAGAAAAAATATATTAATTCCCAAAATTTTGTGAATCATTCCATTAAGAGTTGATCCTCATTGAAAATGAATAGCACTTTTGGATTGTTGAATTGGAAATCCAATTCACTGGACATCCTGTAGCTGTCCATGAGGTTGACCAGCCCTAGGTTAGATACAGGGAGGGAGAGGTCAAACAGAAGAGGGTGGGGTTAGAAGCAGGGGGTGGGGTTAGAATCATGCTTCCAAGTGAAGGAGGTGCAGGGTGTGTGGTCTAAATGAAACAGTAATGGTGTCACTGAGGGGATGATGTCACTATGGTGACCTGGACAGGTTACGCCAGAACACACCACACACATGCACCCACAAGTGTAACCGAGGTGGCTTGCGCAATGAGTACCCTTGCCTGAGACCTGAGCACATACGTTAGCTGAGCTAATGCCTAAACTTTAGCTTAGTAGGCTAACACAGACGTGTGGTGCGCAGGAGACCCCAGGTTCGAACCCAGTCGCTCACAAGCGCACACAGACACATACACGCACACACAGAGCGATCTACCTTGCAAGTCAGCTTTCATCAATGCAACTTTCGTCAGCCGAAAACAAAAACAAAACAACGACAAGCAAAATATGTTAGATGGTTAGTAAAAACAAAGCATAGAAATGCCTGTAAAAAACAACAACGGAGAGAGCAAAAGAGAGAGAGAAAGAGGGAAGAGAAAGCCAGATGCCAAAACAAGGGGGATAACCTCCAACGTAATAAAAACAGCTGTTAGCTGGAGCAATAGTGAAGGAATGAGTTAAAAAAAAAAGCTGTGATATGCAATGGTAAGGAGAAAGTCCTGGTATGTGTGTGTCTCTCTATACTTTTTGTTGTGTAGGTACTCATGGTTTGTGTGTGTGTGTGTGTGTACCTGTGTGTGTGTGTGTACCTTCACAGCCCCTCTCCACTTGTCCGGTGGTAGCTAGAGCATCAGCCAGCAGGTCGGGTAGTCGGCCGTTAAGGTCAACGGTTGCTAAGCAACCCTGGAAGCCTTCCCGGGAGTGGACGAGCTTGGGAAGGTCCCTATACATCTCCTTAGCCACCCCCCCTACGTACAGGTCACCTATAGGAACACAGCATAACTTGAGTGACAGCTCCGTGCAACAATATCTGTCTCTCTCTTAGCTGACAGTACTGGCCTCTGCTGTTAGGGAACAAGGGCTGAGGCAGAGAGATTCCATAGTAGTAGAAGGGTAGTATGGTATGTACAGTGTGTGTGTGTGCGGTGTGTGTGTGTGTGTGTGTGTGTTACCTTTGAGATCCAGGTTCTTGGCCCCCATAGTGGTCTGTGTAGTGACCTTGGTATCTATCTTAACAGTGTGCAGGTTGTTGGTGTCTCTGGATATGAGCACATTGTGCCAGTGGTTGTCATTCAGAGGAGAGTTGGAGTTCCCTTTGATCAGGTGTGCCCCGTTCCCCAGGTCGGACACATAGTGGAGGTAGCTGGGGAGGGTGATTAGGATTAGAATATTAGAATATGAACTGTATATCCATGAGTAGTCGACAGTTGTCCCACTCTGACATGTCCCTACACCAAACGATTTCAATCTCCTCTGTTGTACAGTATCAGAAATGTAAATAGTAGCTATAGGTAGTTAGCTAGTTAGCTATACACTGTTGTACAGTATCAGTGATGTAAATAGTAGCTATAGGTAGTTAGCTATCCTCTGTTGTACGGTATCAGTAGTAGACAGACTACAGTATCAATAGGTAGTTAAGTAAGTAATTATGCCGTACCCTTTGACCAGCTCCACKACTATGAAGTCGTTTCCGTCTCCTCGGTTGTAGAGTACGAGTCCGTCAGGTGAGGTGGTTTTGAACTGGAGGAACAGGTGCATGGAGTAGTAGGCTTGGAGCGTGGGCAGGGTCACGTAGCTCGACCGTGACCTGAACGTCACCGGGTCCGCCACGATGCTCTTATAACCAATCACAGCGTTCAGTTCGCAATAGTCGATGTCACCATTCTTACCTAGGATCAAGATGACCAAGAATGAGATGTGTGCGTGTACTCTGGTCTTACAGTGGTCTATATAAGGCGTGTCATTCAGCATGAGTTGTGTGGAGTTGTGTACAGTGCATTCAGAAAGTATTCACACCCCTTGACTTTTTCCACATTTTGTTGTTACAGCCTGAATTTAAAATGGATCAAATTTAGATTTTTGTCGTCACTGGCCAACACACAATACCCCATAATGTTAAAGTACAATTATGTTTTTGAAATGTTTACAAATGAATAGAAAATCAAAACCTGAAGTATTCAACTACTTTGATATGGTAATCCTAAATATGTAAGTAGTAAATAAATAAGTAAAAGTAAAAATGTGCTTACCAAGTCACWTAATAAGTTGCATGGACTCACRCAATGAGCAATAACAGTGTTTAACATGACTTTTGAATGACTATCTCATCTCTGTACCCTACACATACAGATAATTGTAAGGTCCCTCAGTCGAGCAGTGAATTTCAAACAGATTCAACCCCAGGGAGGTTTTCCAATGCCTTGCAAAGAAGGGAACCTATGGTTAGATAGGGGMSGGGYAAAGCAGACATTAAATATCCCTTTGGGCATGGTGAAGTTATTAATTACACTTTGGATGGTGTATCAATACACCCAGTCACTACAAAGATACAGACGTCCTTCCTACCTCATTTGCCAGKTAGGAAAGAAACCAATCAGGGATTTCACCATGAGGTAATGGTGAGTTTAATACAGATACAGAGTTTAATGGCTGTGATAGGAGAAAACTGAGGATGGATCAATACTAACTTAACTGACAGAGTGTAAAGAATGAAGCCTGTACAGAATACAAATATTCCAAAACATGCATCCTGTTTGCAACAAGGSACTAAAGTAATGTTGCAAAAAATGTGGCAAAGAAATTTACTTTTTGTCCTGAATACAAAGTCTTATGTTTGGGGCAAATCCAATACAACACAGTACTGAGTACCACTCTCCATATTTTCAAGCATAGTGGGGACTGCATCATGTTATGGGTATGGTTGTAATCGTTAAGGACTGGGGAGTTTTTCWGGATAAAAAGGGAATGGAGCTAAGCCCAGGCAATATCCTAGAGGAAAACCTGGTTCAGTCAAATACTGGGAGATTAAATCACCTTTCAGCAGGACAGTAACCTAAAACACAAGGCCAAATCCACACTGGAGTCGCTTACCAAAAAGACAGTGAATGTTCCTGAGTGGCCGAGTTACAGTTTTGACTTAAATGGCCTTGAAAATCTATGGCAAGACCTACAAATGGTTGTCTAGCAAWGATCAACAACAATTTGACAGAGCTTGAAGAATTTAGAAAATAATAATGTGCAAATGTTGCACAATCCAGACTTGCCCAGAAAGACTCAAGAGCTGTAATCGCCAAAGGTCATTCTGTATTGACTCGAGGGGTTGAATACTTATCTAATAAAGATATCTTAGTTTTTATTTTATTTCTTATTTTTTTTACTAATGTTACATTTTTATACACTTTGACATTACAGATTTTTGTGAGTAACTCGCTTGACTAAATCCATTGTAATCCCACTTCCTAACACAACAAAATGTGGAAAAAGTCAAGGGGTGTGAATACTTTCTGAAGGCATTGTATGTGTAAGGTTTGTGTGTGGGTATAAGTTGTGTGTGTAGGTGTGTGCTCTGTCCTTCCAGAGGTCTACGTAGGGGATGCCGTTGAGGGTGAGGTCTGTGTAGGTATGTCTACACATTGATTCAAGTATAGTGCATTCGGAAAGTAATCAGACCCCTTGACTTTTTCCACATTTTGTTACGTTAAAGGTTTATTCTAAAATTGATTACATCGTTTCCCCCCCTTATAAATCTACCCTCAATACCCCATAATGACAAAGTAAAAACAGGTTTTTAGACATTTTTGCAAAACTTTAGTGAGTACTTTGTTGTAGCACCTTTGGCAGCGATTACAGCCTCGAGTCTTCTTGGGTATGACGCTACAAGCTTGGCACACCTGTATTTGGAGAGTGTCTCCCATTATTTTCTGCAGATCCACTCAAGCTCTGTCAGGTTGGATGGGGAGCATCGCTGCACAGCTATTTTTAGGTCTCTCCAGAGATGTTAGATAAGGTTCAAGTCCGGGCTCTGGCTGGGCCACTCAAGGATATTCAGAGATGTGTCCTGAAGCCACTCCTGCATTGTCTTGGCTGTGTGCTTAGGGTTATTGTCCTGTTGGAAGGTAAACCGTCACCCCAGTCTGAGGTCCTGAGTTCTCTGGAGCAAGTTTTCATCAAGGATCTCTCTGTACGTTGCTCCATTTATCATTTATTTTTATTTATTTATTTATTTTTATTTATTTATTTATTTATCCTTACTAGTCTCTCAGTCCCTGCCGCTGAAAATCATCCCCACCGCATGAGGCTGCCACCACCATCCTTCACCGTAGGGATCGTGGAGGGTTTCCTCCAGACGTGACACTTGGCATTCAGGTCAAAGAGTTCAATCTTGGTTTCATCAGTCCAGAGAATCTTGTTTCTCATGGTCTGAAAGTCCTTTAGGTGCCTTTTGGCAAACTCCAAGCGGGCTATCATGTGCCTTTTACTGAGGAGTGGCCTCCGTCTGGACACTCTACCATAAAGGCCTGATTGGTGAAGTGCTGCAGAGATGGTTGTCCTTCTGGAAGGTTCTCCCATCTCCACAGAGGAACTCTGGAGCGCTGTCAGAGTGACCATCAGGTTCTTGGTCACCTCCCTAAACAAGCCCTATCTCGCCCGATTGCTCAGTTTGGCCGGGTGGCCAGCTCTAGGAAGAGTCTTGGTGGTTCCAAACTTCTTCCATTTAAGAATGATGGAGGCCACTGTGTTCTTGGGGACCTTCAATGCTGCAGACATGTTTTGGTAGCCTTCCCCAGATCTATGCCTCGACACAATCCTGTCCCGGAGCTCTACGGACAATTCCTTTGACCTCATGGCTTGGTTTTTGCTCTGACATGCACTGTCAACTCTGGGACCTTATATAGACAGGTGTGTGCCTTTCCAAATCATGTCGAATCAATTGAATTTACCACAGGCGGACTCCAGTGAAGTTGTAGAAACATTTCAAGGATGGTCAATGGAAACAGGATGCACCTGAGCTTCATTTCGAGTATACTAGCAAAGGGTCTGAATACTTATGTAAATAAGGTATTTCTGTTTTTTTATATTAATACATCTGTTAAAATTTATAAAAAACAGTTTTTCTTTGTCATTGTGGGMTATTGTGTGTAGATTGATGAGGAAAACAATGAGTTTAATCCATTTTAGAATAAGGCTGTAACATAACAAAATGTGGAAAAAGTCAAGGGGTCTGAATACTTTCCGATGGCACTGTATGTGTGTGTAAGGTGTGTGTAGGCGTGTGTTCTCTATCCTTACAGAGGTCTATAGGGAATGCTTACCAGCTTGAGGTGCATGTAAGGTGTGTCTGTACTCTGGTTTTACAGCGGCCTATGTATGGCGTGTCATTCAGCGTAAGTGCAGTTGTGTATGTTGAAGGTGTGTGGGTATAAGTAGTGTTGGTAGTTGAATACTCTGTTCTTACAGAGGTCTGGGGCATGCCGTTGAGGGTGAGGTGTGTGTAAAGCAGGGGTGTCAAACTAATTTTGCCCCGGGGGCCGCATTCAGGCTTCAACAAGGTCCGGAGGGCCGCACAAAAAATTGGCTATATTTCCTCGCTGTGAACATTTTCAGAAAATAGTCCTCTATCCATCGTTAAGGGAATTTCCGATGCTCCCTGACTGCCTAGCTTTCATTTTGGTGATTATTAGCAAGCTGGACGCAGTCAATAAACAGTATAAATATATAATAGGTCCATTATCCTTCCTACACAGTTTCGATTTGGTTTTAGTCATTGTAAAGTATTTGAGTTGTTTTCCCCCACTGAGTGTGTAAAACATTAAGAACACCTTCCTAATATTCAGTTGCAACCCTCCCCCCTTTTGCCTTCAGAACAGCCTCAATTTGTCGGGGCATGAACTCTACAAGGTGTTGAAAGCGTTCTACAGGGATGCTGGCCCATGTTGACTCAAGTTGGCTGGATGTCCTTTGGGGTTGGACCATTCTTGATACACATGGGATATCAATCAATCAATCAAATGTATTTATAAAGCCCTTTTTACATCAGCAGATGCCACAAAGTGCTTATATAGAAACCCAGCCTAAAACCCCAAAGAGCAATGCAGATGTAGAAGTACAGTGGCTAGGAAAAACTCCCTAGAAAGGCAGGAACCTAGGATGAAACATAGAGATGAACCAGGCTCTGAGGGGTGGCCAGTCCTCTTCTGGCTGTGCTGGTGGAGATTATACAGTGCCTTGCAAAAGTATTCATCCCCCTTGGCATTTCTCCTATTTTGTTGCATTACAACCTGTGATTTATTTGGATTTCATGTAATGGACATACACAAAATAGTCCAAATTGGTGAAGTGAAATMAAAAAAATAACTTGTTACATTTTTCTTTAAAATATTTAAAACTGAAAAGCGGTGTGTACATATGTATTCAACCCCTTTGCTATGAAGTCCCTAAATAAGATCTGGTGCAACCAATTACCTTCTGAAGTCACATAATTAATTAAACAAAGTCCACCTGTGTGCAATCTAAGTGTCACATGATCTGTCACATGATCTCAGTATATATATATATATATATATATACACCTGCTCTGAAAGGCCCCAGAGACTGCAACACCACTAAGCAAGAGGCATCACCAAGCAAGTGGCACCATGAACACCAAGGAGCTCCCCAAACAGGTCAGGGACAAAGTTGTGGAGAAGTACAGATCAGGGTTGGGTTATAAAAAAATATACGGAACTTTGAACATCCCACGGAGCACCATTAAATCCATTATTAAAAAATGGAAAGAATATGGCACCCGAACAAACCTGCCAAGAGAGGGCCGCCCACCAAAASTCATGGACCAGGCAAGGAGGGCATTAATCKGAGAGGCAACAAAGAGACCAAAGAGACCAAAGATAACCCTGAAGGAGCTCCACAGCGGAGATTGGCGTATCTGTCCATAGGGCCCCTTTAAGCTGTACACTCCACAGAGCTGGGCTTTACGGAAGAGCGGCCAGAAAAAAAAGCCATTGCTTAAAGAAAAAAATAAGCAAACATGTTTGGTGTTCGCCAAAAGGCATGTGGGAGACCCCCCAAACATATGGAAGAAGGTACAAAAATTGCGCTTTTTGGCCATCAAGGAAAATGCTGTCTGGCGCAAACCCAACCCCTCTCATCACCCGAGGACACCATCCTCACAGCATGATGCTGCCACCACCATGTTTCACTGTGAGGATGTTTTTCATCAGCAGGGACTGGGAAACTGGTCAGATTTGAAGGAATGATGGATGGCGCTAAATACAGGGAAATTCTAGAGGAAAAACTGTTTCTGTCTTCCAGAGATTTGAGACTGGGACGGAGGTTCACCTACCAGCAGGACAATGACCCTAAGCATACTGCTAAAGCAACACTCGAGTGGTTTAAGGGGAAACATTTAAATGGCTTGGAATGGCCTAGTCAAAGCCCAGACCTCAATCCAATTGGGAATCTGTGGTATGACTTAAAGATTGCTGTACACCAGRGGAACCCATCCAACTTGAAGGAGCTGGAACAGATTTACCTTGAAGAATGGGCACAAATCCCAGTGGCTAGATGTGCCAAGCTTATAGAGACATACCCCAAGAGACTTTCAGCTGTAATTGCTGCAAAAGGTGGCTCTACAATGTATTGACTTTGTGAGGGGGGGGGGAATAGTTATTGCGACGCTCAAGTGTCTGTTTTTTATTTTTATTTCTTATTTTTGTTTTCACATAAAAAATATTTTGCATCTTCAAAGTGGTAGGGATGTTGTGTAAATCAAATGATACAACCCCCCCAAAAATACATTTTAATTACAGGTTGTAAGGCAACAAAATAGGAAAAATGCCAAGGGGGTGAATACTTAATACCACATGGCCATTAAGGGAAACTGTTGAGTGTGAAAAACTCTACAGCGTTGCAGTTCTTGACCCAAACTGGTGCTCCTGGCACCTACTACCATACCCTGTTCAAATGTACTTACATTTTTTGTCTTGCCCATTCACCCCCTGAACGGCACACAGACACAATCCATGTCTTAATTGTCTTTAGGTTAAAAATCCTTCTTTAACCTGTCTCCTACCCTTCATCTACATGGATTGAAGTGGATTTAACAAGTGACATCAATACGCAATCATAGCTTTCATCTTTCACCTGGAATCACCTGGTCAGTTTACGTCATGGAAAGACCAGGTGTCCTTAATGTTTTGTATTTGTACACATATATATTTATTATTATTTCTTACTCAAACCACCGGCCTGCGGGCTGTATGTTTGACACCCCTGGTGTAAGGCGTGTGTAGGTGTGTACTCTGTCCTTACAGAGGTCTACATAGGGCATGCCGTTGAGGGTGAGGCCCTGCAGGTGCCCTATGAAGTTGGAGGGTACAGCGGGCATGAAGCGCTTCTCCGTCACAATGCCTGTCTCCACGTTGTGGAACTCCAGCTGGGTGTGGTCGCCTGCCATCTGACCTGGAGGGGTTAGAGGTCAGGGGTCAGGGTAGAGGTTAGCAGACCGGGGTCAAATACATTCAAACACTTGAGGTGCGCTTGATTTAGCTTGACCAGAGTCTCGGGTGAGTGGAGTTTGCACTTTTGGGAATATTCCATTGGTTACATTGGACCAGGTAAGCTAAATACAAGGCACTTCAAGTGTTTGTATGTATTTGAGCCAGGTCTGCAGGTTATGGGTTTGAGGACAGTGGTTAAGGTTAGGGCTGAAAAGTCAGGGTTGACAGTGTTGGGGGGATGCTATGGTTACCTTCTACAGGTTGCAGGTCGTCGACGGTGAGTTTGAGGCTTTTCCCACGACGCACCACTCTGACCGTGTGCCACTCATTATCATTCAGCCCCACCCCCGCAAAGATGGTCTCTGGACCCTTACCTACACACATTCCAGTTAGTTAATACACACACATACCTGTACACAGACAAACACCTTAGACATACTTTCACACACCCACACACACACAGGCACACAGGTAGGTAGGCACACACACCCATGTCTCCTGCCATTGAGTTTTACCGTTTCAGCCACATGGTGGCACTAGATATTCAGCCCTGTAGCTAGAAGGGCTTGATGGAGAGCTGGCATACAGCAGGAGGAAAATTCTCCATCCATCGCTCTCTTTTTCCCTCCCCTCTTCTCTCCCTCTTTGTCTCACTGTCCATCTCTCTCTCTGTTTCTCTCTCTCTCTGTCAGTCCTTTCATCCCCCCTCTCATTCTCTGTCTCTGTACATCTCTCCTCATTTTCTGTCTCCCCCTGTCAGTCTTTCTTCTCTCTCTCTCTCTCTCTCAAATAGTGAAAACTCGCCAGGCTAGACCAGCGTGTCAGTGTGTGTGTGTGTGTGTGTGTGTGTGTGGGGGTGGGTGGGGGGGTGGGGGGGGGGGGGGGGGGGGGGGGGGGGGGGGGGGGGGGGGGGGGGGGGGGGGGGGGGGGGGGTTGGGGGGGTTGACATATAGGAGTGATGATAAGGCGAGAGGTAAACAGCCTGACAGATTCTGCTGTGGGAAATGTCAGCACCATGACACACACAGACACAAACACACACACATACACATAGCATATTGCTGCATGTGTGAGGTCTCTCTCTGTGTGTACATGCATGTGTGAGTGTGTGTGTGAGGTGTGTTAAGTGTGATTAGTTTTCAGGAGAGGACAGAGGGCTCCCCTGAGGAGTCTCAGCTGTGCTCTGGGCATGAGCATCTCATCCTGTTACCATGGATCACTGCCTGAGTGTGTGTGTGTGTGTGTGTGTGTGTGTGTGTGTGTGTGTGTGTGTGTGTGTGTGTGTGTGTGTGTGTGTGCGTGCGTGTGTGTATGAGATGGGGTGAATGGGCTTATGTGAGTATGAGGCAGTGATCCATGTCAACTCGAGAACAGCCAGGACACACACTCACTCACACACACTCACAGGACCATGAAATATGGTCATGGAAGAGAGGCTAATTGCGGAACCAATGTCTATGGAACTTATACAAATCAAATGTATGTAATATAATTGATTGTCCTTTTG
Source organism: Salvelinus sp. IW2-2015 (assembly GCF_002910315.2). Classification (NCBI taxonomy): domain Eukaryota; kingdom Metazoa; phylum Chordata; class Actinopteri; order Salmoniformes; family Salmonidae; genus Salvelinus; species Salvelinus sp. IW2-2015. The sequence goes on along the minus strand of NC_036848.1, from coordinate 34,253,229 downwards.
CACGCCCATAGACTCAATGGTGACATTATCATTGAGTTATTGAATGGTATGAACTCTTGTTATGTTTTATAATCAACTCAGAATATTAAGTTCTTTCTATGGCAGTATTTTAGACTCAAAATGGCTGATAACTCAGGATCATTAGAAAATCATAATCCATTTGAAGGTTTATATGCTTATAAAAAGCATTATGTTACATACTGCAGATGGAGATAAGAAAGTCAGCTAGTATTGTTCCTATGGCAACACCTTCTCCCTTTGAGAGTACCAGGATACCGTCATAGAGTCGTCTTCCGTGGTGAAAGGACACACACACACACACACACGCACACACAGAGCTCAAGTCACGAAAACAACATCCAGACAAACCAAGCCCTCAGACAGAGGGAGAGAGGAAGGGATGGATGGAGGGATGTAAAGGGATGGAGGGATAGAGTCTTTTGTTTCCAGCGTGAAGGAGACATAATTACCCAGAAGCCCTAAGAAGCTTCCAGTCAATCCCCGTGATGGAACTCCACACCTTCACACTCCTCTGTACATCTCTCTCTCACTCTCTCTTTTCCCTTGGCTCTTCTATGTCTTCCCTCTGTACCTCTTTTTCCTGTTCCCCCCTTGCCTCCTTCACTAACACCCCCCACCCCCCTCTTTCCTCTCTCGCTCTTCTCTCTTGCCTTTTCTCTAAAATGGCTGCCTTAGTAACTCTGGATTCTAGAAGAAGCATACAGTCCCACATCCATGAACACACACACACACACACACGCATTCAAACACACGCGCTCACTAACACACACACGCTCACAAACACACACACGCTCACAAACACACCCGTACTGAGAGGTAGTGTGAGATGGGGTGTGACTTACTGGCGGTACAGTTAATCCTGATACAGTCTGGAGGGAGAGCAGAGCAGAGGGTTAACACTGCACAAACATACAACTCCACGCGCTGGGGACCAACACACCAACACACGCTACACACCTCACTGAGAACACACACTCTCCCCACCTCCTGGGGGCAAGCTGGGAGGGGGTTACGGGCCAATCAGAGCAGAGGATATGGCGTTCTGCAATCTGCTCTGAGCAAATGGCATAACAGCACAGTGAATCCAGCAGATAAGATTAGTTGATCTCTGAATTGGCTTGCTCTGTAATTGGCTGAGGGAGAGTGAGAGGTTTCAGTATAAGTGTGTCATTGGCTACTCTGGTCAGAGTGATGGCCTCAGTGACCATGACATCCATAACATCAGGACACTGAGGTCGGCGTGGCCCCATATTTCCATCACCTAGCAACAGAGTACCAAATCCCGCCCCTGGTGGAGCAGAGGCTAATGGGAGGTCAGAGGTCATGGTTCCCCTAATACCTCAGTGTGTCGGGTGTGGTCAACCACAGCAGAGACGCAGATGCTACAGCCAGAGACCAACACACACCCCTGCATGTGTGTGTGTGTGATCTTCGGGGTGCAGTGGTCATCTGGGAGTAAGCAGGGAATGCAGCCTCGGACCTTGAGGACCAACCCTCTGTTCGACAATACACAGACAGACAGACAGTACAGCACAATAGTGTGGATGTGAGTGTTTGTGTAATATCAGATTTTGGTGTAAATGTATATGTGCACCCTGTTCTCAGGTTATGTGTGTGTACTTAGGTTGACAGTGTCTGTGTGCATCTAGGCTAACAATATGTGTGTATGTGCTTTGATTAAAAGTGTGTGTATGTGTATACTGAGGTTAACAGTATGTGTGTGTGTACCTAGGTTGACAGTATATGTGTGTGTGTACCTAGGTTGACAGTATATGTGTGTGTACCTAGGTTGACAGTGAATGTGTGTGTGTACCTAGGTTGACAGTGTATGTGTGTGTGTACCTAGGTTGACAGTATATGTGTGTTTGTACCTAGGTTGACAGTGTATGTGTGTTTGTACCTANTGTACCTAGGTTGACAGTGTATGTGTGTTTGTACCTAGGTTGACAGTGTATGTGTGTTTGTACCTAGGTTGTAGGTGTGTTTGTACCTAGGTTGACAGTGTAGGTGTGTTTGTACCTAGGTTGACAGTGTAGGTGTGTGTGTACCTAGGTTGACAGTGTATGTGTGTGTGTACCTAGGTTGACAGTGTATGTGTTTGTACCTAGGTTGACAGTGTATGTGTGTGTACCTAGGTTGACAGTGTATGTGTGTGTACCTAGGTTGACAGTGAGACGGACACGGCCCCCATCCAGCTCCAGTCGGAGCGTGTCGGCTGAGTTCCGGGATGTTGTTGCCATGAGAACACCGTAGGCCCGCTGGGAGCGAAACCGTAGCGACACGTCCTCCGCCTCGGTGTGCATCGCTACGGGCAACTGGACCTTCATAAACTTACTACCATCATAGGACAGGATGGTCGCATCTAGAGGAGGGAGGGAGGGAGGGAGGGAGGGAGGGAAGAAAAGAGGGAAGAAAGGAGGGAACCAGAAGAAGACATGAATATCTGCCAGTGACAAGAAAAGACAAGTCCAGACTAGTCCAGACCAGTCCAGATGAGACCAAATCAAACCAGTGTCTGCAGTTTGATTTAAATGCCAGAAAAGAAATCAAATTGAAAGCTGCTTATTTTCCGTGAGACGGCTGAGAGAGATGGTTCTATCCTTTTTCTCTGTTTCTACCTCTCTCTGATCCTTCGTTCATCTCTCTCTCACTCCTCCTATCTCTGTTTCCGTGGAAGACCGTTGGAGGCGAAAACAAGAGAACAGGAAGAGAGAGGCCTCATGAATACTAATGAGCTCAGTGTGTGTTTGTGTGTGTGTGAATGTGAATAAGGGAGTGAATTTCAGAGGGAACAGAGGAGTGTTCAGTAAAGCGAGGAAGGATAGAGCAAAGGAGTGATAGGGAGAAGGCGAGAGAGGAAGAGAGTGGAAGAGCGGGAGAAAAGCTTTTGGCTAAAATGCAAATGAATCCTCATTAACTGGAGGTTAGCCTGTTACATCACGAAAACATAACTAACTAACACATACACTAAGTGCACATACACACACACCTGAGTCATTTCTAAACAGCTGACTAATTGAAACGCTAAAATGGCACTTCAGCAGAGCACCTGACTGAGGAGGGGCGTAGAAAGAGGGAGATGGAGAAGGAGGGATGATAATGAAGGCAGTATGTCTGAACGAGTCCTTGTGACGACTGCTCTGGAATAAAACTGAAGAAACAAACAGATCTGTGAGAATATTGGGAACAGAGAGAGAGAGAGAGAGATGAGAGAGAGTGAGGGAAATGGAGAGAGTGAGAGGGATAGAGAAAGAAAGAGGTAGAACCGCAGGTAGGAGTAAACATGGCAAATCACTCTCTCCATCTGGTTTGCTCCATCTGTCCATCCTTTAATCCACAGAACCACCAGTTACTGAGTCTCTCTCTCTCTCTCTCTCTTCTCTCCTCTCTCTCTCTCTCTCTCTCTCTCTCTCTCTCTCTCTCTCTCTCTCTCTCTCTCCTAACTCCTCTCTCTCTCTCTCTCTCTCTCTCTCTCTCTCTCTCTCTCTCTCTCTCTCTCTATCTCTCACCCCTGATTTCCTTTTAATCTCCCTATATGGACAGATCTGAGGGTGCTGTGTGTTTGTTAGACATTGGCAAGAAAATGAATTACCATGGTAACAGAATCAGCTGCTTCACCATGACAACATGCTCGCTCTCCTCCCTCTCTGACTCATCTTTCTTTTCTCCATCTGTCTCTCACTTCATCTTTCCAATAAGTCTCTAAGGGATTCACTTCATCCATCACTCACTCACTCTACCTTCTTCCATCTCTCTCGGTCTGTCTCTTTTTATATGTTATATTGGTTCAGTATGGCTGTTCAGGGGAAGTAACTATACAGTAGACAATGCTTTAATAAACCAGAGACTAAACCACACCACCTCCTTCCCCCTCTCTCCATCTCTCCCCATCCGCTCACCTCTCTCACAGGCCCGTCCCAGGTATCCGGTCCCAGAGCAGTCACACACATATCTGTTCCAGCCCTCCCTGCAGAGATCAGAGGTTAGGGTTAAAGGTCAAGGGTCAAGTCAAGGGTCATGCCAGAGTAGATCAGTCTACAGACACTGGAATTCCTCAATTCACCCTTCACTAAAGCTTGTCCTAGGCACCGTACTCGAGCTTGGTTAGCGACAGTTGTTATCCAATGGAGCGCTGCGATTGGTTGGCCAAAGTTCTGGGGCGGGGGTTTAGCGAAGGGTCCTGTTGGTCGAGTTGGTCGAGCATGGCACTTTCACCGCCAGGGTTGTTTTGATTTCCAGGGCCATCCATACGTAAAATATATGCACACATGACTGTAAGTCGATATGGATAAAACTGTCTGCTAAATTAAATATATAAATTCAAGGTGCTTTATTGATAACGGGGCAGCAGGTAGCCTAGCGGTTGGGCCAGTAAGCGAAAGGTCGCTGGTTCGAATACTTGAGCCGACAAGGTGTAAAATCTGTCGAGCAGGGCACTTAACCCTAATTACCCTCATTTGCTCCAGGGTCGCATACTACCATGTAAAACAACACATTTCACTGCACCTATCCGGTGTATGTGACAATAAAACATTTTTGTTATAATTTTTTTTAATACATTCGGTAAATATGTCTAGATAATGTCTTCTTTCTGCCTAAACCTCAGTTAAACGTGCAGGCAGTCCTTTAGAAACAGTCAGGCAGACGGCAAAATAGTACAGTAGACAGTAGACTTGACTTGAGTAAGTGGCGATGAAGTAGTACAGTAGTACCTGCAGGTGGCGCTGTGTTGGCAGGGGTTGGACAGACACTGTTTAGGAGGCTCTCTGGAGCAAGAGGGTTTAACCCCTACAGCCCTCTGAACCTCAGCCAGACGACGGATGTCCTTACTCTGACCGTCCACAAACAGGTCTCTCACGCAGCCGACATAGCCGTAGTTCAATAACGCTGTCCACACCTACATAGAGGAGGAGAGACAGACAGATTACACACACACACACACACACACACACACACACACACACACACACACACACACACACACACACACACACACACACACACACACACACACACACACACCACACACACACACACACACATCACACACACACGATACACTCTAGTGTGCGAACACACACCATACACACACACACCTCAGTAGGGAAGATGAGTCCTTGGCGATCCTCTGGTAATCCTCCTAGGTACAGAGTATCATCCAGGTCTAGAATCTCACTGTCCCCTGGAGCCGTGTACGCTGTACGCTGTGAGTTCACTGAGATAGTACCTACACACACACACACACACACGCAGGTTAGGGTGAAGGGAGGTCAATGATTAGGGTGCACTGACTGTAAGTTGAGAGTCTGGTAAATGGCTCAAATGTAAATGTTAAGAGACCTTTCCCCTCTGCCCCTCGCCACACCGTCATTGTAAATAAAGAATTGTTCTTAATTTACTTGCCTTGTGTAATGGCAAATACCAAAAAGGTTATGATGCCACTTACTACCCAGCTAGCACATAACGTTCTGAGAACCATATGTTTCTTAGAGCTTGGTGAGAGCGTGGTTGTCCAATGATTATTTTGCATACAACCTTCCCACAACTTTCTGGGAACAGATGTAGACTAACAGTGAAATGCTTACTTATGGGTCCTTTTTCAACAATGCAGAGTTAAAGATAAAATAGAAATAGTGACACAAGGAATAAATACACAGTGAATAACGAATAACAATAATGAGTATTGCACTACATCCCAGTCGATAAATGAGGTAGCGATGTACATATAGGTAGGGTTAAAGTGACGAGGCACTTTAATGTTTCCTAAAAGTTCAAACATGGATACATTTAATTTAAAATATTGGACTGGTTTGACATTGGCAACGTTCTCAAATAGTTCCGAGAACGTTAAGAAACAATGTTCTTTTGTGGGAATTTCAGTACGTCAGCATGTTTCCTACAGGTTTCCTCGTGGTTCTATTAAATGTCACGTTCTCAAATTGTTCTGAGAAGGTTAAGAAAACATTCCATAAAAACCACAAGAAATTTATTTCAGAGAATTGTCCACAACTGATCTTAATGAGTGCTTGTTTCCTTTGAAATGGGGTCTGTTTGAATAGAATAAAATGCGTAAAAAAACATGGCATGCTAGCTCCATCCTGGTGGCGCAATGAACTAATTCCATCTATAAAGAACAGAAGATTATTGGTTTGAATCTCACTGATGCCGTATCAAAATAAAAAATAAATGTGTTTACATGATTAATGCCTAAGGAAAGGAATTTCCATGTGTCCTATCTGTGCTTGGAGTTAGCAGTTTTATTAAAAATCTTATTGAAACATTCAGTGAAAGTTTTAAGGAAGTTATTCAAAAACCTCCAACTAGCCTATCATTTCCATTCTCAGGGAGTTAATAAAACCTCCCAGGAAAACTTTCAAGGAACCAGAGTAAAACGTTCTCAGAACCTCCCTGCAACCTAAAAATGAATGTTCCCAGAACAGGCTAAACGTTCACTTCTGTTCTCAGAACGTTTAAAAAACGGATTTACCGGTCAGGAAACGTATGCATTCGTTCCCAGAACAAATCAGACACAAAAAACGTATGTTCCCACAACACCCATGAAATGTGCTTGCTGGGTAGTGACCTGGGGATAATTCCAACACACAATCGAATAAAAGAGAGAAATCCAAGAATAAGTTTAGTCCATTTATTTCCCTTCTCTTTTTCTGTCATTGTCATAAACAAAAAGAGTAAGATACGGTTAAAAATGGTCTATGTTCCCAGGCAGACTAATTCCCACCCACACAATCACTTGGCAGCAAGATATAATCAATGAGGACAAATCAGGTGCTAAACAGGTACACTACATGAACATCTCATTCCAAAATCATGGGTATTAAAATGGAGTTGGGCCCCCATTTGCTGCTATAACAGCCTCTACTCTTCTGGGAAGGCTTTCCACTAGATGTTGGAACATTGCTGTGGGGACCTGCTTCCATTCAGCCACAAGAGCATTAGTGAGGTCGGGCACTGATGTCGGGCGATTAGACCTGGCTCACAGTCGGCGTTCCAATTAATCCCAAATGTGTTCGGTGGGGTTGAGGTCAGGGCTCTGTGCAGGCCAGTCAAGTTCTTCTACACACCGATCTCGACAAACCATTGCTGTATGGACCTCGATTTGTGCACGGAGGCATTGTCATGCTGAAACAGGAAAGGGCCTTCCCTAAACTGTTGCCACAAAGTTGGAAGCACAGAATCATCTAGAATGTCATTGTATGCTGTAGCGTTAAGATTTCCCTTCACTGGAACTAAGCGTTCTAGCCCGAAACATGAAAAACATCCCCAGACCATTATTCCTCTTCCACCAAACTTGACAGTTGGCACTATGCATTGTGGCAGGTAGCGTTCTCCTGGCATCCACCAAACCCAGATTCGTCTGTCGGACTGCCAGATGGTGAAGTGTGATTCATCACTCCAGAGAACGCTTTTCCACTGCTCCAGAGTCCAATGGCGGCGAGCTTTACACCACTCCAGCCGACGTTTGGTATTGTGCATGGTGATCTTAGGCTTGTGTGCGGCTGCTAGGCAATGGAAACCTATTTCATGAAGCTCCCGAAGAACAGTTATTGTGCTGATGTTGCTTCCAGAGGCAGTTTGGAACTCGGTAGTGAGTGTTGCAACTGAGGACAGAATTTTCTTAAGCGCTGCGCGCTTCAGCACTCGCCGGTCCCGTTCTGTTAGCTTGTGCGGCCTACCACTTCGCAGTTGAGCCGCTGTTGCTCCTAGATGTTTCCACTTCCCATAACAGCACTTGACCGGGGCAGCTCTAGCAGGGCAGAAATTTGACAAACTGTCTTGTTGGAAAGGTTGCATCTTGTGATCCACGTTGAAAGTCACAGTTTGCCCATGTTTGTCTATGGAAATTGCATGGCTGTGTGCTCGATTTGTATACACCTGTCAGCAACGGGTGTGGCTGAAATAGCCCGAAACAACACATTTTGAAAAGGGTGTCCACATACTTTTCTATATATAATGTAAGTATAGGTAGATATAGGGATGAAATAAACATAACACAAAACATGATAAACGGCACCTAGACCTGGTTACATAAAATAAATAAATCAGATACCTGAGCGCCCGTCCCTCTGGAAGTCGACATGGTACCACTCCCCATCATTGACCTTCCTGTCGATGGCCTTGGTCTTGGTGGTTCCTGAGCCCATGTCCAGCAGCAAGTACAGGTGACCATCCAGCATCTCGATGGCAAAGAAATCCACCTGCAACAGTAACGGCAACAATAGAAAAAAACAGTACAATATAAACATCAACACCAACAACAGTATAAAGATCAATATGATATGAATGCGTGTGTGTGTCATTACCTTTACGGTGCGTTAGGTGCGAGGGTCGGTGGGTGGTTACTGTGTGTGTGTCCTTACCTTTAGCGTGGGGGGTGTGCGGGGGTCTTTGCGCTGCTGCTGCCGTGGTTTCCCGTGGCTGAAGAGCATCAGTCCGTTGGGTTCTGTCGTTCTGAAGTCAAAGGAGATTGACCCCGCCTTCTTGGCGCTCCACTTGCTTAATGCCACAAACGACTCCGGGGTGTCAAAGGTCACAGGATCGAGGGTCGCCACACTCTCACACTTAAACGCCACCATACCGCTCACCTGATGGATGGGGAAGTGCATTTAAAATGCAACAAATTTTACATCAAATAGACGCAACAAAATAAAGTGAAACAGCGAGGAATAGAGCTGTGCGGCAATAGACTACTGAAGGTTTAGGATGTGATTTGAGACCAGTGAATAAGGAACTATGGTGTCTTACCTTCATCTTAGCATCTCCCTGCTTAGCCAGCCGAGACAGCTCCAACCGTACATCATTGTTCTTATACACCACCTAGAGGTCAGGGTTGAGGGGTCAGGGCA
>NC_036848.1:34235190-34243100 GCF_002910315.2 Salvelinus sp. IW2-2015 | reverse complement strand
GTCAGTTTGTTTGTGAGTTTTTATGTGTCTGTTTACTTGTGTGTGTGCACATGCATTTTTGTGCATATGTCAGTGTTTATGTGTGTACGTGTGTGTGTGCTGTTGGCCCTTTTTTGGAGCAGAGCGGATGGATAGAGGGTCTCGGTGGCAGAGCTAATTAGCATGTTAGCGCTTAGCGCTGCATCTGCTCCCTCAGCAACACTCATCTCTGATTCTCTCTGATGCTGCAGCCTGCACAAGGGAGGGTGGGTGTGTGTGCCTCTGCCAAATGTGTGTGTGTGTGTGTGTTTGTGTGTCGCAGCCAAATGTGTGTGTATCTCGCTGTCCCTTACTACTGTATACAGTATGAGATCATGAGTGTGTAGATTAGCCTGTAGGCCTAGCTCTGTATATGAATGATATTTGCATATGTAGATGTGTGTATTCATGTGTATGATGTGTAGATGTGTACAAGTGTGTTAGTGTGTACGTGTGTGCTCCCCACCTCTTTGAGGCAGCCCATGAAGTTGTTGCTAACAGGAGATCCAGGGAGGTCGGCAGTACTGGGACTTCCTCCCACATAGAAGAAATCGTCTGAGCCCAACATGGTGTAGTCTTCCTGGGTGTAGCCCGTAGTGGTCAGAATGCCGTCCACAGAGATGGTCACCTATGCAACAAAGCACAGGGAAAGGACACGCTATACTCACACCAAATGCAGCGCTACGCGCTAGCCAGCCGAATTAGTCTGCCCCTTTCTGGCTTGGTAGGGTCTGGGGAGGTGGTCTGGTCTGGTCTTGGCTGTGGTTGGTTGGTCAGTGGATTGGTTGGTCAGCTGGATTGGATTGGTTGGTCAGTTGTTTGGGACTGGTCTGTGATTTCATTGGTCTAGCTGTGTTTGGTTTGTGTGATTTGATTGGTCTAACTGTGTTTATTCTGTGATGTCATTGGTTTAGCTGTGAAGGGACATGTTTCCTGTCTGTGTCATGAGGTGGTTTGGGCTCGTTAGAGTATTATGGAACCAATTCCGTTCTCAGGGCAGATCTGTCATGGAGGTAGAACAAATGCAAATCTGAGTCCAAGTCTGTGTCCTTTATACTCAAGCTGTAGTCGAGTTACAATTCCCTTGTTAGTGCTACAGGCTGCGGTCCAAAGAACTTTCAAGAGAAGTTTATCATTTTAAATATTTTGCTAATACTGTAGCTACCTAACATTTGCTGTTGTAGCTAAGATGTTGTACTGGATATACATGTAATGATAGGGAGGGACTTTACCTGACAAAGTCACAAGTCTTTGAGTCAGAGTCCAAGTTCAAGTCAACAATGGCCAAGTCTGAGTCAAGCTCCAAGTCATGGAAATCGTAGAGTCCTGGACTCGATTATTACATAAAACTGCCCTAAAAGCATTTTACTAATTTGTGCTTGAAGTCATTTGCCCTCAGGGCATCATGGACAAGATGCTATGCATATAAATTCTGCCCTGGGGGTGACCTTCACCCATACATTTAGTTCCTCATGGCAATATGCATCTTAACAGTCAGTTCCAATATTTAGGTACATGCTAGCTATCTATGTTCATTATTTTGCCAGCTATGGTATTAGCTTAGCATTGCTTGCCCCCTAGTTAAAACTAGCTGACTAGTAGGCAATTTATACTTCTTGCGTGGAGCATTGCATGGAGGAAATGTGGAACTCCCCATTTCATCCACAGACAATGGTGGGTTGACGAATTGGGGGAAGTGTTTCTTGTAGATTCATTGCCTCAATTCTGTATCTCCACTCTGAATAACGCAAAAAGCATGACTTCTCTGCTGTTCTGCCTAAATATCACCACGAGCACAAGGCAAGAGAGTAGGTGTTAGGCTTAAGCAATAACCCTTTATACCATATACCGGGGTAATTTGAAATATCGACGGTACGATTTTCAATACCGTTGGAGGTACCCCAGCGGGAGTGTGTGCTACACCAGTGCTTAAAACTATAAGTATACCTTTAAGAAAACTAAGATGTGTCAAATAAATTATGTTCAGCTCAGGTATTCAGCTTTGCATTTGGTTTGCTAACTTGCTAGCTAAGTGGCTAGATGTCAAGAACAAGCTTCTTGGTCACAGCAGGACATTCTAGCCTGACTACCAGTCTCTTTAGCTAACATTCCACTCCTTGCCATTGCCAAAGAGACTGGCCTTTCTGCAATTTTCAAATATGAACACTCTATCATTAATGAGCTCAAGGAGAATAGAGGAGTTGATCCTGATCCTAATTGATAGCTCTCACAGCTATCCTCCAATCACAATGATTATCCAAATATTGGTCACTTTATTCTCCATGGAACACGTTGGTATACGGTTGCTAAGCAACCATTTTCTGTTTGTCCAGATGACACTAGTCTGTCAAAAGTAGTCTAAATCCTCAAACTAAATATACAGGCTACTGAAATTCCAACCACAAACCTATTTGCTTTGATTTTAAGCCTCAAAATACAACAACTTGCCTAGCTAACAGCTAAATGTTTGTTTTTGATTTTATAATTTTTATTTCGATTTTTGAGGCTCGGCATGTTGTCATGGAAAATATTCATGTTATTTCAAACAAGCAATGAGCAACTCCGCCGTTAATCCAGCTACATATTGAACGTTGAGATTGCCGAAAGGCCAGTATCTTTGGCAATGACATGGAGTGGCAAGGAGTGGAATGTTAGCTAAAAAGACTGGTACCCAGATTAGAAGCATTCAATCCACTCCTGGATCAAGATCCCCGTTTCACTAAATTGTAAATAAAAAAGTGTGTATAGTGTGTGCACTTACGGTAATAGCAAATACTCCGATATGATACAGAAACTGAATGACGGTATGAAAATCTGGATACCACCCAACCCTAGTGGGTGGATTGAGCTCAACGGGATGGCGGAATTTGCCCCAAATCAATGTCCCCTATTGTGCATTAGGGAATCTAGTCACCCAATAAATGCTATTTTCAATCATTTTCAGGCTCCAGTTCAAGCAGTAATAAGATATGTGGCGAGTTTTAACTTCTTATGGCAACGTTGATGCTAAAGAAAAGCAGCACTCAGTCTTCTTTGTCAGTGATTCCACAACACCTCTTGACCTTTTTGCCACAACCAATTGTAATCGATCTGCCGTGAGTACAACCAAATGATGAACATTGGTTCTATAAAATGCAAACAAGCTTGTTGTTGATTAGCAACAACGGCTAACCCACCGGGTAGTTTAGAGTAACATGTGTACTGTAGCTAGCTCAGGCTATAGCGAGCATTAGCATTAGTATCTAACCAGGATTACCGTGGCCATAGGTAGCGTTAGCATCAGTAGCTAACCAGGACTACCCTGACTATATAGCACTAGCATCAGTAACTAACAAGGATTACCCTGACTATATAGCACTAGTATCAGTAGCTAACAAGGATTACCCTGACTATATAGCACTAGTATCAGTAGCTAACAAGGATTACCCTGACTATATAGCATTAGCATCAGTAGCTAACCAGGTAAATCAGGCAAGTGTTCGTAAGGCCTCAACAGAGGCTCAGCAGCCACAGTCAGTTAGTGTGTTAGTTAGCGTGCAGCTGTTAGTGTGTTAGCTAGTAGTTAGTAGTCAGTTCCAGGTTAGTAGAATAGTAGTTTGTAGTGTGTTAGTAAATGGTGTCATTGGGGTTAGTTGTGTTGAGTTTAGTGATAAACAAGACGTTAGTAGTGATGATGGTGTTGGGGATTACAGTGTGTGAGCGGGTAGGGGTGACGGGTTAGATTGTGGGTGCGTATGTGAGTGTGTGGAGTGGGGAGTTAGTCAGATCAGCAGGTCTGAATGATGTGACACACATACTGACTCACACACGGACACGCAGAGCGTTAGATGGGTTAGTCATGTCATTCTACACACATGCAGCCTCCTCTCTCTGCATGCAGTCAACAGCAGGAGGAAGACAGGAACGAGAAAACGAATGACAACAGAAGAGCCTGGGCTCAGCAGCAGGATGGACAGCATACAGAGGAATGGAGAGAGATTAGGATATAAAAAAGGGGGGGGGGGTTGGCCTTTCTCTGTGTCTAATGGACCAATCAGAGAGGCACCATGAAGTTGTACCATGCATGGGGAGCGGCCAGTCGCGTGCAAGTGAGGGATGAGCCAATCAGGACACGCCTACATATCAACCACAGGGAGATGGGGTGAATGTTGGAAAAAGGTCAAAGGAAAGGTATAAAAAAAATTGTGTGGCTAGGAGGGGAGTGATAAGCGTAGAGTACCAACCGCCGTCATCCTGTTCTAGTATAGTTTTAGTTGTTCTACGGCTCAGAAAAAGAAAATAGACAAACCCAAACGAAGAAACGATTAGAATGGTATCTACCGAACAATGGAGTTTGTTTACCATAGCGTGTCCAATGCCTGAGTGCTTTGTGGGAGACGGGGAGAAAGGAAAGCAAAAAGTGTGAACAGAACAACTTCCAGAAAAGAAAAGGTAGAAGGCCAGTGGAGGTTAGAGAGGAGTGGAGAAGGCAACAGGTTAGTAGTATGACACATTCCATGGATGGAGGTTAGTTAGTATTACTAGCAGGTTAGTAAGTACAGTTAGTAGTTAGTAGTTGGTACACACACAGGCAAACAGCAGAAGACTACAGTTAGCAGCACCATAGTACCCCCAGCCTTGGCGCTAAAGACACACGCAAGTGCAGCACACACACACACACACACAACACACACAACACACACACACCAACACACCACAACACACACACACACAGCACACCACACCACCACACACACACACATCACACCTAACACACACACACCACACACACACACACACCTCACACACACCACATACTGTACATACATAACAGTGAGTTAGCGGAAGATCTGTCCCTTTTCACTCTTTCTCTCTCTCTCTCTCTCTCGATCTCTCACACACAAACACCCTCTTTCTCTCAGCCTGTCTTTCCCTCTCACCCTCTTTATCCCTTTTTTTCCCTCCCTTTCTCTATAACCCCCTCTCCCTTCCCCTCTCCCACTTCCTTCCCACATCCCCCTCCCCTGCTGTTGCCAGGTTACCTGTCTCAGGTTGCGCGTGACCTTGACATCGTGCCATGCGTTATCGTTAAACTTCCCGTTAACCGGCTCCACCAGGGCCTCGAAAGCCCCGGACCCCAGGTTGATGACCAGTGACACGGCTCCGTTCTTTAAGGCCAGGTTGACGTAGTCAGCCGACTTTCCTGTATGGAGCATCAGGCCGTTCCTCTGCAGGGTCTTAAAGCTCAGGGTGATCTCATCGCTGGAGGACTGGATGGGGCTGGGAGACAGGTCATAGCAGAAATACTCTGATCCCTTAAATGTTGCTAAGAAGTCCTCACGGGCTGGAGGGGAGAGGGTGCGAGGGTAGGAGGGACGGTGCGAGGGAGGTAGGGAGGTCGGGAGGGAGGGAGGGAGGGAGGGAGGGAGGGAGGGAGGGAAGGAAGGAAGGAAGGAAGGAAGGATGGAGGAAGGGATTGGGAGAGAAGTGGAGAGAAAGAGAAACAGAAAACATTCCATGTTTGTTTTTAATGTGTAATAATATTTATAATATGATATCAAGAGCCCCATTTTGAATGTGTGAACAGCAATGTTAGTGACAAACGGAAACCTAATAACTGGAGGCATTTCTACATCTAACTTTTTGGTTGCTCATCCAGTAGTCTGGAATGAGTTGACTGCATCGTTCATGAGTGAGTTGACATTGAACCATATGGATCTGTCGTGATACTTCACTTTCTGATGAATTCAGCAGTCATTATGCATTCAACAATCATTTGGCCTCCCGAGTGGCGCAGCGGTCTAAGGCACTGCATCACAGTGCTAGAGGCATCACTGCAGACCCTGGTTCGATCCCAGGCTGTATACCGGCCGTGTTCGGGAGTCCCATAGGGCGGCGCACAATTGGCCCAGCGTCTTCCGGGTTAGGGGAGGGTTTGGCCGGGGTCATTGAAAATAAGAATTTGTTCTTAACAGGCTTTCCTAGTTAAATAAAGGTTAAATGAAAATATATATAAATAAAAAATGAAATCTGTCATCTTCTTAACAGAGGAATGCTGTGTAGTGTGAAGTGATGTATTCTTAAGCACCTATCAGCAACTAGCCATGCCAGCCCAGTAGCGCAGACAGCCAGAACAGCCAACCACAGCTCAGACAGCTTCAAGCCAATATAGCTACTTACCATGTCCACCTTTACTGACCCTCAAGGACACTAGACTATCTCATTGCATACACACGCATGCAGGCAGACACACATCCCACACAACCACACACAGACACACCGGGAAGAGATGAGTGAGGCAACATTATCTATCTTTCTTTCACACCAATTCCCCTCTCCGAGTCATCCTTCTCCGCTTCCTCCATCACTCTCTCTGTTATCTCTCACACCTCCCTCCTCTCCTGTCCTCCTTCCAGCAGTATCTAAGGCAACCCCCTGAGCCTCTGGCACTGGCAGCATCCTCTACACGTCACCACTGACTACAATAGAATGTAACGATCTACAATGTAATACAATACATTAAAATGTAGCGATAAGAATATAATTGAACATTCTTATATCGAATATAATTTAACATTCTTATATAGATTATAATTTAGCATAATAGAATCAATTGTATGCCAGTATGTGTGCCAGGATGTAAGTGGGAACAGAAATGTCTTTGCCAGCATGTCATCATGGGTGTGACCGTGTTCTGGGTATAATTACCTCCCTCCCAGAGTGTGTGTGTGTGTGTATAAATATTGGTGTATTTGAGTCAGGAAAGCTATTACCAACTCAGAGCCTGCAGCGAGTCTTTACCGTGGAGGGAGAGCGAGAGTGAGCAGGAAACACACGTACGCACACACAAATGACAGGGCTGAGTATGAGAGGAGACAACTTCTCACAATGAAGAAAACACAGACCCTTCCACCACCATTCTAGATCTAATTTACAGTCATGCCATTCGATTTCAGGCAACCATTCTGCCATTTTGGCTCTTATTTACAGTCATGTCATTAGATCAGACAGCAGGACATAAAACATCTCTACATCGATCTGTGGGCCAGTTCACTATTCTATCACACACGTACACACACATACACAAACACACACACCCACTGCAGTTGATGTAGTGGCTCTTCTCTCCTTCTCAGCCTCTCACATAGTCATTTGCCATTTCCATGGTAACCCTGTGCAATAGGGCTACAGCTGTGTGTGTGTGTGTGTGTGTGTGTGTGTGTGTGTGTGTGTGTGTGTGTGTGTGTGTGTGTGTGTGTGTGTGTGTGTGTGTGTGTGTGTGCCTTTAGGAAACCGTGAGATTATTGCCATTTTCGTGCTGATAATAAACGTGTTTATGTGACTAAAAAGTGTTAACACTCCTCCCAGAGGTGTGGTGTGTGTGGTGTAATAAATATGGGGGTGCGTATTTGAGTCAGGAAAGCTATTACGCAACTCAGAAGCCTGCAAGCGAAGTCTTAACCTGTGGAGGGAAGAGCGAGAGTGAGAGCAGGAAACACACGTACGCACACACACAAATGACAGGGCTGAGTATGAGAGGAGACAACTTCTCCAAACAATGAGAATAACCAGACCTTCCACCACAATTTAGATCTAATTTACAGTCATGCCATTTCGATTTCAGGCAACCATTTCTGCCATTTGGCTCTTATTTACAGTCATGTCATTAGATCAGACAGCAGGACATAAAAATTCTTACATCGATCTGTGGGCCATTCACTATTCTATCACACACGTACACACACATAACAAACACACACACCCACTGCAGTTGATGTCTGGCTCTTCTCTCCTTCTCAGCCTCTCACATAGTCATTTGCCATTGTCCATGGTAACCTGTGCAATAGGGCTAACAGCTGTGTGTGTGTGTGTGTGTGTGTGTGTGTGTGTGTGTGTGTGTGTGTGTGTAATGT
>NC_036848.1:34234139-34235165 GCF_002910315.2 Salvelinus sp. IW2-2015 | reverse complement strand
GTGTGTGTGTGTGTGTGTGTGTGTGCGTGCGTGCGTGCGTGCGTGCGTGTGTGCGTTTGTGTGTGTGTATGTGTGTGCCCTGTCTCTTATACACATCTAGATGTGTATAAGAGACAGGTGCGTGTGTGCGTGCGTGTGTGCGTTTGTGAGAGAGGGTGATTGAGTGAACAGTACATTATCAGGGACAGCTGTACTGAATCAAAATGGCGGATAGAGAAACAGCAGGCTGACAACACTACCTGAGAGAGCGAGAGAGAGAGACATATGCTGGTGTATCTAAATCCACAGTAGTAGTCCTGTAGCCGTGGAGATAACACCCTGCACCTCATTTCAGCTAACCATGCACTTATTCTATCAGCTCCTTCCAGCCTGCACACACACATACAAGTCTACACGTCGTACATACACCATGTGTACATACTAGCACACGCATTTGTTGAGACACTCGCCCACACATACAAATGGATGTCCAGCTCTAGAATGTATGCTAACCACAGGAGGCTAGTGAGGGGAGGACGGCTCATAATAATGACTGAATGGAATGGTATCAAACACAAGGAAACCATGTGTTCGATACCATTCCATTTATTCCATTCCAGCCATTACAATGAGCCTGTCCTCCCCAATTAATAATGTGCCACTAGCCGCCTGTGATGCTAATGTATGCTAATACATGCAGACTCCAGATATTAACCTTCAGTCTGGTACATACAGCCAAGTTACACCCTAAACCCTTTACACTTATATCCTATCCCCTTAACACGTACACCATAGGGCCTAGTTGCCTGACGAATCACCCTGAATCTATTCCCACTGCTCTATCGATAGCTACATACATTCAGTCTGAAACGGTCATCCTAGAAGTCGTTTGTTTGACTTCAAAATGAGGGGCATTGTATAAAACAAATTCATCAGCGATTGGATGGTCTCTAATATACACTGCTCAAAAAAATAAAGGGAACACTTAAACAACACAATGTAACTCCAAGTCAATCACACTTCTGTGATATCAAACTGTCCACTTAG
>NC_036848.1:34053147-34233614 GCF_002910315.2 Salvelinus sp. IW2-2015 | reverse complement strand
CCCACAATCACCCGTGTCTTGCCAGGACGTCTGCATTCTTTCTGCCAGGAGAGAAATAAGGAGAGAACACCAAAGATTGGCAATTCGCCACTGGCGCCCCTCGTGCTCTTCACAGATGAAAGCAGGGTTCACACTGAGCACATGGCAACTGATCAGTACAGCGTGACAGACAGGTCTGGAGACGCCGTGCGAGACGTTCTGCCCCTGGCTGCAACATCCCTCCAGCATGACCGGTTTGGCGGTCTGGTCAGTCATCAGTCATGGCTGTGGGTGGCAATTTCTTTGGGGGCCGCACAGCCCTCCATGTGCTCGCCAGAGGTAGCCTCGGACTAGCCATAGTACCCGAAGATGAGATCCTCAGACCCCTTGTGAGACCATATGCTGGTGCGGTTGGCCCTGGGTTCCTCCTAATGCAAGACATGCCTATAGACCTCATTGTGGTGGCTGGAGGTGTGTCACAGTTCCTGCAGAGGAAGGCATTTGATGCCTATGACTGGCCCCCTGTTCCCCCAGACTGAATCCAGTTGAGCACATCGTGGCGGACATCAGTTGTCTCGCTCCATCCCAACGCCAACGTTGCCCATCCACCAGACTGTCCAGGCAGGTTGGCGGATTGCATTAGTGGCCAGGTCTGGGAGGATACTCTCAGGAGACCATCCCGCCACCTCATCAGGAGCGATGCTCCAGGCGTTTTGCTGTTACGGGTCATACAGGCACCGCTGGAGGCCACACACACTACTGATGCCTCATTTTGATCTTTTTTAAGGACATTACATCAACAGTGTGGCATCAGCCTGTAGTGTGGTTTTCCACCCTTTTAATTTTGAGTGTGACTCCAAATCCAGACCTCCATGGGTTGATAAATTTGATTTCCATTGATAATTTTTGTGTGATTTTGTTGTCAGCACATTCAATGTAAATATTTCATTCATTCAGATCTAGGATGTGTTATTTTAGTGTTCCCTTTATTTTTTTGAGCAGTGTATATAACTAATCAGAGTATCAAAGTTGATGGTATCATCATGAAGGCAGGCCCAACCCAACGGTTTCTGGGACCAATCAGAATGGTAAGACTGTGTTCACATTCTAGAAATCGTTAGACAGGGCGGCAAATCCAGACTCATCATGGAGACGAAACATCAGTTAGCCGGAGCGATGTGGATGGGTAGCCAGGCAAATCGCCTCTTAAAAAAATATATATACACTACCGGTCAAAAGTTTTAGAACACATACTCATTCAAGGAGTTTTCTTTATTTTTACTATTTTCTACATTGTAGAATAATAGTGAAGACATCAAAACTATGAAATAACACATATGGAATCATGTAGTAACCAAAAAATGTAAATAGATTTTATATTTGAGATTCTTCAAATAGCCACCCTTTGCCTTAATAACAGCTTTGCACACTCTTGGCATTCTCTCAACCAGCTTCATGAGGTAGTCACCTGGAATTCATTTCAATTAACAGGTGTGCCTAATTAAAAGTTCATTTGTGGAATTTCTTTCCTTCTTAATGCGTTTGAGCCAATCAGTTGTGTTGTGACAAGGTAGGGTGGGTATACAGAAGATAGCACTATTTGGTAAAAGACCAAGTCCATATCATGGCAAGAACAGCTCAAATAAGCAAAGAGAAAGTCAATATGGAACATTTCAAGAACTTTGAAAGTTTCTTCAAGTGCAGTCGCAAAAACCATCAAGCGCTACGATGAAACTGGCTCTCATGAGGCCCACCACAGGAATGGAAGACCCAGAGTTACCTCTGCTGCAGAGGATAAGTTCATTAGATTTACCAGCCTCAGAAATTGCAGCCCAAATAAATCTTCACAGAGTTCAAGTAACAGACAAATCAACATCAACTGTTCAGAGGAGACTGTGTGAATCAGGCCTTCGTGGTAGAATTTCTGCAAAGAAACCATTACTAGAGGACACCAACAAGAATAAGAGACTTACTTGTGCCAAGAAATATGAGCAATGGACATTAGACCGGTGGACATTTGTTCTTTGGTCTGGAGTCCAAAATTTGAGATTTTTGGTTCCAACTGCCGTGTCTTTGTGAGATGCAGTGTGGGCGAACAGGTGTATTTCCCACCGTAAAGTATGGAGGAGGAGAAGGAGGTGTTATGGTGTGTGTGTACTTTGCTGGTGACACTGTCTGTGATTTATTTAGAATGCAATGCACATTTAAACAGCATGGCTACCACAGCATTCTTCAACGATACGTCATCCCATCTGGTTTGGGCTTAGTGGGACAAACATTTGTTTTTCAACAGGACAATGACCCAACACACCTCCAGGCTGTGTAAGGGCTATTTTACCAAGAAGGAGAGTCATGGAGTGCTGCATCAGATGACCTGGCCTCCACAATCACCCGACCTCAACCAAATTGAGATGGTTTGGGAAGAGTCAGGCCACAGAGTGAAGGAAAAGCAGCCAACATGTGCTCAGCATATGTGGGAACTCCTTCAAGACTGTTGGAAAAGCATTGCAGTTGAAGATGGTTGAGAGAATGCTAAGAGTGTGCAAAGCTGTCATTAAGGCAAAGGGTGGCTACTTTGAAGAATCTCAAATATATTTTGATTAACACTTTTTTGGTTACTACATGATTCCATATGTTTTATTTCGTAGTTTTGACTGGTAGTGTATATATATTATTGTCACATACACCGGATATGTGCAATGAAATTTGTTGTTTTACAGAGTCAGCCATAGTAGTACGGCGTCCCTGGAGCAAATTAGGGTTAAATGCCTTGCTCAAGGGCACATCAAAAGATTTTTCACCTTGTCGGCTCGGTTATTCAAACCAGCGACCTTTCGGTTACTGGCCCAACACTCTAACCGCTAGGCTACCTGCCACCCTGAAACTAAAACCCTTAAAATATATAGTGCACACTAGCTTCTAGCACTATTTAACACCTACAGACTGGTCTCTGTTACCTATAGCCTTTCTCTTTACCCCTAGTCTCAAACCCCTACTCTCTCTCTCTCTCTCTCTTCTCTCTCTGTTTGCCACTGACAATCTCTCCAGTTAAAGCCCAGTATTTTGTCTTAAGCTAGATAAGATCAGTTTTATCCAAGACTCACACACCACACACACACACACACACACAACACACACACAACACACAACCACACACACACACACACACACACACAACACACCACACACACACACACAACACACACACAACCACACTCATTTACAACACACCGCAGATTAACGCTCCTTGATGATCGGACCACCAAGTCATAGAAAAAGCACACCTTAAGCGCAGGTATTAAGAATGTGATAAAGTCAGAACAGCTTCGGAATGGGCATCAATAACAGAATGGGTTTATAATCTAATGGTCTGGCTACTTCAGCATGGCCTGTTACAAGCTGACAAGTGCAATGAAGGTAGGTGCACCGCATAGGCAACACTGTTGGTTGTTTTTAAAAAAATGCAATCCCTGTGTGAAAATAAGTCTATTGGTTAGGCATTGGCCCAAATTGAACCTTGCTAATATTCTAGATTACAATAAAGTTGTGAGTTAGTTGGGGCTAGCTATGTCAGCCATGAAACCAGAACTTTACCTTTGGTGGTGATTATGCCAGTAACTGCTATTTAGCTTCGCACAAAGGAAGTAAGGGAAACCACAGGGAGATGAAGCTGCAAGTAGGTAGTAACTATAGCCAGATGACAGAATGAATGGTAAACATCAGTATTTCTAAATTCCATCCACAGATTCATTGACTGGGAAAAGATAAGAAAGCCTGTTTTTCTCTTATCAAAACCTGAAGCTCTTACTAAACTTTACCTGAGAGTAAACACGATCAAGATCACGACGTTTGTTGTTTTATTGTTTCCACCTTGCCCTCTCGTTGAATTCGCTGTCGAATGTTTAATTGAAAACAATGACAATCCGGTTCCCGTCTTGCCGCCATTGGAGTTGGCCTATGTGGATGCGCAATAAGTGCAGTGGCATGTTTGTGTTTGTGTCCTGTGTGTAGTTTCGGAGTGACAGCCAGCTAGACAGCCAGCCTGTTATTCTATGGTGTATAGACTGGTGTAGACTATCTCTGCCCAGATAATACTGTACCTTGTCTATCCCCTCTCTCTCTCTCTCTCTTCTCTCGTCTCTCTCTCTCTCTCTCTCTCTCTCTCTCTCTCTCCTCTCCTCTCTCTCTCTCTCTTCTCTCTCTCTCTCTCTCTCTCTCCTCTCGTCTCCCCCTTCGTATCAGAAGGGCTGTTCTTGTCTCTCTCAGGTACATCAGGGCTCTGCCATTTATTTCCTATCTCTGACTTCCCTCTCCCTCTCATCTCCCAATTGCATTATTTTTTCTTCTGCTCATCTGAACACCTTCCTATACATGCCCCCTCTTTCCTTTTTCCCTTTCTCCATTGCCTCTCTCGGCCCTCCCTCTCTCTGTCGGTCTGGTGTGTGTATGGTCTATGTAGTGGTGAGGGTTGAAGTGTGTGTGTGTGAGTGAGTGTGTGTGTGTAAAATGAGTTCTTTTGATTGCCAACGCTTTATGAGTCAAAAGTGATGAGTCACAATCCAACCTCCTTCTTAACACATACCGACTCAACGCGCCTGCAGTGCACACCCCCCCCCCCCCCCCCACACACACACACACACACATATTGCATGTATGCCATGCATGCCACACATACCGTGAAGAGAATGCACAGGCAGCCTTACTCATGCATATTTACACACAACACACACAGAAAGAAGGCACTCGATAAAGGTTTATTTGTGTGTGTGTCTGTGAGCATGTGTGTGTGTGTTCAAAGAGGTCATGTTTAGAGAACGCTTGTTGTGTGATGATATCGGTTTGGGTTTGTCCTCTCTGTAGCACAACACACCACACACATCACACACCACACACACACACAACACACACACACACACACACACACACTACACTACCACACACACACACACACACACAACACACACACACCGACACACACACACACACACACACACACACACACACACAACACACACACACACACAACACACAACACACACACCTATACTAGCTAACCACAGCCACACTGTAAAGGGGTTGCCATGAATATGACAGTAACTTACAGGCAGCTAGTGGTAAGTTACTCTATTTCATATTGCAGTACACCTACTGTAATCTAAACACAGTATCAAAGCAAGTACTGTGCAAGGAAACAGTACAATACCATAATTGGCTGTATATACTGTAAAAAGTCAATGTTCCTGTAATCGTAATGAATGAATGAAGAATGAAATTCATTGAGGGGAGATGGGGTTTGTATTTCTGTCTCATACCAGCTGAAATAACCTTCTCTGTCTGTTGTAACGGATATTTCAGTCACATTGCATTCGTGTGATGATGTCAGCTAAATCGTTGGAGTTTGTTGCCGTATCGTAGCTACTAGCCACTACTACTTTGACTGCATGTCTGCCTTCCTGCTTAGCCAATGTTCGCAATGTTTATTCAAAAATAACATCAAATCGCTAGTTAGACAGTGTGTCTGTGGTCTTGCTTGTGTTTGATATGCTGTCTAATAGCTGAATGTAATTACATCACTTGAGTTGTGCATCATGACACGAGAGTAGTCTTTCTAAACAACATCCAAAACACTTCATTTCCTTGGACCGATGAGACAGACACCAGTCACATGCCCGAATGCATGCACGCACACATTGATGTCAGAGTGAAGTTTGACTGGGCAGGACTGATGACTTGGCACTTGGAGATACAGACCCTAGACATCTAAGGACTTAACATTCTCTTCTCTTCTCTCTCTCCTTCCTCTTCTCTCACTCTCTTCTCTCTCTCTTCTCTTCTGCTCTCTCTCTCTCTCTCTCTCTCTCTCTCCCTTTCCTCTCTCACTCTCTCTCCTCTCACTCTCTCTCTCTCTCTCTCTCTTCTCTCTCTCTCTCTCTCTCTCTCTCTCTCCCTTCTCTCTCACTTCTTCTCTCGCTCTTTATCTAGCCCTCCCCTCTCTCACACCCACAGACAACCCCCCCCCCTTCCCCGCTTCTTCAGAGAAACACATTTCAGATAGTCACGCTTCAGAAAGCTTCTTTACTCTGAGCCGGACGCACTTTCAGCCCCTTCTGACTGCTTTTACATTTCTGCACGCACACCCACCACAACACACACACACACACACACGACGCACACTACACGCACGCACGCACGCACGCACGCACGCACGCAGACGACGCACGCACGCAACACACACACACACACACACACAACACCACACACACACACACACCACACACACCACACACACACACAACACACAACACACACAACACCGCACAGGCCAACAAAGCACGACACAAACACACACCACCTGCATGTACAGCAGCTACATGGACAGAGAAACATTCCAATTCTACACACATACAGCATCTTACATTATTACAGTGTGTGGCCATTCAGTATAGCTCACCGCCATACATTCGAGCTCATAGCCATACATAGCCATAAGCAAGAAGGAATCGTATACCTCTGAGCTTTCCTACAGTCAGATATTGAAGAGAGAAAGGGAAAGAGGGAAGAGGGAAGGAGGGAGAGAGTAAGTTGTTTGTGTGAAACTAAGAAAGCAAAGGGGAACCATTTTGAAAAGATAGAAAAGCAGCACTGGCGTCAAACAAGACCAAAATACTCCCAACGGAGCAGAATACGAGTTTTTAAGAACACTATTACACCGTATTGTATTATATATATCTCTATGCGTACCACACTGCACGTAGCAGTGGTAAGTAGCACTCCCACCACCAACTACAGTATGCTGTATGAAGGTCTAGAATGTAAGAGACAAACTACTCAATTCTGTCACCGATACATTCCAAACTGTGTTTGATTTACCTCTGAGTCTGAAGTGGTGTGTTGCAGTACAGTACAGTACCACTAAAGTGAGCAGTGGTAATAGTAGTATAAGTAATAAAAGTAGTAGTGGTGTGTTTGGTAGTTTGTTATGTGCCTTTACAGACAGGACAGAGCTACAGCGGTGTGTTTGTGTAGTTGTCACGTGCATTTACAGATAGGACAGAGCTACAGCGGTGTGTTTGTGTAGTTGTCAACGTGCCTTTACAGATAGGACAGAGCTACAGCGGTGTGTTTGTGTAGTTGTCACGTGCCTTTACAGATAGGACAGAGCTACAGCGGTGTGTTTGACAGCACTGCTTTTATACACTTTTGTTTATTTTAGTACACTGTTAAAAATGACATGAACAGAGAACTGGCCAATAAGAGGGGAGTTCCCATGTGCAGGAGGCAGGCAATGGGAGGGGAAGGGATTGCTGCAGGGAGGGGTTAGGATGAGGCACCAAAAACCTGCAACAGACATACAAGCCACAACAACACACACACACTAGTGATGCGCGGGTAAGCTGTTTGTTCATTCGCACCCTCCCGCAATTGCTAATAACCCATCCGCAACCGCCCGACTATATGTGATAGAGTGAAAATCTGAGGTCCGAACCCGACCCTAAGCAGCAGAAAATAGAAAATGCGCTGTACAGAGAGCAATTCTCTGACAGGCCTTTTAGATAAGCCTATGTTCCTGCTTTTAATTTAAGACATTTTATTTGCAGTGGCTATTTGTTAGTCAACTTGTTTGTAATTAAATACATGCAGCTTCTCTTCTGTCATTACTTGTTGCCCTAGAATACAAAATAAACCTTCGCTCACCAGAATAATGTCATAAATCGATAGAATGAAGCCTTGAATCTAGTTGACATCGGTGACATTTTTTCTTTCATCTCTGCTTCTCTCATGCAGCAAAGACATTTAGAGACCGGGGAGAAAACTCAATAACAAAGAAAATTGAACGATTTTCCCTTTGACCGGTTTTAAGGAAATTAAAAGCTGTGAAAACTACCCAACATGTTCCTAATAAGAATTCAGTTCGGTTTGGATGCATATTTTATGGTTGAAATACTACCAGCTTTTATGATGCTGATAACGATAGCACTTTTACAGACGGTCCCTAACCGTGCAGTCATTCTCTCAAGATGCTGAAAGAAATCATATTTCTCCACTCCTGTTCCCGAGTCAAAATGTACATTTGGTGTATCATTTTACTGCAAGAAATGCATAATTCTGCAGGAGTTAATATTACATTAGGCTATGCGAGAGGTTATAGAACTACAGTCAGTGTCCAGATTTCAGTTACTATTCCATTTAACCCACTGCAATCATCCTCTTTCACCACTTCACCAAATCTTCCCCAGACATCATGCTACTGTTCTGACCCTCCTTCTATTTATTTTCAACTCTACATTTCGCAGCTTTTCTCTTATTGAATTCAACTCCGACATTGTCCTTTTTGCCTCAGTGGATCGACGTTAACTRTTTCTGCCCAAGTTCGGTCAGCTTTAGGTCCTAAAGCTTAGGCTTAGGTTACGCACTAAAGGCAAATCAAAATAATGAAATAAAAACCTCAATGTAGCCTGTAGATATGAACTGGACAAGATTTATACATTTATGACATTTCAATGTATTATTTTCTCTTTATTCAACCCGCCCTTCATCCATACAATATTTCAAGACCCTAAACCCGCAGATATAACCAGGGGGACTGTGGGTTATGAGTCAACCCACGCATCACTAACACACACACATGCGCACACGCACACACAACAAACCATCCACGGAACCCGACCTTGATCTAGGATCAGTTCATATCCTAACACTAAACCCATATCCTCACCTTAACCACACATCTGGGATCAGTTAAGCCTCTCCAAATCCTAATATACCCAAAATAACCCAATATAGACAAAAATCAAACCTGACCTTGGATCAGCGTCTAGGGTCCGGCAATGATGAGGTTTGGGGTGAGGGGTGTGGTGGGGGTGGGGAGGTGGGGAGGTGATGGGGAGCAGCAGGAACGGGAAGTGATGTCATAGTGATGTAATAGGTCGTACCTTGGTCGCCGATCATCAGGTGAGCCAGACCTTAAAGGAAGACAAGAGCACAGTCAGCACAGCAGAGGAGCATGACGTGATTTTGTCCACACACACACACATACATACACACACATGTGCCCACACACACCCGCTCAAACATACACACGTAGACACACACTCACACACAATCACGATAGCGACCGTTGCTAACATTTGCTCACAGTGATGCTAGTGTGCGGTGAACATAAGATTAAAATGTAGTCTTTCTATTAAATCCTGTATATAGTTAGAATAGCACAGTGATTCTCAGTTTGGAGATACTTAAATTGTAGACATAAATTACAATTTGGAATTTGTAGACAAATAAATTGCAGACACTACCAGAGTTATCCTTACCTAGTGACGCATTCCTGTAAAGTGTGGGTACGTTCATTCAAATCGTTCAACTGTAACTGTTACAAGCTGAGAGTTCACTGCAAATGAAAGTCTTTTTGAACGCACCCTTGATCTGTGTGGAGCACCATCCGCTGGCAGAGGGGTTCTACAACAAACCCTGCCACCCACACGTCTAAGGCACACACCATGTTTAAACTTGTTGTCTGCTCATGTTGGTGTATATGTGTGTGTAGCTTCTACATATATCAAATAACTGCGGAATATCACACCAACACACACGCCCCACACCACACGACCACACGCCACGCGCCGCGCACATCCCACAAAGTCCACACACACACCACACCACACACACACACAACACACACACACACACCACGCACACGGCCAACACACACACACACACACACACACACCACCACCGCACACACACACACACACACACACCACACCACACACACACACACACACAACACACACACACCACACACACACACACACCACACACACCAACGTACAACTGGTCTTGCTCTTCTTATTCCGTTTAAAAAACAAATATTGTATCTCATCATTCGCCGAAAGGAGGTGCTGAGTCTAGTCAGCCTCGTTAGTTCCAACTGCCTTCCCGATGACCTTTCTTTTTATCCCCTGAATTTGCTTTGTTTATTCTTCGGCCATGCTGCTTTTCTCTTGCCAGCTCTTGACTTAGTAATATCGATGTTTATATCTGCTATTTTATCACATTTACAGCTTGTGTAATTGTCCCGTAGGGTATCTTGTAATTGTCCTAGGGTAATCTTGTAACTTTCCTAGGGTATATTGTAATTGTCCTGGTATCTTGTAGATTTACCTAGAATTCGTAATGCTCCCTAGTATCCTTGGTTGATCGTTCCGTAGGTATATTGTAATTGTCCTAGGTATCTTTAATTTCCTAGGGAATCTTGAATTGTGCCTAGGGATATCAAATCAACTGTTATTATCTAATTATTACTCTGTCAATCTCTAACCTCTTATCAAACCTTATTATATACACTGCCTCCGTTCTATCTTTGAGTGAGAGAGCACTGAAACTCCGTATATGTCCATGAATGGATCTACTCATTTGTCCATGAAGGAGTTCTACTTATCGCGTCAGATGAACCCACATACAGCACACACAAAACCCACAGCCACACAACCCACCACACACACAGACCACCCCCCACACCTTTCGGTGCCCCAAATCAGACCATGGCAAGAAGGAATGGGATTAGTGTAAAGAAGAGAGCAGGGCATTGAGAGAAAGCACGAGTAGAGAAGACCCACCTGGGTTGTGTGTTCTGGAGCGTTACCAAGACGATAGGAGAGAAAGAGACCCAGAACATTCATTAAACGCCCATGCACTAGCCGTCTGCTTACCACGGTAACAGTGCACACCCGCAGCCTTACCTTGTAACCACACATGCAGATCCACCCAGAACATTCACCATTGAACCATGTGGCAGTGATAGCCTTACATTCTTCCACGACACACACAACACACACACACACACAACACGACACCCACCACACACACACTACCACCACAACACACAACACACCAACAACACCACACACACACACACAACACAAAAGCCACACAACACACACACACACACACACACACACACACGTCAGGGTTGCGGCCAATTTATTCAATTCCGGAAGTTCATCGAAATTCAGTTAATTGAAAAATCTTCCACAATAGTCGATTTTCAATACATTACTTGAATTTCAATACACGGAATCGACTGAATTGCCCCAAACCAAGCGCACGCACGCACACAGGCACGCGCACAGGCACGCGCACACACACAGTGGCCAGGGTGGATGAAAGCGGACGCTCCTACCTGTGTGTTTGGAATCTGGAACATTTATTCACCCAGAACTTACCTTACAGCCTCCTGTACCAGAGCACAGAATACACGCACATGTTCTCTCTCTCTCACACACACACACACACACACACACACACACACACACACACACACACACACATACTCACACTCACGCTCACACTCAGACACACACACACATTGACCATTGCAGTAAATGAATAGATCAATGGATAACGGGTAACTGATGATAGAAAACAGCAGTGCAGGGGGGAAACATGCTGGGGTCAGTACTGGAGTGTGTGTGTGTCTTCGGAACCAAATGTCCCTTTCCTCTGTCCCTTATTAACGGTCCAATGCAGCCGTTTTTATCTCAAAATTGAATCATTTCTGGGTAACATTTAAGTACCTTACTGTGATTGTTTTCAATTAATATGGTCAAAAAGAAAATAAATAGCTTCTTAGTAAAGCGTATTTTCTCAAGCAATAATTTAGCTAGGACTGTCTGGGAGTGGGGGGAAGGGAAAACTGAAAACTAGCTGTTATTGGCAGAGGGGTTTAGAACTATTAACTGGTGATGTCACCAGGCAGGTCAAAACTCCATCCCACCAAAACGAGATGAAATTTCAGGTGGTCTTTTCAAAGATCATAATTTTCACACTTTCACAATATTATTCCAACCTCATACTGTGGAAATATAGATATCACAGGAAAAACACYTTTTTGACTGCACTGTGCCTTTAATTAGTGAAAGGAAAAGCTAATAGTTGGACTAATTAAAGGCCTGGTACAGTCCCTACCCGTCGATCTGAAATAATTGGATAGGTTTAAGCAATGTGACATCAATTTCACCTTCAGTCCCGGTGTTCGAAAATGTGCTCCGCGCTGCAGTATTGTCAAAACAATTGTCGCGCCAACATATGTCACTTGCCTTCTTTCCAACACCCAKCACACTAATCAACACACTACACTCGCCACATATTTCACGTTCTTATGACAACATACTACGTTTCCAACCGAGATTTACCAACCAATTAATCCAAATGAATCAACTATTTTTTGATCGATTGACCACCCTATTAGAGAAGGATTAAACTGTAAAGAGGGATACATCGAGGGTGTGATAGGTAAATAAGTAGAGGGATGGAGGCATAGGGCAGCATATGTAACTGAGTCTCTCTTTCAGAGCCCTGCTGTCTCCATGGTAACTTGTTCAGCAGAAAGGGGACAGGGTTGCTATGGAGACAAAGGAGGGGCCTAGATCTCAGACTAAAGACGCACGCGCGCACACACACACACACACACACAAACACAAACACACAGGGAGCTGATGAACACAAACAGGCTTGTTTCTGAACGCAACTCACCACCACAAGGATCTACTGACCACCACTAGGATCTACTGACCACCACTAGGATCTACTAACCACCACTAGGATCTACTAACCACCACCTGGGAATCAATCCACCACCACTAGGATCTACTGACACCATAGGATCTTATCTGACCTCAGGATCTACTGACCACACTAGGATCTACTGACCACCACTAGGATCCTACTGACCACCACTAGGATTGCTACCTTAACCAGCACTAGGATCTCTAACCACCACTAGGATCTACTGACCACCACTAGGATCTACTGACCACCACTAGGATCTACTAACCACCACTAGGATCTACTAACCACCACTAGGATCTACTGACCACCACTAGGATCTACTGACCACCACTAGGATCTACTAACCACCACTGTATAGGAAAGGGAGAATGGCTGGTGCTGTGATTCACTATGTAACAGGCATATTAAAGATATGCGTTTCAATGTTCTACACTATATACTACAAATAACAGAGGACACCAGTAGTTTAAACCTGTGTGTGGGGGAGGTCTGTGTGTATGTGTGTGCAGGGCTGGCTCATGGCATAAGCGACATAAGCGGTCYCTTAGGGCCTCCGTCGGGGTCTCAACTTACTATTGAGAGTTAGAATAGTAGAATACACAAGGTTGGAAATTTGGTTGTGCATCAGCAATTTTTTGCCATGTCAGCTAACAATTTTTAGATTGGTAAGTTAGTCTAGCCAGTTATCTAAACTTGTAGGAATCATGTCTGAATACCGATCAGGCACGTCAGGCACTTGCCCAGGGACCCTGACCTCCAGGGGGCCCCCATTGATTTTGTTAGTCACTCTCACTCAGATATCATTTACATGGCATAAGTCATGGCAAAATGTGTAGAATTGCAGAAAATTCTCTTTCAAACTGCAAAAATGTCTCTCTGCCCCATGGCAAAATAACCAGAATTGCATGAAATGTGTTATAGAATTGCTAAATGTTCTCTCCGTCCCATGATAAAATGTGTAGAACTGCAGAAAACTTGCTTTAAAACTGCAAAATTTTTCGCAACAATTATTTTGTTTTCCACTTGGTAGGGCACCACCCAACCAAATATCGCTTAGGGCCCCCAAAAGGCTAGAGCCGGCCCTGTGTGTGTGTTTTTAAATGTGTGTGCGAGATGAAATCACAATGTTTCAAGGTAGGGTTTGGGTTGGGCCTTACCTTCGCTGCAGTCGTTGCCTTTGTAGCCGGTGTCGGTACAGTCGCAAACGTTCTTCCGCTCGACGACAGAACACACCCCTCCATTCTGACACACGTGGTCCGGCCCACACCCGTCTCCCCCCACGGTAACGCCATCCGATCCTTCCATTACAACCGCCGATCCATTGATGGTCACCGCAGTGAGCCAGCCAGAAAAGGGGGCGTGGTCTCTGACGCCAGGGGAAGTGAGGCGGAGAGGGGAGGCGTGGAGCTCCGGGGAAACCCCGCCCACAAAGGTGTGGCTAAACACTGTCATGTCTCTCCGTTTGCTCTTCACCTCCGCCCATCCCTCCATCCTTCCATCCACCTCAAGACTTGTGTTCCTCCAGTCCCGTTTCACACGAACCACATGCCAGTTTCCGTCGCTCACGGCGACCCCGGAACTCACCTCAGCCGGCTCGGCGCAGAAGATGGAGAATCGTAGGCGGAGTTTCCCACGTAGCAACAATAGTTCCAGGAAGTCGCAGAATCCTTCGTCGTCAAGGTAAAGCAGCAGTCCGTCCTCACTGTGAGTTCTAACGTTGAACGACAGGATGCTCTCGCAGCACGCGTTCCACACCGGGAACCGCCCCCACTGTCCCGACACCCCCCCAAACTCTAGCACCTCCCCTCTGGATCCCCCAAGGCTACAGAGGCACAGCCAGACACACAGCAGGGGGGCCGCGGCCCACACACACACCGCCCACACCCACACAGCCCCTCCCCTCTGGATCCCCCAACGCTACAGAGGCACAGCCAGACACACAGCAGGGGGGCCGCGGCCCACACACACACCGCCATCACACACACGCGCAAACACATACACACAACGCACACACGCAGACACAAAGGCTAGAGCTGGGCAGCACGAACTACTCTACAGCTCATGGCGCAAACATCCTTGAGAGCACCCTTAAGTCTTCTTAGGGCCCTTTGTAGCACCCTACAGTCTTCCTAGGGCCCTTCCTAGCACCCTACAGTCTTCTTAGCCCCGTTAGTAGCACCCTACACCCTCCATAGGTGTTCCTTTGTCTGCCAGTCAAGTGAGGGAGCTGGCTCCTTATAGAGTTCCAAGTGTTCCCAATGTTAGTCTTCTATCTTCTCGTCTCTGTCTCTCCTCGGTCCTCCTCCGCTGTCTT
Source organism: Salvelinus sp. IW2-2015 (assembly GCF_002910315.2). NCBI lineage: Eukaryota > Metazoa > Chordata > Actinopteri > Salmoniformes > Salmonidae > Salvelinus > Salvelinus sp. IW2-2015. The sequence continues at coordinate 34,218,754 of NC_036848.1, read as the reverse complement.
CCTTCAATGGTGTGTGTGTGTGTGTTAGAGAAATGAGGGGTGCAGTGTGAGAACCATATCGGTGTCTTCGTTAGTGCCCGTTCCCCTCAGAGAGAGAGGGAGAATATGGTCATACACTGTCACACACCGTAAACAGAGAGAGACTATCAGAGCATCTCCCCCTCTTTCTTGTCGCTATCAGCGGGGCTTGTGGGTTGAGCACTGTGAGTGTGTCCCTCACTGTCGCGCCATCACTCTTTTCTTTCCAGTGACCTACAGAGGGAAGAGACAGCACTATCACCCTGGGTCAGATACATACATGGAAACACACACACACACACACTCTCTCTCTCTCTCTCTCTCTCTCTCTCTCTCACACACACACACACACGCAGAGTCTTTCCAGACAGTTCTCCTATCACCACCACCATGTGATATACCAGTGAGTCTTTTCAGAAAGATACAGAATATTCAGATGCATTTCATGTGTTGTATATAACTTATTGTCAGTCAGGTAGAAGGGTATAATTTTAGCTCGACTCATTACCTTAATGTCTACAACGTTCTTCACGTTTTACCTCACTGACGGCAAAAGACATTCCACCATGCCCACCTCGTGCCTCCGCAAGGGACTCGGAAGCGCCACAAAGAACGGTTTCTCGTGCGATGCGGAGGATGACTCAAATGCACCTTGTTTATCGAATTATCCCCTTTTTCGCACCATGGGAAAAAAGCGCCTCACACCTCTCCGGCGTCTGTCTCTCTAGTGATGTGGTTGAGATTAGGGTTCCAAATCACAGTATTGAAAGACGCGGTGAGATGAGAGCAGGTTTAAATATCGATTATCGATCAAAGGCCATTCCTCTCTCCTCTCCCCCTCCTAAGAGTCTCCGTGTGTGTGTGTGTGTGTGTGCGTGCGTAGGCTATTCCTCTCCTCCTGTGAGCTCGAACTCACCCGCTACTCCGAGTTTCCATCTACCTCACCTGTGCGTAAGAATCCATACACCAAAAACACTGCTGCAAGAAAACGCCCATATTAGCCCACTAATAAAATAGGTATATATAGCCTACAGCAAAGACCTAATACAATACACACACACACCGAGATAAAAACGTCTCAGCCTACCTTACACACATCTTCTGGTCGGTGTTGTGGCTACTCATCGATTTTCTCCTTGTCATCTGATAACAATCACCGCGTTGTGAGGGGAGATGCTGAGTGCAGCCAAATCTTTCCCGGTAAATACCTGTTAGATAGGCCTACCGAAACAATCACAGCCTCTTCTCGATCAAACAGACCAGTGGAATCAAACGCATCTCTCTCTCTCTCTCTACCGAGGAGGCGAAGGTGCAGTCTGCTGCTCCGTGCATCACGTGGATGATGAAGGGGGTAGAAGAGGAGGAGAGGATGGGCGGGGCCGCTCTGCTGCGGCACCTTGGACAGCGCGCGCTCACTGTCTGAATACCGGAGAGGACTCACGGAATACGGCGGCAACATCCGAGTCATTACCCAATTTGCTATGATAATGACTGTCGGTGTGATAAAGTATTTGCAGAGAATCTAAGGTGATTAATCGTCAGTCATGAAGTAATCACTGATTGATCAAGAGAGACTTCTGAACAGAGAGAACATTCATGGCTCGAGACAGAAAACTGCGGGAGAAAAACAACAGTGGTGTTTGCACGTCACGCTCAAGCGGCGTTCTCCCTTCTGCTCCTGCCGTCAATTATCTCGCTCTCTCTTATTTCTCTCCCCATCACACACACACACACACACACACACACACACACACACACACACACACACACACACACACACACCTCCAACTGTATCTCCAACTTGTTTATTACAGTGAGGTGTGCATTTCGGATTAATCTGTGTAGGCCTATCTGTTCCAGAGAGGGAGTCCCAGCTGAGTCTTGTCCATCAGAACGGTCTCTCTGGGTACCATACCCCAGCTGCTGCCCACTCTTTTGAGCTGCATGCACAGCTGCACACACACGATGACTGATTGTGCTTGGAAGTATCTAATTATGTGTTCCTATTGATGCTGTATGCACGCCATCACCCTACGGCCATTTTGATACGAGAACTCCCGGTAAGCTTGTGGGACAGGAAGTGGAAAAGCGCTTTTGACAGGTAATTAAATGTCTATGTGGCCACAGCCTTTTATAAGCTCCTACATTTCAGCATCAACACTGGCTTTGCACTGGCTTAACATTCTCTACCTCTCCTTCCCCTCTCTCCCTGGCCCTGCCGCTCCCTCCTTCCCTTCCTCCACCCCTCTTCCTCTCCCTCCATCCCCTCCCTCCCTCCTTCTCTCTGACAGGCTGACAGTGAGCAGTGACCCCTGACTCTTTGCCCACTCAGCAGAGAGAAGGTCAGGGCACACTGTTTGTGTATGTGTTATTGTGTGTGTGTCTGTGTGTATGTGCGTGTGTGTGTTTATGTGAATTGCCGGCAGAGAGAAAATACAGCCAAAAATAAAACCTCAGCTGTCAGCATACAGAGTGAGTGCCAGTATGTGTGTGTGTGTGTGTGTGTGTCTGTGTGTAAATGCCATATGCAGGTGTTTAGCGGTGCACAGGTCTATATGGGTCAGACAGATACACCCACTCTCAATGAGACTCAATGGGTGGTCACAAAGAGATGGAGAGAGAGCGAGAGAGAAAGAGAGTGAGAGACAGAGAGGGAGGTGTGTGTTGTGTGTGTGTTTGTGCAAGGGCGGACTGGCCATCTGGCATTTTGGGCAAATGCCAGATGAGCTGGCCCATTTTTAGCTCAGTGGGCCTAACTTAGATTTTTGCGCAAAACTATATTTATCTGGCTAATAATGGGGGCCTCAAGGAAAATAATGGGCCGATTTCTGATCCCAGTCCGCCCCTGTGTGTGTGTGTCTGACAGGCAAACAGCCCTCTGTAAATGAGATTAAATTTGAGGTTTGCTTCTAATCGTGTTGTAATGAGTTTTTGTGTTGCTCATATATTCACTCATTCCACTTGCCAATAGTGCAAACAGCTACGTGTGCACCTGTGTGTGTTGAGTGTGTGTGTGTGTGTGTGTGTGTGTGTGTGGTAGTGGAGGTCACCCTTCTTCTGCCAAACTCTCATTTATAATGATACTATCGGCAACATTATCGAATGACTGCAAGTTCTAGACGCAAATTAACATTAACGCGTCACCACACACACACACACACACACACACACACACACACACACACACACACGACGCACGCACGCACGCACGCACGCACGCACGCACGCACGCACGCACGGCACGCACACACACAGACAGTATGTTAGGTATAGATCTATAGTTCATTAGAACCTTCTACAGATTTAGTATTGATCACCTGACCAACAGATAGAGACTGACACAGCAGAGCAGAGAGACCTGTGTATGTGCGTGTGTGTCGGTGTATCCTAACAGAAAGACTATAGATCTAATAGTTCATTAGAACCTTCCTCAGGCCACTTAGGCGCCTGCAGGTAAATTTGATTTGATTTATTAGGATCCCCATTAGCGCGACCAACAGGCGACAGCTAGTCTTCCCGGGGTCCGACACGTAACGAAAAATACATTACAGACAAAACATCATATTTTTTTTATTTACATACATTTAAAAACATTAACATGTAGTGTGTGTGTGTGTGTGTGTGTGTGTGTGTGTGTGTGTGTGTGTGTGTGTGTGTGTGTGTGTGTGTGTGTGTGTGTGTGTGTGTGTGTGTGTGTGTGTGTGTGTGTGTGTGTGTGTGTGTGTTGTGTGCATCTATCAGTTGCGCATACAGTAATCGTCCGTACATACATACACACAACAAGTGTTGGGCCTCGTCCCTTGTATTTATTAGAGGTTTATCCTCGCTCTTTTGTTTGGGTTACATCCCTGTGTTTTTGTTTACGTGTTTGTTTTGGGCTTCGTCCCCGTGCCTTTTCATGGCATGTTGTATTTTTGGGTGTGGTGTCAAAAAAGCAGAGCATCTCTTTATTATTGACAGACCTCTCCCCATCTTTACAACCATTGAATCTATATGTTTTGACCATGACAGTTTACAATCTAAAGTAACGCCAAGTCATTTATTCTCCTCAACAGCCACACCATTCATTACCAGATTCAGCTGAGGTCTAGAACTTAGGGAATGATCTGTATCAAATACAATGCTCTTAGATTTAGAGATTTAGGACTAGTTTATTACTGGCCACCCATTCCAAAACTGACTGCAACTCTTTGTTAAGGGTTTCAGTGGCTTCATTAGCTGTGGTTGCTGACACGTATATGGTTGAATCATCAGCATACATCGACACACATGCTTTATTTAATGCCAGTGGCAGCTCATTGGTAGAAATAGAAACGAGTAGATGGGCTAGAGAGCTGCCCAGCACACAGCACTTTACATGCTTGACGTTAGAGAAGCTTCCATTAAAGAAAACGCTTTGAGTTCTATAAGATAGATAACTCTGAAACCACGATATGGCAGAGGTTGAAAAGCCATAAAACATAAGTTCTCAACAACAGGTTATGGTCAATCATATCAAAGGCTGCAATGAAATCTAACAGTACAGCTCCCACAATCTTCTTATTATCAATTTATTTCAACCAATCATCAGTCATTTGTGTCAGTGTAGTACATGTTGAGTGCCCTTCTCTATAAGCATGCTGAAAGTATGTTGTTAATTTGTTATCAGAGAAATAGCATTGTATTTGGTCAAACACAATTTTTTCCAACAGTCTGCTAAGAGCTGGCAGCAAGCTGATAGTTCTGCTGTTGGAACCAGTAAATGCCGCTTTACCACTCTTGGGTAGTGGAATGAATTTGGCTTCCCTCCAGGCCTGAGGACAAAGACTTTCCTCTAGGCTCAGATACTCAGATTCTACAGATAGGAGTGGCTATTGAGTCAGCTACCATCCTCAGTAGCTTTCCATCTAAGTTGTCAATGCCAGGAGGTTTGTCATTATTGATCGATAATTTAAAAAATGACCCCTCTGCTACACTAACTTTACAAAATTCAAACTTCCAATGCTTTTCTTTCATTATTAGTTTTTTCTATGCATGAATACGATGGCTCACTGTTAGTTGTTGGCATTCCCTGCCTAAGTGTACCTAATTTGCCTATGAAGTAATAATTAAAATAATTGGCAACATCAAATGGTTTTGTGATGAATAGACCATCTGATTCGATGAAAGATGGAGTTGAATGTCTTTCTGCCCATAATTTAATTTAAATACGTTTTTTTGCCATCATTCTTTATACACTTGTGGACACCTGCTCATCGAACATCGCATTCCAAAATCATGAGCATTAATATGGAGTTGGTCCCCCGTTTGCTGCTATAACAGCCTCCACTCTTCCGGGAAGGCTTTCCACTAGATGTTGGAACATTGCTGCAGGGACTTGCTTCCATTCAGCCACAAGAGAATTAGTGAGGTCGGGCACTGATGTTGGGAGATTAGGCCTGGCTCGCAGTCAACGTTCCAATTTATCCAAAAGGTTTTCGATGGGGTTGAGGTCAGGGCTCTGTGCAGGCCATTCAAGTTCTTTCACACCAATCGACACACCATTTCTGTATGGACCTCGCTTTGTGCACAGGGGCCTTGTCATGCTGAAACAGGAAAGGGCCTTCCCCAAACTGTTGCCACAAAGTTGGAAGCACAGAATCGTCTAGAGTGTCATTGTATGCTGTAGCGTTAATATTTCCCTACACTGGTACTAAGGGGCCTAGCCCGAACCATGAAAAACAGTCTCAGACCATTATTCCTCCTCCACCAAACTTTACAGTTGGCACTATGCACTGGGGCAGGTAGCGTTCTCCTGGCATCGGCCAAACCCAGATTTGTCCGTCGGACTGCCAGATGGTAAAGCGTGGTTCATCCCTCCAAAGAACACATTTTCACTGCTCCAGAGCACTACACCACTCCGGCCAACGCTTGGCATTGCGCATGGTGATCTTAGGCTTGTGTGGCTGCTCAGCCATGGTAACTCATTTCATGAAGCTCCCGACAAACAGTTATTGTGTTGACGTTGCTTCCAGAGGCAGTTTAGAACTCGGTAGTGAGTGTTGCACCTGAGGACAGACTTTTTTTAACGCACTACGCGCTTCAGCACTCGGCGTTACCATTCTGTGAGCTTGTGTGGTCTACCACTTCACGGTTGAGCCATTGTTGCTCCTAGATGTTTCCACTTCACAATAACAGCACTTACAGTTGACCAGGGCAGAAATTTGACACACTGACTTGTTGGAAAGGWGGCATCCTGTGACGGTGCCATGTTGAAAGTCACTGACCTCTTCAGTAAGGCTATTCTACTGCCAATGTTTGTCTATGGAGATTGCATGGCGGTGTGCTCGATTTTATACACGTCAGCAACAGGTGTGGTTGTAATAGCTGAATCCACTAATTATATACTTTTGTATATATAGTGTATATTGATAGCCTCAAACATAGTAGATTAATGTATAATTATGTATTATTGATCTTGGCTTTATAATACAGTTTCTTCTTCTTTTTGTTGAGTTTAGTCACATAATTTCTCAATATCAGTAAGTCAGCCAGTCAGATGTGCAGCCGGACTTATTAGCCACTCCCTTTGCCCCATCTCTTTCAATTCCTCATCAATACATGGAGCCTTAACAGTTCTAACAGTCCGTTTCTTAACAGGTGCATGTTTATTAATAATTGGAAGAAGTCAAGTGCAGCATCTGGATGCTCCTTATTAATCACATCAGACCAAAAAATATTGGTTGCATACACATAAGAGTCACAGAAAAATATTTTGTATGATCTCATACACTATTTTAGGGCAAGCTTTTAGAACATTACCCAGTACCAGGTCATTTTAGCCAAAAACCTGGGTGCCTCTGCCAGGAGGCTGAAACTTGGCCACAAGTGGATCTTCCAACTAGACAATAACCCCAAGCACACATTAATGGTTAATTGCATACAATATAGCTCAGTATTTGTATTTTTTATTTGATAGTATTTTTTCCTTATCTTTATCAAGGGTGCCAATAATTTTGGACCTGACTGTATATATACTGTATACAGAGCCTTCAGAAAGTATTCACACCCCTTGACTTTTTCCACATTTTGTTCTGTTACAGCCTGAATTTAAAATGGATAAGAAATTGTGTTGTTTTACAACTCACTTACACACAGTATCTCATAATTTCAAAGTGGAATGATGTTTTTCGAAATGTTTACTAATTAATAAAAAAGCTGAAATATCAACCCTTTTCTTATGGCAAGCGTAAATAAGTCCAGGAGTAAAAATGTGCTTAACAAGTCACATAATAAATTGCATGGACTCACTCTGTGCAATAATAGTGTTCAACATGATTTTTGAATAACAACCCCACATATACAATTATCTGTAAGGTCCCTCAGTGGAGCAGTGAATTTCCAACATAGATTAAACCGCATAGACCTGGGAGGTTTTCCAATGCCTCGCAAAGAAGGGCACCTATTGGTAGACATTGAATATCAGACATTGAACATACATATGAGCATGGTGAAGTTATTAATTAGACTTTGGATGGTGCATCAATACACCGAGTCATTACAAAGATACAGGTATCCTTCCTAACTCAGTTGACGGAGAGAAAGGAAACCGTGGCCAATGGTGACTTGAAAACAGTTACAGAGTTCAATGGCTGTCATAGGAGAAAACTGTGGATGGATCAACAATTTTGTAGTTACTCCACAATACAAACCTAATTGACAGAGTGAAAAGAAGAATAAAAACATACCAAAACATGCATCCTGTTTGCAATAAGGCACCTGTCACGACTTCCGCCGAAGTCGGTCCCTCCCCTTGTTCAGGCGGCGTTCGGCGGTCGACGTCACCGGCTTTCTAGCCACCGCCGATCCACTTTTKATTTTCCATTTGTTCTGTCTTTGTCTTACACACCTGGTTTCACTCAACCAATTACTTGTTTATTATTTAACCCTCTGTTCCTCATGTTGTGTTTGTGAGTGATTGTTTATTGTAATTCGGTCCGTCTTTGTGGGCTCGTGATGTTACTTTGTAAATTTGTCTTTTTGAGTAAAATACGTTGATTACTCATATCTGCTGTCCTGAGCCTGACTCTCTACACCAGCTACACACAGGACCCTTACAGAATCACTCACCCGAAGAATGGAGTCAGCAGGAGCAGACGCCCTCCCTGTTGCAGTGGAGGAGCGAGTTCAGCAGCACGTGACCATGTTGCAACGTCTGGGCACCGTCATGGATTGCGTGCTGCAGACGATGGATCGTTGGGAGAGAGGAGGAGGTTTTCCAGCACCTCCACCAGCCCCACTACAGCAGGTCCCACTGTCCACCCCTCCTTCACCCGGTTCCAGTGGAATTCGACTCGCACTCCTGAGGGAGTATGATGGGACGGCTGCCGGATGCCAGGGGTTTCTACTCCAGCTGGAGCTCTACCTGGCGACCGTCCACCCGGCTCCTTCGGGGCATGAGAGCGTGTCCGCCCTCGTCTCCTGCCTCTCAGGCAAAGCCCTGGAGTGGGCCAACGCCGTATGGGGTGAAGGAGACGCTTGGACCATTACGKAGAGTTCACCCGCCGCTTTCGGGCAGTGTTCGACCACCCGCCTGAGGGTCGAGCGGCGAGTGAACGTCTGTTCCACCTGAGGCAGGGGACGAGGAGCGCGCAGGATTTCGCCTTGGACCTCCGGACCCTGGCCGCCAGCGTGGGATGGAAAGACAGGGCCCTGATCGATCACTACCGGTGCAGTCTGCGTGAGGACGTCCGTCGGGAGTTGGCCTAACGAGACACCACCCTCACATTGGACCAGCTGGTGGACCTGTCCATCCGGCTGGACAACCTGCTGACTGCCCGTGGACGTCCAGATCGGGGCCTGTCAGTTCCATCCCCCAGCACCTCCGTTCCGACGCCAATGGAGCTGGGAGGTGCTGCACTTAGGGCGACCGGAGGAGGGGCCATTCCCTGCACCATCTGTGGCCGCAGAGGGCACACTGCTGGTCGGTGCTGGGGGGAGTTCCTCAGGGAGTCGTGGCAGCAGGCAGGGCACTATCGTGTCACCCCAGGTGAGTCGGCACCAGGCTCACCCAGAGCCCCCTGTTGCTCACAAGTATGTGTTTATTTAATTTCCTGAGTTTTCCCCGCATTCCCAGCATAAGGCGCTAGTAGATTCAGGCACAGCTGAGAATTTTATTGACTGTTCATTTGCCCATAGTTTAGGGATCCCCCTTGTTCCTGTGGATATGCCCTTCCCTATGCACYCCCTAGATAGTCGACCATTAGGGTCAGGGCTGATTAGCGAAGCCACCGCTCCACTAGACATGGTTACGCAGGAGGGTCATAAGGAGAGAATCAGTCTCTTCCTTATTGATTCTCCTGCGTTTCCCGTGGTGCTGGGCATACCCTGGTTGGCCTGTCATGACCCCACTATTTCGTGGCAACAGAGGGCTCTCAAGGGGTGGTCACGAGAGTGCTCAGGGAGGTGTGTGGGGGTTTCCATCGGTGCAGACCAAAGTCCAGACCAGGTCTACACCGTGCGCATTCCCTCAGAATATGCCGATTTGGCTCTCGCCTTCTGTAAGAAGAGGGCGACTAAATTACCACCTCATCGACTGGGGGATTGTGCGATAAATCTCCTGGTAGATGCAGCACTTCCCAGGAGTCACGTGTATCCTCTGTCACAGGAGGAGACGGTGGCTATGGAAACATATGTCTCCGAATCCCTGGGGCAGGGATACATTCTGCCCTCGACTTCACCTGCCTCCTCGAGTTTCTTTTTTGTGAAAAAAAAGGATGGGGGTCTGCGCCCGTGTATTGACTATCGAGGTTTCAATCAGATCACTGTGAGTTACAGCTATCAGCTGCCTCTCATCGCCAGTGCGATCGAGTCAATGCACGGGGCGCGCATCTTCACAAAATTGGATCTCAGGAGCGCTTACAACCTGTTGCGTATCCGGGAGGGGGACGAGTGGAAGACAGCATTTAGTACCACCTCAGGGCACTATGAGTACCTCGTCATGCCGTACGGGTTGATGAATGCTCCATCAGTCTTCCAGGCCTTTGTTGACGAGATTTTCGGGGACTTTCTGATATACTGATATACTCCACTACACGCGCCGAGCATGTGTCCCTGTTGCACAGGGTGCTTGGTTGACTGTTGGAGCATGACCTGTACGTCAAGGCTGAGAAATGTCTGTTCTTCCAACAGTCCGTCTCCTTCCTAGGGTACCGCATTTCCACGTCAGGGGTTGAGATGGAGAGTGACCGCATTTCAGCCGTGCGTAATTGGCTGACTCCCACCACGGTAAAGGAAGTGCAGCGGTTTCTAGGGTTTGCCAACTACTACCGGAGGTTTATCCGGGGTTTTGGTCAGGTAGCAGCTCCCATTACCTCACTGCTGAAGGGGGGACCGGTGCGGCTTCAGTGGTCGGCTGAGGCGGACAGGGCGTTTGGTCACCTGAAGGCTCTGTTCACCTCGGCTCCCGTGCTGGCTCATCCGGATCCCTCTTTGGTGTTCACAGTGGAGATGGACGCGTCCGAGGCTGGGATAGGAGCCGTGCTCTCTCAACGCTCGGGCACGCCACCAAAGCTCCGCCCCTGTGATTTTTTTTCGAAGAAGCTCAGCCCGGCGGAGCGAAACTATGATGTGGGGGACCGGGAGCTGTTGGCTGTTGTCAAGGCTCTGAAGGCGTGAAGACATTTACTTGAGGGGGCTAAATACCTTTTTCTCATCTGGACTGACAACCGCAATCTGGAGTACACCCGGGCGGCGAGGAGACAGAACCCTCGCCAGGCAAGATGGGCTATGTTCTTTACCCATTTTGTTTTCACTCTATCCTACAGACCAGGTTCCCAGAACGCTAAGGCAGACGCACTGTCCCGGATGTATGACACAGAGGAGCGGTCCATGGATCACACTCCCATACTTCCGGCTTCTTGCCTGGTGGCACCGGTGGTGTGGGAGCTGGATGCGGACATCGAGCGGGCGTTACGCACAGAGCCCACTCCCCCCCACCTTGGCCAAGGACGTGAGGGTTTATGTTTCCTACCTGCTCGGTGTGCGCCCAGTGCAAGGCTCCCAGGCACCTGCCCAGAGGGAAATTACAACCCTTACCCGTTCCACAACGGCCGTGGTCGCACCTGTCGGTGGACTTCCTGACGGATCTTCCTCCCTCACAGGGCAACACCACGATTTTCTGCCGTCTCCTCCCTTTGCCCGGTCTCCCTACGGTCCTACAGACTGCGGAGGCCCTGTTCACACACGTCTTCCGGCACTACGGGGTGCCTGAGGACATAGTTTCTGATCGGGGTCCCCAGTTCACGTCCAGGGTCTGGAGAGCGTTCATGGAACGTCTGGGGGTCTCGGTCAGCCTCACCTCAGGTTTTCACCCCGCGAGTAACGGGCAGGTGGAGATAGTGAACCAGGATGTGGGTAGGTTTCTGCGGTCATATTGCCAGGACCGGCCGGGGGAGGGTGCGGCGTTCATACCCTGGGCAGAGATGGCCCAAAACTCACTCTGCCACTCCTCCACTAACCTCTCCCCCTTCCAGTGCGTACTGGGGTATCAGCCGGTTCTGGCTCCTTGGCATCAGAGTCAGACCGAGGCTCCTGCGGTGGACGACTGGTTCCGGCGCGCGGAGGAGACATGGGACGCCGCCCATGTTCACCTTCAGTGCGCCGTGCTGCGCCAGAAAGCCAGCGCAGACCGTCACCGCAGTGGGACCGGGTCTGGCTCTCGACCCGAAACCTGCCCCTCCGCCTGCCCTGCCGGAAGCTGGGTCCATGGTTTGTGGGGCCGTTTAAAGTCCTGAGGAGACTGAACGAGGTGTGTTACAGGTTACAGCTCCCCCCGATTACCGTATTAACCCCTCGTTCCATGTGTCTCTCCTCAGGCCGGTGGTGGCTGGTCCGCTCCAGGAGTCTGAGGTGCGGGAGGTTCCTCCGCCCCCTCTGGACATCGAGGGTGTCCTGGCGTACGCCGTTCGCTCCATACTGGATTCAAGGTGTCGGGCGAGGGGCCTTCAGTACCTCGGGGAGTGGGCCTCCGGACCGTACCCGTCCTCCGGTGGAGGACGTGTTGGACCCTTCAATGCTTCAGAGTTGCACCGTCTCCGTCCGGATCGCCCTGCGCCTCGCCCTCCAGGTCGTCCCCGAGGCTGGTGTCGGAGCGCTGCTGGAGCCGCGCGTCAAGGGGGGGTACTGTCACGACTTCCGCCGAAGTCGACGTCACCGGTCTTCTAGCCATCGCCGATCCACCTTTCATTTTCCATTTGTTTTGTCTTGTTTTCCCACACACCTGGTTTACATTCCCTCATTACGTGACGTGTATATAACCCTCTGTTCCCCCCATGTCTGTGTGTGGAATTGTTTGTTGTAAAGTGTATCTGCTTTTCTGACTGGTTGGCGACAGGTTATTTCAACCAGTATTTTGTTGTTTCTGGGTGCAATTTGTTTTGCCTAAATAAACTGCTCCGGTTGTTACCCGTGTCTGCTCTCCTGCGCCTGACTTCCCTGCAGCCAGTTACGCACCTCTTACATCTACATATTTTCAAGTATAGTGTTCCAAGATGGCGTAGCAGTAAGATGTGTTTGTCTTTGTCCCATGTACATATTGAGTTTTTTCATTTATTTTGTATACATTTCAATATATTTCTATCTTTTTTTCATTTARGAATTAAATATACTTTCCTGCAACCTGCCTCACCCAATGTGGTATGGATCTGCTATTTTTTAGACCTTATAACTGGAACCTCCATCAGAATCTAGCCATCAGAACCTAGCCAGCTAATTAGATACTAGCGTTTTAGTCATTGTTAGCCACTGCTAGCGGTCTTTACCTTTAGCTCAGACACCAGCCGCTTTAGCCCGGATAGCAAGGATAATACCTGCCAGTCTGCACAGCGCGATATCAGCCCTGAGAATATCGGACTGCTTTTTTACCACTACATCACCGGATTCCTGCCGCAAGCTCTGGACCATTACACCGGATCATCGCAGCTTGCTAACTGCTACCGAGTGGCTATTGTGGCTGACGCCCTTGTCCAGAAGCAAGCACCAGCTAGCCTCGAGCTAGCCTCGAACTAGGCCCATCTCCCGGCTAGCAAGCGAAGTACATCAACTACAAAACCTCTCTTGCCAATTGGCCTGGACCCATTGTCGACACGGAGCCCCGCCGATCCATCACGACTGGTTTGCTGACGTAATTTGGCCGATGTGCTCTCAACCGGCCTCTGTGTTGTGGATGTCGGTGAAGACCCTTCTGCTAGCCCCGGCCCGCTAGCTTCCTGAACACCGTGTCTCCCGCTCGCCTAGCGTAGTAACGACTACCGAACGGCTCCCTGTTTCACCTATTGCTGCTCATTGGACCCTATGATCACTCGGCTTCACAGCTGATGCCTGCTGGACTGTTCATTAACATGGTACTTCATTTTGTTTATCTGTCGGCCCCAGCCTCAAACTCAGACCCTGTGTATAGCTAACTGACCCTCTCTGCCCATTTACGGCATTTACCCATTGTTGTTGTCTTAGCTGTTTACCCGTTGTTGTCTTAACCCGTTTGTCACGTCTGCTCTCGCTCTTCCCTCCRCTGGCGCTTGAGAGCGCCAGATTGCCTTGCATCATGCACTCCTGCCATCCATCACGCACACCTGCCTTCCCTCGTCACGCGCATCAGCGTTATTGGACTCACTTATCACCTGTTTATTTCCTCCCCTATATTTGTCAGTTCCCCAGCTCTTTTCCCCACTGCTGCATTGATTGTTTTTTGTCTTTGTATTCTGTTTGCTGATGCTGTTCCTGTCTAGTTCAATGTCCGTTATTTATTAAATGTTACTCCCCGTACCTGCTTCGTCTCTCCAGCGTCAATTGATGTGACACCGTTGTTGTCTTAGCTCTCCCAATCAACACCTGTGATTGCTTTATGCCTCCCTCTAATGTCAATATGCCTTGTATACTGTTGTTTAGGGTAGCTCTCATTGTTTTATTTTACTGCGGAGCCCCTAGTCCCGCTCAACATGCCTCAGATAGCTCCTCTGTCCCACCCCGCACACATGCTGAGACCGCGCCTCCAGAGATGCAACCTCTCTCATCGTCACTCAATGCCAAGGTTTACCTCCACTGTACTCGCAACCTACCATATCCTTGTCTGTACATTATGCCCTGAATCTATCCTACCACGCCCAGAATTCTGCTCCTTTTATTCTCTGTTCCCAAATGCACTAGACGACCAGTTCTTATAGCCTTTAGCCGTACCCTCAGCCTACTCCTCCTCTGTTCCTCTGGTAATGTAGAGAATAACCCAGGCCCTGTGTGTCCCCAGGCACTCTCATTTGTTGACTTCTGTAACCGTAAAAGCATTGGGTTCATGCATGTTAACATCAGACGCCTCCTCCCTAAGTTTGCTTTATTCACTGCTTTAGCACACCCCGCTAACCCTGATGTCCTAGCCATGTCTGAATCCTGGCTTAGGAAGGCCACCAAAAATTCTGAAATTTCCATCCCCAATTACAACATTTTACGTCACGATAGAAACTGCTAAAGGGGGCGGAGTTGCAATCTACTGTAGAGATAGCCTGCAGAGTTCTGTCATACTATCCAGGTCTATGCCTAAACAGTTCGAGCTACTACTTTTAAAAATCCATCTCTCCAGAAATAAGTCTCTCACTATCGTCGCTTGTTATAGAGCCCCCTCAGTTCCCAGCTGTGCCCTGGACACCATATGTGAATTGATTGCCCCCCATCTATCGTCAGAGTTCGTACTGTTAGGTGACCTAAACTGGGATATGCTTAACACCCCGGCCGTCCTACAATCTAAGCTAGATGCCCTCAATCTCACACAAATTATCAAGGAACCTACCAGGTACAACCCCAAATCCGTAAACATGGGCACCCTCATAGATATCATCCTGACCAACTTGCCCTCTAAATACACCTCTGCTGTTTTCAACCAGGATCTCAGCGATCACTGCCTCATTGCCTGTGTCCGTTATGGGTCCGCGGTCAAACGACCACCCSTCATCACTGTCAAACACTCCCTAAAACATTTCTGCGAGCAGGCCTTTCTAATCAACCTGGCCCGGGTATCCTGGAAGGACATTGACCTCATCCCGTTAGTAGAGGATGCCTGGTTGTTCGTTAAAAGTGCTTTCCCCTCCATCTTAAATAAGCATGAACCCATTCAAAAAATGTAGATCCAAGAASAGATATAGCCTTTGCTTCACTCCAGACTTGACTGCACTTGACTAGCACAAAAACATCCTGTGGCGTACTGCACTAGCATCAAATAGTCCCCGCAATCTGCAACTTTTCAGGAAGTCAGGAACCAAAATACACAGTCAGTTAGGAAAGCAAAGGCTAGCTTTTTCAAACAGAAATTTGCATCCTGCAGCACTAATTCCAAAAGGTTTTGGGATACTGTAAAGTCCATGGAGAATAAGAGCACCTCCTCCCAGCTGCCCACTGCACTGAGGTGAGGAAACACTGTTTCCACCGATAAATCCACGATAATCGAGAATTTCAATAAGCATTTCTCTACGGCTGGCCATGCTTTCCACCTGCTAACCCAACCACGGCCAACAGCTCTGCACCCCCGTAGCAACTGGCCCAACCCCCCCCCCCCCCCCCCCCCACTTCTCCTTCACCCAAATCCAGACAGCTGATTTTCTGATAGGCTGCAAAATCTGGATCCCTACAAATCAACTGGCAAGACAATCTGGACCCTCTCTTCCTAAAATTATCCGCCGCCATTGTTGCAACCTCTATTACTAGTCTGTTCAACCTCTCTTTCGTATCGTCTGAGATTCCCAAAGATTGCAAAGCGGCCGCGGTCATCCCCCTCTTCAAATGGGGAGACACTCTACAGACCTATATCCATCCTGCCATGCCTCTCTAAAGTCTTCGAAAACCAAGTGAGCAAACAGATCACCGACCATTTTTGAATCCCACCGTACCTTCTCCGCTATGCAATCCGGTTTCCGAGCTGGTCATGGTGCACCTCAGCACGCTCAAGGTCCTAAATTATATCATACCCACCATCGATAAAAACAGTACTGTGCAGCCGTCTTCATCGACCAGGCCAAGGCTTTCGACTCGTCAATCACCGTATTCTTATCGGCAGACTCAACAGCCTTGGTTTCTCTAATGACTGCCTTGCCTGGTTCACCAACTACTTCTCAGATAGAGTTCAGTGCGTCAAATCGGAGGGCCTGTTGTCCGGACCTCTGGCAATCTCTATGGGGGTGCCACAGGGTTCAATTCTCGGGCCGACTCTTTGCTCTGTATATATCAATGATGTCGCTCATGCTGCTGGTGATTCTTTAATCCACCTCTATGCAGACGACACCATTATGTATACATCTGGACCTTCTTTGGACACTGTGTTAACTAATCTCCAAACGAGCTTCAATGCCATACAACACTCCTTCCGTGGCCTCCAACTGCTCTTAAATGCTAGTAAAACGAAATGGATGCTCTTCAACCGATCGCTGCCCGCACCTGCCCGCCCGTCCAGCATCACTACTCTGGACAGTTCTGACTTAGAATATGTGGACAACTACAAATATCTAGGTGTCTGGTTAGACTGTAAACTCTCCTTCCAGACTCATATTAAGCATCTCCAATCCAAAATCAAATCTAGAATCGGCTTCCTATTTCGCAACAAAGCCTCCTTCCCTCATGCTGCCAAACATACCTTTGTAAAACTGACTATCCTACCGATCCTTGACTTCGGTGATGTCATTTACAAAATAGCCTCCAACACTCTACGTAGCAAATTGGATGCAGTCTGTAACAATGCCATCCGTTTTGTTACCAAAGCCCCAAATACTACCCATCATTGCGACCGGTATGCTCTCTTTGGCTGGTCCTCGCTACATATTTGTCGCCAAACCCACTGGCTCCAGGTCATCTATAAGTCTTTGCTAGGTAAAGCTCCACCTTATCTCAGCTCACTGTTCACCATAGCAACACCCACCCGTAGCACGCACTCCAGCAGGTATATTTCACTGGTCATCCCCAAAGCCAACACCTTCTTTGGCCGCCTTTCCTTCCAGTTCTCTGCTGCCAATGACAGGAACGAATTGCAAAAATCACTGAAGTTGGAGACTTATATCTCCCTCACTAACTTTAAGCATCAGCTGTC
This sequence comes from Salvelinus sp. IW2-2015, assembly GCF_002910315.2. Lineage (NCBI taxonomy): Eukaryota > Metazoa > Chordata > Actinopteri > Salmoniformes > Salmonidae > Salvelinus > Salvelinus sp. IW2-2015. The sequence continues at coordinate 34,201,656 of NC_036848.1, read as the reverse complement.
AGAGCAGCTTACCGTTCACTGCAGCTGTACACAGCCCATCTGTAAATAGCACATCCAATCAACTACCTACCTCATCCCCATATTTGTTTTTGTTTTCTTCTCTTTTGCACACCAGTATTTCTACTATTTCTACTTGCARATCCTCATCTGTACATCTATCACTCCAGTGTTAATTGCTAAATTGTAATTACTTCGCCACTGTTGCCTATTTATTGCCTTACCTCCTTACTTCATTTGCACACACTGTTGTCATGACGTTGCCTGCTTGGGTATAGCAAGCCCCATCCCCCTCTCCCTGCCCCCTACAACCCATGCTGTGGTCACAGTGAGACGTCATAAATTACTGAGAATCTCTTCATGGCCAAACAGTATTAGAGAGAGGGTAAACTTTCAGGACAAAGAGGTTTCTTCCACCTCACAGAGCTTGAGGTACGAACAGATTTCATCTTCCGGYAAAAGTATAAAAGATCGGTGAAGATTCCAGCTATTGACATGCCCGTTTGTCACCACGTGGGAAACTCATGGGAGACTGTGTGGCTACATTACCATACCGCTGTTTATATAATAACCTCAGATATGAGGTTTACATCTGATTGTTGTATAAAATGAATGAGTGAGTATGATACTCTTTGTATAATTGTGTAATATGATTTTGGACTGTTTAATGAAGAAAAATACAAATCCCTTTTGATTTGAACTAAATCCGAGGACCCGCCCCTGAGGCAGTTGGGTCAGACATCCTGGGACAGCCCCTTTCTGCAATTCCGAATAAAACCCAACTTTGAGAAATTATCAGCAGACCATGTTTTTTCTCCATTAGGAGGAGAACGAAGGTTGAGTACCATTGCTGAATCTGTTAACCATACCACGTGGTTAAACTCTTAGACGAATAAGAACAAGTCTTTGATATTGACTACTAGTCTGCAGCTAGGAATTCGGTATCATTGAACTCGAAGAACGACAACCGCCGAAACAACCATTCTATAACGAATGTCACTCTGAACTATCCACAATAACCAAGACAGAAAGACGGACCAAACTCTCCAACAAAAACTAACTTTTCTCCAGCGATCAAGACGACACACTGAGCGTAAATATATATATATTGATTGCAATTGTTCCCGAATGAGTGAGCGTTCATGTGTAAAGGATTAGCATGTCAATTGTTATAGTTATGAACTCTGTAGTGACTTCTTAGTCGACCCCAATTTTCCCTTTGTCTAACAAGCCGCCATGCCGGTTCAGCCCACTAGGGCATATTTCTCCCATCATTTCATGTAACCATTTTAAGTTTGTTTGTTTGTTTATGCATTTCTGTGAATMACTTAMTTAGTAATYAATAAATGATTTAAGACAATTGATGTATGGATGACTKATAGTYAAGACTGGGTTCGTGCAGATAACCAACAATTTACGACGTTTGGAATGAGACTAACGTGAGGTAAAGTAAATAATTAATTAATTCGAAGACTAATTGATCAGATAAAATATCTGAAAAGTTATTTTAGGAAATGATAACTTTGTAATCCGAATATTTTTCCTTGGTGCCCCCAAATCCATAGTTAATTAGTTACGTTATTAATCAGTTGATCGCGTAATCCCTAATTACAGGAATCTTTGATAAAAACTAAGTCTTCAATTTAATGATAGCAAAGACACGACACTGTATACAGATTTTTCTATTGTGTTATTGACTGTGCGTTTGTTTATTCCATGTGTAACTGTGTTGTTGTTTTTGTCTTACAGCTTTGCTTTATCTTGGCCAGGTCGCAGTTGTAAATGAGAACTTGTTCTTAACTTGCCTACCTGGTTAAATAATGGTGAAATAAAAAATAAATAAAATAAGTGGTGGCTTTATCATGTTATGCGTATGCGTGTAATAGTTAAGGACTGGTGAGTTTTCAGGATTAAACAATAAACGGAATGGAGCTAAGCAGAGGCAAAATTCTAGAGGAAAACTTGGTCAGTCTACATTCGACCAGACACTGGGAGATAAATTCACCATTCAGCAGGACAATAACCTAAAACACAAGGCCAAATCTACACTGGAGTTGCTTACCAAGAAGACAATGAACGTTCCTGAGTGGCCGAGTTACAGTTTTGACTTAAATCTACTTGAAAATCTATGGCAAGACCTGAAAATGTTTGTCTAGCAATCATCAACAACCAACTTGACAGAGCTTCAAGAATTTTGAAAAGAATCATGGGCAAATGTTGCACAATCCAGGTGTGGAAAGCTCTTAGAGACTTACTCAGTTAGACTCACAGCTGTAGTTGCTGCAAAAGGTGCTTCTACAAAGTATTGACTCAGGGGTGTGAATACTAAATTAGCTACAATTTCTAAAAACATGTTTTTTTACTTTGTCATTATGGGGTACTTTGTGTAGATGGTTGAGAGTTTAAAAAAAATCAGGCTGTAACACAACAAAATGTGGAATAAGTCAAGAGGTATGAATTATTTCTCAAGGCACTGTGTGCGTGTGTATGTGTGGGGGTGGGGGTGAATGTTGGAAGTCAGGGCTTAGAGGTTAGAGGTCAGTGCCAATTAAACACTATAGCCCAAATCCAACACCTACCGCCTGTTATCTGAAGTGTGCATTCATTCATTCCCCCTCAAGGACTTAAAAACGTAAAAGCATTGGATTGTTGTAGACTGTAGAATAGATGTCCACACCATATTTCTTCCACCAGTTCAATAATTGCACACTTCAGCGAGGGGGAAGTGAACAAGTGCAAACTTCAGGAAGAAGGGCTGTCTGGGCTATTGGGAAGAGTATATCTACAGGAAGTGCCCTATTTCTGTGTGTGTGTGTGTGTGTGTGTGTGTGTGTGTGTGTGTGTGTAGACCGATGAGTTGATGATACTATCACAGAGACGTAGCAGATCAAAGTGCTACCATGGTGACGCCAGCAGCACTCTGTTTAGCTGCTCATTTAATTATCTTTATCTGTTCCAAGCAAAGTGGCTGAAAGCATACTCTCTCTCTCTCTCTCTCACACACACACACACACACACACACACACACACACACACACACACACACACACACACACACACACACACACACACACACACACACACACACACACACACACACACACACACACACACACACACACACACACACACACACACACACACCTACCTGTATCTCTGTGTGAGGGAGAGATAGTGTGTGAGTATGTATGAGTGTGTGTGTTTATGTGTGTGTGGTGTCTAGTGTTACAATAACACCAGGGAACTGAGAGGCTGTTAAACTTTATGGAGGAGAGAGAATGGACACTTAGTGACCTTCTGACTAATAGATGTTGTCATAGCAACCATATCTCTATGCACATAACCATCATTTCCTCTCACACTCTACCTACAAGGCTGTGTGGACACCCCAAAAACATAAGACACACAGAATGTACCCCATCTCTCATAAAAAAAGATCTGGAAATGTGACATATTATTAATGAACATCTATTTTTGATGCATTCATTTTGCATGGTTGCATTGTTAATTCTGCGTGGTTACAGTGTTAAAACAGAAACAACTCAAAGGTTAACAGTTTAGGCATTAATTCTGTGGAAGAACTTGACTGGCCTGCAAAGAGCCCTGACCTAAACCCCATTGAACACCTTTGGGATGAATTGGAACGCTGACTGCGAGCCAGGCCTAATCGCCCAACATCAGTGCCGACGGATGCTTATGTGGCTGAATAGAAGCAAGTCCCCGCAGCCATGTTCKAACATCTAACGGAAAGCCTTCCTAGAAGAGTGGAGGCTGTTATAGCAGCAAAGGGGGGACCAACTCCATATTAATGTCCCATAATTTTGGAATGAGATATTCAACGAGCAGGTGTCCATATACTTGGTCCTATAGTGTATCTTACCTGGCATGCCTGCTGGCAAGGTTGGGAGACTTTAGAAAAGCAAGCAATTACTAAATTAACTGAATAAGACTCACATTCCTTTCCATCTTTAACCCAGACTTTAGCAGAGATGCAGAGTGTATGTAGTGTCTTTAAAAAAGAAGCACCAGTCAGAAGGATACAGACAGCTCAAGAGGTATGCTTAGATATGCAGATAAGTTGACACATATTTGACATAGAATTAAGCATAATTTATACATATTCTCCACCCCCAAGCCACCGTCACCTACTTTGTGACTCCTCAGAGTTTTGGGGTGTGTGGCCCCGCCATTAAGTATCATCAAGTATTCTCACGGCTTGCTAGAGCATTGTGAACTGCCAAAGCGCAGTGGTCTGACGCTCTGGCTCCGAGCATCACGAGTTCGCACCAAGTTCTGGGCTGCTCTCATATACACACCAGGGTTGGGTTCAATTCCATTTAAATTCCAGTCATTTTAGGAAGTATACTGAAATCCCATTTCTCTTAAATGCTTTTAAATTAAGAAAATGTAAAATTGGAATTTGGTTCACTTTCTGAATTGACTGGAATTTAAATGGCATTGACCCCAACCCTGACACACACATACAAACACATTTGTCGCCTACTACCCCTCTCACAGCCTTTTTTCCTACTTTTCCAGAGACCACTGTGAAGGTCTCCCTCCCTCCCTACCTCTGAGTCCCTCTGTCTCCCTTCCTCGGTCTTTATCTAATCTATGTTACTCTTTGTCCTCCCATCACCAGGTTGCTACGCAACTGTGTTCCATTGATCTAGAAGAGCAGGATGACAGGCACACATAACTGTGATGACACACACACACACGCACAAGTCGACAGATGCACGCACGCATTCATACACACACACACACCTTTAAATACCTTTATTCCAATTGGCACCGTTGACACAAAACGAGGGATACAGAGGGAAGGGAAGAGAGAGGAGAAAAGGAGGGGGAACGGGAGAGAGAAAAGGCAAAGAGGTAGGGGGAGAGAGAAATGGGGGGCTGGGAGATTGATGTAGCGTTTCTTCCATATTGATAGATTGCCCTGGTCTCCTCTGCCATCTGGTGGACAAGACACCACATTGTTCTTTACATGTTGTTTTCATGTTTTTTTTTTTGGGGGGGGGGTCTATTTTGTGTTGTTCCATGTGTGTTGTGTTGTTTACATAATCTAAACATTATGATTAAATTAAATGACTATTATGCATTATGGGTGGGTCTATAAACAGTATACTAATTATCTCCAAAGTTATGATTGCTGAGTGGAAATCTCGAATGCAATTAACTTGTTTAGAAACCAACCATGTTTACAAGATGTGGCTCAATTACGAAGATTTTACAACAGATAAGGCCTATAATTACCACTATAGGGCCAGTGTGATTTGTTCTTGAGTCTTATTTACAGGATGTGACGTCAATCAAAGCGCTGGAAAGAAAACTAGTGATAACGTACCATGACTCCTTTTACTTTATGTTCGTATTCATATATTTTATTATTTCCTTTTGTTTTTGCATTGCCGAGAAGAAACCGGCATGTAAGCATTTAGTTTACCATGAGTGTATATCATGCGTATATCCGTACATACGACGAATACAACTTGAAGTTTCAGAATGATACAGTCATCAACTACATTAAATTCCTTTGTGCACAGTGATGATAAACCTCATGCAAATGTAAAACATTAAATCAAATCATGGTTTTACCTTACTCATCTAGAAAGTAGGCGTAGTCTACATTATAATTTTTAGGCATTTTTTTCCGACAGTGATGGAAAAGCCACTGCACTGAAGCTGTTGCCAGAAGTAGACAGAATTGCGACAGTAGGGGCAGTGTCGCAAGTGTAGGTTAGGTAGGTAGCCAGCAAGATGACATGTTGATAGCCGCCCACATTGGGTACTGTTCGAATGTGAACGTCATTGCAACTATTTAAAGATATCGATAGTGTGTCCGTCATTACATTGTTTCCCGTGCTTATTTTTGATTGAGAAACAATTTCGCGTTGAGGAGCCTGTGTGTCAGATGTGATGTCACCGCTAGCAGCCTGTATTTTAGCATTGTGGGACGTGTAAATGTAAGCAGACAACAACGGGGCTTGTTTGTGTATGTATCCCAAATAGCCAAAGATACGGTCGCGCTCGAGGTAGTTTCGAAGAGACAAACATTTTTCGAGATTGCATGCGGATATCGGTCTTGTGTCATCAGAATTTTTTTTTGTGAGAGGAGTGTGTACGTCTCCCTTGTGAGGAAGTGGGATGTGGCCAGAGTGTATTAATGTTGCCGACGAAGATATGAAAATCATTGTAGCAGTGCTTTTGGAGCCTCGCTACATTGTAAATAATAGGTTAGACTTGGTGCTTATTAACGCGAGCCCATTTGACGAATTCGATGAAGACATTCCTCGGTGTTCGAAATCGTGCTGGGGTCGCTCTGATTACATAATATCAACATGTGAATTATAGATTGACTATTTTTATTTTATTTTTTGAAAACCATTGAATTGCTAATGTCAACTCAACGTCAGATAGTGGACTCATCTTTAGCTTTGGGAAGACTGGAAATCAATAGTCCCATGCTGAACCTGGGAACTTGCCTCTCCGGCTCAGTGAAAGAGAAGACCGCTCAGGGAGGATCGCAGGCGGCGCACCTGAACGGATGTGTGCCACTCTCCCATCAGGTGGCCGGTCATAAGTATGGCGTTGATAAAGTAGGTCAGTGACTGGACTTATCAAATATGTTCTCCTTTCGCCGCCACGGTGCATGTTGTTTATCCACTACTGAGTTACATTTAATTGTGCAATCTTGGTCTGCATGGTAGAATAGCTCCCTTTTTGTTCAATGACAATACCTCAGAAAAGCTGACAGAAGTTGGCTAAACTTTCACCCCCAGGATTCTTTATCACCAGGACAACGCTATGGAGCAAACAAGCCATGGGTGATAGGTTTCATAATGGCAGTCAATAACAGAATAGAGCACCTGCTTGTATCCTTTTGTGTACTTTAGTTGAAGCCTGTAGTATCTGCTCTCCTATTGTTATCAAGCAACTGAAATCCAGTTTGGCTTCTATCACCACTATCACGCTTGATCATCCACTTAGTTGTAACCTACAWACTCACCAAGCAACTTACCAGTGGCTATAGCCTAAATCATGAATTAGGCTTACAAATCCAATGTTTGAAGTAACACTTAGCTGAATGGGCCAATGTATTATTTCTGTCCTTGGAGACAGTGACAGAGCGCCAGTGTCAGTAGGATGTAATCCTCGTTGTCTCTCTGCTAAGAGCCTTTCAGTTGAATCCTACCCTCAGCCAGGGCTTGGGTGTCGGACTCGTATTTAGGTCAAGACTCTTGACACACGTTTAACCTCTGAGTTGATTAAACGCTGACGCTTGGAGTGTTCATTTCCTACCAGTGGGAAGGCCAGGCTGGGGTAAATTCTTTGTCATAGACAGTATCGCTAGCTGTAATCCCCAATACCACAACCAACCGGTGCATATTCTAATCAGCATAGCCTACTGTATATGACGTAACGTACAGAAACATGCCGGTGCTTCTCAGCTTTCAATTTCACTATTTCAACTGATTTTAGTTGTAAGGTTCAATCTGTGCCTGAGGCAGTAACATTTAGTTGAGTGGATTGCGGTCCATTCTTTCCCCACTCCATTCTATCTAATATCGGAGCCAAGACTCAGAGTGCGTGTAAAGTGTCTTACTATATATGATACTGGTGCCCGGGTGTTTTTTATGACTTCACGTTAAATACAAGTTAACCTTTGCACTTCTCAGCTGGGTATGACTGGCAAGCTGTTTGGCCCAGTCTGAATACTTTAGAAAGGCCTCCATTCTTTCTCTCTTGAAGAAGCTGCAGTTGTAAAATGGTTGCACAATTGGGAACGCCAGGGCGCTCTCGGTCACATCCTCCAATCCAGTCATGTCTGATCATCGATTATTGAGCTGGAAGGATGTCTTTTTGAGATATTCTGACTTTGACCTTTATGCTGCAACCAGTACTAGATCTTTGCTAAGTGTCAGAATGGCCCACACCTTTTCTTTCCCAACAGGCATATTGCAACATCCTGATGGCACAGTACTCAAACAGCTACAGCCCCCTCCCCGAGGTCCTAGAGAGATGCAGTTCTACAGCATGGTAACCATCCACCTTTTGATGCAAAAAACAAAAAGATATGTATGTTATTGTCTGAAGGTACAATCATTTTCACTGTACAGTGTGCGCTCTATGAAATTGCTGTTCTGCATCACTTTCAATTTTTTTTTTTACTAGGGAGCAATTCTCCCATGTCAGTTTGAACAAAGTTTATGTTCAAGTTGACGTGCAGATTTAAAGGAGTTAACAAAAAGTGAGCGATTACTCCTAAACCGTTCTATCGTTCAATCGCCCAGAATAGTTCTTAAGGAAGCCTAGCCGCCTGTCCCTGGGGGACAGGCTCTGGGGGCCTTTGTTATGGCAATACTGGGCACAGTAATGTAGTCCACAACATCTCTACTAGCTCAATCAATGGGCAAGGTCAGCACACTCCCCACGTATAAACCAGAGGGCTATCTGTTTATTTAAGGGCTTAAGAGAGGTGTTTGCCTCAGCATGTCCACTGCAACAACATTTAACCAAAGCATTATCAGAGATTTCCCACTGGCACCGCTTACTCTACTATTGTTGATGTGGACTAAATGTACACAGGGTGAAATGGTTGCTTTGGATACCTATTACAAACTTGGCTACTTTCACCACCATCATTTCACTGTAGTGAACGATAAAAGGGAAGGAAAATAATGTTTGTTTTTGTACTATCGCAAGACTCTTAATATTTGTTCTCCATGCGACATGTTGGTAAAACAACATCCCAATCAATAAAGACAGACATTCCCACATAGAGATGGTGAATAGTTCCCTCAACGGAGCTGATATGATTCTTCAACCAGTATGAAGTATGTCCTAAGCGTCCTTTGCTTCTGACAGGTCTACGCCGAGGACTGCTGTGATCCGTGTCTGTTGGTCCTTCAGCATCACCTCCCCAAATACTTTGGCACCTGGTCCTCTCCTGAATCTCCTAACGGTAAACACCAGCACATAGAAAAATCCTTAAACCTACCTGGGATATTATTTCGACATGTACCAGGGCCTGTATTCCCAAATAAACTCAGAGGAGAAGTGCTAATCTAGAAACAGGTCCTCCCTGCCCATAAAATGTTAGTCATTACGATCTAAAGGGCTAAACTGATCCTAGYTCAGCACTTCTTTCAAAAAAGACTTCTGTCATTCTGATGGTTTCACAGCGGAGCTCTCCAGCTGTTTAATGTAAACAATCATGACAGTGTTCTGCTTTGCTACTGGAAACATGACACTGTAGTGGTGAAACAAAGCCTCGTCTATCATTCTAGTGGCCAAATGTGTTGATTTATTGATCAAAATGTCTCTCTCCCACGCCTTATTTCTGCGCCGCCCTCTGATGACATCACAGAGCTGTACCTGAAACTTGAGGACGTGACTCGGCGCTTCCAGAAGCCCTGTATTATGGACGTGAAGATAGGCCAGAAGAGCTACGACCCCTACGCCTCCTACGAGAAGCGGGACCAGCAGATCAAGAAGTACCCGCTAATGGAGGAGATTGGCTTCCTGGTCCTCGGAATGAGGGTGAGTCTCCCTATTCAGCCTCACTATGAGCCCCTCCCATTGGGTTGAAAAGGCCTCTCTTAACTGCTACTGCCATTCATGTTAATGAGAGGGGCTATATGAGACCTTGGAGGCAGTACCTTAGGCCGTTTTTACGCTGCAGTTATTGAGCGGCATCGAAAAAGTACTTGCGACTACTTATTACTGAAGTGTAAAGCTGAGAAATTGTCCCGTCCTCTGTGCCACCTGTGGAGGTTTGCGGGTGAGACTCGGCCAAGAGTAACCCCTCTCCGATGTAAACATGATTGTCTCTCCAAGCGAAGTACTCGTACAGTAAAAGATCTTAATAACAGAGCAATGTTTTTGAAACAGCTGAAATGTATTCCATGTTTTATTGAGTTTGTACCTGAAATTGCAGTAAATGCCTATTCCGTTCTGAAGTTGACTGATGAAAGGCACAGTTTGTGAAGGAGCGCATGCTTAAAAATATTTTTTTCTCTCCAAAAAAGTAACTTTTTCCAATKCTCCTACAGAGCCACATGCAGTCCAAGAGTTTTGATTCCTATATACCACCGGAAAGAGCAGATACTACATTTTCTAACACCTACACTACCGTTCAAAAGTTTGGGGTCACTAGAAATGTTCTTGTTTTGGAAAGAAAAGCACCTTTTTTTTGTCCATTTAAATAACATGAAATTGATCAGAAATACAGTGTAGACATTGTTAATGTTGTAAATGACTATTGTAGCTGGAAACGGCTGATTTTTAATGGAATATCGACATAGGTGTACAGAGGCCCATTATCAGAAATCATCACTCCTGTGTTCCAATGGCATGTTGTGTTAGCTAATCTAAGTTTGTCATTTTAAAAGGCTAATTGATCATTAGAAAACCCTTTTGCAATTATTTTAGCGTAGCTGAAAACTGTTGTTCTGATTTAAAGAAGCAATAAAACTGGCCTTCTTTAGACTAGTTGAGTGTCTGGAGCATCAGAATTTGTGGGTTCGATTACAGGCTCAGGGATTTCTTACAGGGTTTTCGAATGATCAATTAGCCCACTTTTGATTGGTAGTGTACATTTGCCAAACAACTAAAAAAATAAGGGGTTGGGCTCTGTTTCAGAATATCACTTTTTTTGTAGAATCACCATGTTTACATGTTTTCAACATGTGAATACTAGCGACACTCAGCAATAGCTTGTCTGGGGAAAATATTCATTTTTTTCTATTATATTCTAATTGTAAAATATATGTGTTGATTGTCATAAGGACAGGGGAATTTAAACGTGTCTCGGCTGCTAAATAAACTAGTTGATTTCATTGGCACGGCACAGCAATATAGCCTAGTCTACAGACGTAATAAGAGAACATAATTATACTCAAAATCTATTCTGTTCTTTTGAAATACATTTTCTTAACATCATAATGTTTCTTAATACATTTTTAATTTTTATTTAATCGTTATTTGACTAGGCAAGTCAGTTAAGAACAAATTCTTATTTACAATGATGGCCTACACTGGCCAAACCCGGACGACACTGGGCCAATTGTGCGCCGCCCTAGGGGACTCCCAATCACGACCGGTTGTGATACAGCCTGGATTCGAACCACGGTGTCAGTAGTGACGCCACTAGCACTGAGATGCAGTACCTTAGACCGCTGTGCCACTCGGGAGCCCACTTAAGACCCACCTAAACAAAATTATAATGGGTTTCTTTGTGATGGTGTACAGTTGAAGTCGGAAGTTTACATACACTTAGTCATTAACTCATTTTTCAATCACTCCACAAATTTCTTGTTAAACTATAGTTTTGGCAAGTCGGTTAGGACATCTACTTTGTGCATGACACAAGTAATGTTTTCCAACAATTGTTTACAGACAGGTTATTTCACTTATAATTCATTGTATCACAATTCCAGTGGGTCAGAAGTTTACATACACTAAGTTGACTGTGCCTTTAAACAGCTTGGGAAATTCCAGAAAATGATGTCATGGCTTTAGAAGCTTCTAATAGACTAATTGACATCATTTGAGTCAATTGGAAAATTTAAAAATCATACCTTATTTACCTACGTATTCAGACCCTTTGCTATGACTCGATAATTGATTTGGAGTCCACCTGTGTACATTCAATTGATTGGACATGATTTGGAAAGGCACACACCTACAGTATCTATTAAAGCTCCCACAGTTTGAGGGGGGGAAACAATTTAATCCATTTTAGAATAAGGCTGTAACGTAGCAAAATGTGGAACAAGTCAAGTAGTCTGAATACTTTCCAAATGCACTGATATGGTCAACTTGATCATCATGGCGCTTTGAGGTAGAAATGCTCAGAAAGTTTGTCGTTTTTATGCTGTTGGATCTCAAAGTACTGCTAGACTGTACAATACAGATATTTAGTTAAAGTCAGCGACAGGTGGGTTCAAAGCTTTATTGAAAGTTATTGAAATGACTAAATTGCTCATCGTAAGTGGTTACTTGGCATTAGTAACCATTTTGAGAAAGTAAAGGCAGAGAGAAGGGCAGGATATGAGGTTATTTCAATATGAAGGGTAGATTTAGAGCACTATTGATATTCACTGTCTTCATTATATTCATAGTTTATCTGTTATGTCAAGGTTGTCATGGTCAGAAAAATCAAGTTCAAGGAAAAAACTTTTGCCAGACCTCAACTCAATACGCAGAGTGTACTGAACATTAGGAACTGACTAAGTGAATCCAGGTGACAGCTATGATCCCCTATTGATGTCATCTGTTAAATCCACTTGTGTAGATGAAGGGGGGGAGACTGGTTAAAGGAGGATTTTTAAGCCTTGACACAATGGAGACATGGATTGTGTTTGTGTGCCATTCAGAGGGTGAATGGGCAAGACGAACGATTTAAGTGCCTTTGAACGGGGTATGGTAGTAGGTGCCAGGCGAACTGCAGCGCTGCTGGCTTTTTCGCACTCAACAGTTTCCCCATGTCTATCAAGAATGGCCCACCGCCCAAAGGACATCCAGTCAACTTGACACAAGTGTCGGAAGCATTGGAGTCAACATGGGCCAGCATCCCTGTGGAACATTTAAACACCCGGTAGAGTCCATCCCCCGACAAATTGAGGCTGTTCTGAGGGCCAAAGGGGAGTGCAACTCAATATTAGGAAGGTCTTCCTACTGTTTTGTACACTTTTGTTTTGTACACTCACTAGTATTGAACAAGTAGAATGAATCAATACCCGATGACCTCATCTCCGTAATCAGACTAGTTGTTTTCCGTTAACATTGTAATCACAGGAACGCAATGTCAATAATCCCTCCAAGGGCTTTTACCAGGTGTTGATAAACCTGCCTGGGCAGCCGAACCAGAGCTAGAAGGACGATTCAAAGATTGTTGTGTTTAGGTCAAGTGTTTTTGCAACAATGCCTTATGTTTAGAGTCAATGTAGAAGTGTGCCCTCTGCTCGCCCTTTTTGGTCTACCACCTACTGGTTTAATGGTGCCCGGGCAATGCAGGATGCAATCGCTTTTGCTAGTGTCCTATCCAAGAGACGCATAGACCTTGAGTGGGAAAACGTTCACCCATCATCGCACAATTGATGGCTGCAGGATTTGGTTCACTTTGTAAAACTAGAAAAAGTATGTTACATACGTTTTCCCTTTCAAAGTGTATTTCATTCCAAAATGATGTATATCATTCCTTCTCCAGAGGCCAGACCTCCCCTTTCGACTTGTAAATTGCTTGCTTGACTGTTGATGCTGCTTTTGTTATTATTTATTTTTTAAATATCTGATTTGCCTCCATTCTGTATGGTTGGCTTGGTCCTGCTGGGAATCTGCTACCATACTTGTCCATGTACCTTTTGAGTTGGGTTTCTTTGCCCTGGCTCTGACCCCTTTTAAGTCCCCAGGACCAGGATTGAGAAACACTACCTTTTGAACAATGTGCTTTCCCTAGCTCTCTCTCTCATTTAAAAAAAATTGAACTATTCAACATCATCAAGCCTTTCGTTGGGGTTGGGTGTGTGGGGGTGTGCGCCCCTTTGGGTCCCGGGACCAGGATTGAGAAACACTGCCTTTGAACAAAGTTAAAATATCCATGACCTTGAGTGTACCTGATCCTCTGACCCATCTAACTGTACATGTACAGTCCACCTCCAGAATTATTGGCACCCTTGATAAAGATGAGCAAAAAATACTGTATAAAATAACCTGATGTTCACTTTGACAGAGTTCCTGAGTGGAGCGCCTTCCAGAAAGACAACCATCTCTGCAGCACTCCATCAATCAAGCCTTTATGGTAGTGGCCAGACGGAAGCCGACCTCAACTAAAAGGCACACGACAGCCCGCTTGGAGTTTGCCAAAAGGCACCTAAAGGATTCTCAGACCATGAGAAACAAGATTCTCTAGTCTGATGAAACCAATATTGATTTCTTTGGCTTGAAGCATCACGTCTGGAGGAAACCTGGCACCATCCCTACGGTGAAGCATGGTGGTGGTGGCAGCATCATGAGGTGGGGATGTTTTTCAGCGGCAGGGACTTGGAGACTAGTCAGGATGGAGGGAAAGATGAACAGCGCAAAGTACAGAGAGATCCTTGATGAAAACCTGCTCCAGAGCGCTCAGGACCTCAAAATGGGGCGAAGGTTCACCCTAAGCACACAGCCACGACAATGCAGGAGTGGATTCGGGACAAGTCTCTGAATACTTATACAATTGCACGGATAAAGAGATTTTGTTTAACAAGTAATATTATTTTCTCAAAGATATACTCCCCTCCATATTTATACAGTGAAGTAACAATGTGTTCAAATGTTTCATACAGGATGAGGCAACAGTACCAAATGTCACCTTTTATTTGAGGATATTTTCATACATACAGTTGCAAAATTATTTGGACAGAGGCTCATTTTGTTTTTTGGGCTCTGTACTCCATCCAGCACCTTGGATTTGAAATCCTAAAATGACTGAGGTTCAAGTGCCGACTGTCAGATTTCATTTGAGGGTATTTTCATCCATACTGGATGAAATGTTTAAAACAGCACTTTTTGTACACCGTCCCCCCTTTTTACGGAACCAAAAGTATTTAGACAAGTTCACTTAAACTATGTTTATAACAAAAGTTTAGTATTTGTTCCCAGATTCCAAGCACGCAATGACTACATCAAGCTTGTGACTCCACAAACGTGTTGGATGCATTTGCAGTTTGTTTTGGTTGTGTTTTAGATTATTTTGTGCTCAATAGAAATTAATGGTGTATTGTGTCATTTTGGAGTAACTTTTATTCTAAATACGAATATGATATGTTTCTGAACACTTATACATTGAGGTGGATGCTACCATGATTGCTGATAATCTTCAATGATTAGTGTGAAATGGAGAGGCACAAACATCATACCCCAAGACATGCTAACCATTAACAATAACGGGAGGCTAGCTTTTCTTTGGAGGGAGGGTATGATATTTATGCCTCTGCAAGGCATAGTCTAAAATAATATCATTTCCCCATTGTTTTAGCATACAATATAGCTCAATATTTGTATTTATTTTTGTATTTTTTGCTTATCTATATCAAGGTTGCCAATAATTTGAGGTAACTAACTGTATGAAGTAATCTGAAATTGTAAACGTAACAAATATATATATTTTTTAAAGTAATTAAAAAAAGAGACTAATAGGATAACTTCGGAAAGTATTCAGGCCCCTTGACTTTTTCCACATTTTGTTACGTTAGAGCCTTATTTTCCGTCATCAATCTACGCAAAAACAGGTTTTTAGAAATGTTTGCACACAAAAAAAAACGGATCCACATTTACATAAGTATTCAGACCCTTTAGTCAGTACTTTGATGTACCTTTGGCAGCGATTACCGCCTCGAGTCTTCTTGGGTATGACGCTAAAAGCTTGGCACACCTGTATTTGGGGAGTTTCTCCCATTCTTCTCTGCAGATCCTCTCAAGCTCTGTCAGGTTGGATGGTGAGCATCTCTGCACAGCTTTTTTTCAGGTCTCTCCAGAGATGTTTGATCGTATTCAAGCCCGGGCTCTGGCTGGTCCACTAGGACATTCAGAGACTTATCCCGAAGTCACTCCTGCGTTTTCTTGTCTGTGTGCTTAGGGTCGTTGTCCCTAAGCACACAGGTCTTGAGTGCTCTGGAGCAGGTTTTCATCAAGGATCTCTCTGTACTTTGCTCCGTTCATCTTTCCCTCCATCCTGACTAGTCTCCCTGTCCCTGCCGCTGAAAAACATCCTCACAGCATGGAAATTCCTTTGACCTCATGGCTTGGTTTTTGCTCTGACATGCACTGTCAACTGTTGGACCTTATATAGACAGGTGGGTGCTTTTCCAAATCATGTCCAATCAATTTAATTTACCACAGGTGGACTCCAAGTTGTAGAAATCTCAAGGATCATCATTGGAAACAGGATACAGCTGAGCTGAATTTCGAGTCTCACAGTAAAGGGTCTGAATACTTATGTAAATAAGGTATTTCTGTTTATTTATTTTTAATACATTTGCAAACATTTCTAAACCTGTTTTTTTCGCTTTGTCATTATGGGGTATTGTGTGTAGATTGATGAGGAAAATGTTTCATTTAATACATTTTAGAATAAGGCTGTAATGTAACAAAATGTGGAAAACGTGAAGCGGTCTGAATACCATCCGAATGCACTGTGGATGCATCTCATTAGTCCAACATCACCTGTTCCAATGAAGAGTTACATTTCTCATCCGGGTCCATTCTGAAGTCTCTCTGTTTGAACACAGGGTTGGTCGTCACTGACCAATCAATCACACAGGGCTAAAACCAACATACCACTATTCTTCCATTCCATAATGACTTACAGGAGAGTCGTCATCTCTACCCCAAGGACCAAATCCAGCCTATAGTAATATAGTTGATTGGCCCCCTCAACAGCAGGATTGTTATGCTTTTACATTGACATCATGGATTAAGTATAAATCAAATCAAATTTTATTTGTCACATACACATGGTTAGCAGATGTATAGAGCAGCTTTCAGTGTTGCCTTGGTATATGGAAAACTCAACGCTTCTCTTTCCTCAAACTTTGTTAAACAGTCATGCCATTCGCAAGATTTCAATACAGCTGGACTGCAAAATACTACCACGTGCTATATAGTTTTATTGACCAATTCACTGAACTGAACATGGCCTTACACGTCAGCATATTTACACTGCATACGGAAGTATTCAGACCACTTAACTTTTTCCACATTTTGTTACATTACAGCCTTATTCTAAAATTGATTAAATAAATACAAATATTCTCGATCTAGACACAATATCCTGTAATGACAATATGAAAAAAGGTTTTTAGAAATTTTAGCAAATGTATTAAAAGTAAATGAACTGAAATACCTTATTTGCATAACTATTCAGACCCTTTGCTAAGAGACTCAAAATTGAGCTCAGGTGCATCCTGTTTCCATTGATCATCCTTGAGATGTTTCTACAACTTCACTGGAGTCCGTCTGTGGTAAATTTAATTGATTGGACACGATTTGGAAAGGTACACACCTGTCTATATAAGGTCCCACAGTTGACTGCATGTCAGAGCAAAAACCAAGTCATGATGTCGAAGGAATTGTCCGTAGATCTCCGAGACAGGATTGTGTCGAGGCACACATCTGGGGAAGGGTACCAAAACATGTCTGCAGCATTGAAGGTCACCAAGAACACAGTGGCCTCCATCATTCTTAAATTGAATAATTTTGGTACCACCAAGACTCTTCCTAGAGCTGGCTGCCAGGCTAAACTGAGCAATCAGGAGAGAAGGGCCTTGGTCAGGGAGGTGACCAAGAACCCGATGGTCACTGACAAAGCTCCAGAGTTCCTCTGTGGAGATGGGAGAACCTTCCAGAAGGACAACCATCTCTGCAGCACTCCACCAATCAGGCCTTTATGGTAGTGTCCAGACGTAACCCACTCCTCAGTAAAAGGCACATGACCGCTTGGAGTTTTCCAAAAGGCACCTAAAGGACTGTCATACCATGAGAAACGAGATGCTCTAGTCTGATGAAACCAATATTGATTACTTTGGCCTGAATGCCAAGCGTCATGTCTGGAGGAAACCTGGCACCATCCCTACGGTGAAGCATGGTGATGGCAGCATCCTGCTGTGGGGATGTTTTTCAGCGGCTGGGACTGGGAGACTAGTCAGGATGGAGGGAAAGATGAACGGAGCAAAGTACTGAGAGATCCTTGATGAAAGCCTGCTCCTGCTTCGGGACAAGTCTCTGAATGTCCTTGAGTGGCCCAGCCAGAGCCCGGACTTGAACCCGATCGTACATCTCTGGAGAGACCTGAACATAGCTGTGCCATCCTGACTCCATCCTGACCCCATCCAACCTGACAGAGCTTGAGAGGATCTGCAGAGAAGAATGGGAGAAACTCCCTAAATGCCAAGCTTGTAGCATAATACCCAAGAAGACTTGAGGCTGTAATCGCTGCCAAAGGTGCTTCAACAAAGTACTGAGTACTTATGTAAATATGATATTTCACTTAATAAAAATGAATAACGTTTTGCTTTAATCACTGGTTACTGTGTGTATATATTGATGAAGGGGGAAAAAAACAATTTAATCCATTTTAGAATAAGGCTGTAACGTATCAAAATGTGGAAAAAGGAAAGTGGTCTGAATACTTTCCGAATGCACTGTACATACCTGAAAAGTACACGCAGACAAAAAAGGTATTTGAATGCATGGCAAATAGTCTAATCAGTTAAACGCCCCACTTTGCTGGTCTATTATCTTGCCTGTGTAACTAATTCTGTAGTACTAATTGTTGTAAAAATTTAAGCCGTGTTCAGTATTTGTAGTGTTACAGGCGAGGGTTTTTCTCTCCGTTTTAGCGTGTGTAACCTAGCACCTCGTTAGTCAGGATGTGTTTCACCTGCGCAGGCCCAGCTGGTATTTTTTTATTTCACCTTTATTTAACCAGGTAGGCTAGTTGAGAACAAGTTCTCATTTGCAACTGCGACCTGGCCAAGATAAAGCATAGCAGTGTGAACAGACAACACAGAGTTACACATGGAGTAAACAATAAACAAGTCAATAACATGGTAGAAAAAAAGAGAATCTATATACAATGTGTGCAAAAGGCATGAGGTAGGCAATAAATCGAATAATTACAATTTAGCAGATTAACATGGAGTGATAAATCATCAGATGATCATGTGCAAGAAGAGATACTGGTGTGCAAAAGAGCAGAAAAGTAAATAAATAAAAGCAGTATGGGGGGTGAGGTAGGTAAATTGGGTGGGTAGTTTACAGATGGACTATGTACAGCTGCAGCGATCGGTTAGCTGCTCGGATAGCAGATTTTTAAAGTTGTTGAGGGAGATAAAAGTCTCCAACTTCAGAGATTTTTGCAATTCGTTCCAGTCGCAGGCAGCAGAGAACTGGAAGGAAAGGCGTCAAATGAGGTTTTAGCTTTAGGGATGATCAGTGAGATACACCTGCTGGAGCGCGTGCTGCGGTGGGTGTAGCATCGTGACCAGTGAACTGAGTATAGGCGGCACTTTACCTAGCATAGCCTTGTAGATGACTGGAGCCAGTGGGTCTGACGACGAACATGTAGCGAGGGCAGCCGACTAGGGCATACAGGTCGCAGTGGTGGTCGTATAAGGTGCTTTAGTAACAAACGAATGGCACTGTGATAAACTGCATCCAGTTTGCTGAGTAGAGTGTTGGAAGCTATTTTGTAGATGACATCGCCGAAGTCGAGGATCGACAGGATAGTCAGTTTTACTAGGGTAATGTTGGCGGCGTGAGTGAAGGAGGCTTTTGCGGAATAGAAAGCCGTCTTGATTTGATTTTGGATTGGAGATGTTTGATATGAGTCTGGAAGGAGAGTTTGCAGTCTAGCCAGACACCTAGGTACTTATAGATGTCCACATATTCTAGGTCGGAACCGTCAGGGTGGTGATGCTAGTCGGGCGTGCGGGTGCAGGCAGCGAACGGTTGAAAAGCATGCATTTGGTTTTACTGGCGTTTAAGAGCAGGTGGAGGCCACGGAAGGAGTGTTGTATGGCATTGAAGCTCGTTTGGAGGTTAGATAGCACAGTGTCCAAGGAAGGGCCGGAAGTATATAGAATGGTGTCGTCTGCGTAGAGGTGGATCAGGGAATCGCCCGCAGCAAGAGCAACATCATTGATGTATACAGAGAAAAGAGTCGGCCCGAGAATTGACCCTGTGGTACCCCATAGAGACTGCCAAGAGGACGGACATGCCCTCCGATTTGACACACTGAACTCTGTCTGCAAAGTAGTTGGTGAACCAGGCAAGGCAGTCATTAGAAAAACCGAGGCTACTGAGTCTGCCGATAAGAATATGGTGATTGACAGAGTTCTAAAGCTCTGTCAATTTAAGACCAGCTGGCCCAGTGCATCAGTTGGAGAGGAGATGTTGAGAGAACTACACCTCACGTTAGCTCTTCCACCTTAGAGAGCCGAACAAAGCCTTCATCTGGCAGTTTTCCATTGGTACTTTTTTTTTTTTTTTGTCTTTTCTCAGGCAAATCCAGTGGATGTGGTGGGTGTTTTTTAAGACCCTACTGCAGTTGCTTGGCCAGCACCCAGTAGTCACCCACATTGATGCCTTTTAGAACCCCTTCAAAAACCCCACCTGTTTTGTGTTTGTCAGTGACTCATTTGTTCCCTTTTTCTGTGCGCGACGACATTTTGAGTTTGTCTTTTGGTTACCGAACAGCAGCCTCTTGGGAGGTCAGTAATAGGAAGCCTCTAGCTATCAGTAGAACAGGATGGAGCTAGCTTCTATCTGACTGATCTCAGATCTGTTGACTAGGACCTTTCCTTTACCCCAATCACCATTATGCATCCTCCTTTGGGTGTTCCTCACAGGTCTCGAGGGTCATGATAACATAACTGTTCATCTCCTTTAGTCCCACGTGGTGGAGTAAACAGGGAACGTGCTACAATTTAGTCTCTTTTCAAATCCAAACTCTATAATATGAACTCAAATGTCAATCGGCAAATGAATGCGTATTAGTGCCTGTCGCACTCTGCTTTGGGAAATGGATGTTGAGGACCACCGGTGTATTTTTCACTTCTGGAATATTTCCCTCCACATGACCTAGGACCTGCACTGGCCAGCTCTGCCATACCAGGTTGTCTTCTCACCCATCTTACAGCTCCTCTTACTAGTCAATCAGGTAGACTAGGAAGTGAAGGAGATTCATCATAGTGTAGGCTTTGTAAGAACACAGACCTTTCAGCGCGAGGGTCGTCCACTGACATGCCCTGTGTTTGCCCCAGGGTCAAAGGCTTTCTGGCACGGAGCATGGAAAAATCTGCTGATCACCACAGAGCGATAAGACTAATTACTGATAATGATGTTCTGGATTGCAGTGATGGAGGGAGGAATCCCTCTGGTGTAGATAACAGTTTTGCTCCTCTCAGCGTGGGAATGGAATTATCTCGGAGTCCTCACAGACTTCTGATTTCGACTCGCATTGCTATTAATATCACCGGGAAAAATCTGTATCATATTATGTCACATATATATGTGCATCATATTCGAAATGTTTTGAGCAAATTGTGTGTAAAAATAATTTCACCACCAGAGGGAGTATTCCACCCATGTTTGTAATCACTGAGTTTGTTATATGGAGACGGGTCATCTCTTTTTTGAAGTTAAGCATTGCTTGTTAGTGCTTCCATATGAGAACAAACAATAGGCCTATGTGCTGCGTCTAACTGTTTCTTGGCCGCCCGAGTGGCGCATCGGTCTAAGGCACTGCATCCCAGTGCTAGAGGAGTCACTGCAGACCCTGGTTCGATCCCGGGCTGTATCACAACCGGCCGTGATCGGGAGTCCCATACGCTGGGCACAATTTGGCCCAGCGTTGTCCGGTTTAGGGGAGGGTTTGGCCGGGGTAGGCCGTTATTGTAAAATTTGAATTTGTTCTTAACTGACTTGCCTAGTTAAATAAATGTAATTCTTCCTTTCTGTCTTTCGAACACTCCAGGTGTACAAGGTGAACTCTGACGGCTATGACTCGTATGACCAACATTACGGACGAGGCCTCCTCAAGGACACCGTCAAAGACGGTGAGCTCCTGAAACAATAATAACCCCGGCACAAAATAAACAACATGTCTACCCTTCTGTCTATTTGCACAGGGTTTCACTTGTAGTTGCTAGCCAAACTTGCTCTCAATTAGACGATGCCCGACGCGGTTTCCTAAACAGATTAAATCATCGCCGTCATTACTTATCAGAAAACATTGTATTCCTCAACAACAACAATAATTACCTCTCCCGTTCCTCTCCTCTCCCAGGTTTATCAAAATTCTTCTATAATGGGACGAGTCTGAGAAAAGACGCCATCACTGCCAGTATCCTCAAGGTCCAGAACATCCTGAGATGGTTCGAGGGCCAGATCCAGTTAACCTTCTATGCTAGCTCCTTGTTGTTTGTATACGAGGGCCTGCCTCCTCCCAACCCGGAGGGCCACATCCCCAGGGGCCTCCCAGAGAAGACCACGTCTGCCGCCTGCTGCGAGCCCAACGAGGACGTACTGGAACACAACAACAACGTCTGCGCTGCCGTGCCGCTCGACTACAGCCTGTCCACCATGTACGCCATGCACAAGAAGGGCTGCACCCGGGGTCACCATGGCAACGTCACCGCCACCGGCGGCTACGCCACGACAGACCCCAACCCCCAGGCGCACAASAGCACGTGGAAGTGCCCAGGTCTGGTGTCGTCGGAGCAGCCCAACGGCAACGGTGTCAAAGCCCAACTGGAAGAAGAGGAAGTYGGGGAGGGAGGTCGGGGTGAGCCGCAGCCAGAGCAGAGGGCCAGCGAAGTGGAGGTGAGGATGATTGACTTTGCTCACGTCTTCCCCAGCGAGAGCCAGGACCAAGGCTACGTCTACGGCCTGAAACACTTGCTGGAGGTGCTGCAGCAGATCCTCCACCAATAACCTTCTCTCTCCAGTGGTTTGTCTCTCATTGGTCAAGTGTACCTAATCTGTGTTTTACAGTCCCAGTCCCTCGTCCCCTTGCCCCGTGATTCACTGCACTATATGCACTATATCAATGAAGTCATTTCTCCATAACTCTTTGTCCGACGTATGTGCTTCATGATTTCTAACCACTGTTAACAGGTATCTAACTCAGGTAAACTACTGTAATCAATACTCAAATGATTATCCCTCGTTTTGTTGGCTTGCATATGATATGTCGTAGGTTTTATATAATGTGCCTAAAGTGTCTTTTTGTTTCATTTCAGATCCTTTTGTCTTTTAAATTGTCCCAGAATGATTTGTATTTATCCATTTTTAAGTTATACTCAGTAAAGGGTAAGTACTTTTAGCATTGCTGTTCTCTATCTGGCTATATGTTTTGCTTCCAAATTGCCTTACCTGTTCTTCTTAACCTGTATCCTTGCAGTGGTACTTGTTCATGATTGACTTTTAAGATTATATTAATCTCGGAAAACAAGAACTAAAGTCTTGTTTAATTATGTCAGATGCTCTGTTAAGTTCTCGGGGGAGATGTTAAGAGATACTTGCGCGACTTGTGAAGTCCCCCCCCACCCTCCCCCCTCCCCCCTCCCAAACAGAAACACTCTGCAAGTTTCAGGCAAGCCTATGGGCCAAATGTCCCCTTCCCCGAAATTCGAAAGATCCGAGCACCTGTGAAATCGTGATTTGTCCAAACGATTAGTGACACAAAAATCAGCATAGCACAAAAAGAGTTCCTCGTAAGTCATCACATCCCGCACAAGTCTGTCGACAGATGCTACTACCGTTTCTGTTACGTGCGTCTTTCCAACGAGAGCTGAAGACGATCTGTGTAACGTAGGTTGTCCTCCCTCTGCCCACTACGCTGTGTGTCATGGTCTGTTCAATTGTGAAGAAATGCAATACGCTGCTGTGATGACAATGAATTAACAAACTGACCAGAGAGAGATTTTGAGTTTTGTTTTATCTTGCGATTCATGCTCAGAGGATTAGAATGCCAAAGTACTGGTCTTCATTTACATTTTTTTGGAGAGGGAGCAAGGTCTGGATAGAGTTCTAAACTTGGAGGCCTGGAGGTAGATTAGATCCTCGTGGTGTTGTCTCTACCCCGACAATGCTTCCGCAGTGTGACCTCTATCAAGATATTGTCAATCGTTTAAGTGGAGAGAGATGTTGTTGTCATTTGCTTCTTCTTAACCCTGATAGCTATAGAATGTTTGATGTATTCTTTTAACAGAAGATATGCAGATATTTTCACAGATGCGCTGACCGTGCTACATTTTTATGGTTGATTTTAAAACTAATACCAAAAGACAAATGATTTTTGGATGATAGTCTTATCAGTCAGAAGAACTTGACGATTTAGTACATATTTTAAATGGTAAGGAGGAACAACCTTTTTTGAGAGATGTTTACAGTCTTTTGAAGATATTTTGACTGTTAATATCACTGCCTTATTTCTTTCTATTCCATATATTCATTTCAAAACGTTCATCATTCTGGCAGCTTTACATTTACTCAAAATGTCTTCATTTTATTGTTCCAGCAACTCCTTAGCAAGCGACCAGCTTCAGCATTTTGCAACAGGGCATTGTTTATGTTAGTAAAATTTTCCAAATTGTAGGTAAACAACGGGTGGTAATGATTTCCATTACAGTGACACTATCTTCATTTAAGTAACTCATAACCCATCTATAAGCACTTTCGGCTTTTTAAACATTTCATAACATTGTGTTTTATAGATGTGCTATAAGTGGTCTGTTTCTGGAGGTACAGTAATGTCAATCGTTACTGTAAGGTACCTCTAAGATGTACCTCTAAGATGGTTGTTTACTATTGACACCCTCTGCAGCTCTTCTGGAAGTTGTAATACATTAGAGCCATAACGGGTAGATAGGACTTTACGTTTCGTCTGGGTGAGGTCAAATTCCGACTTGTTCTACAATGAATTGAAATCTCTTGTTTACACACCGGTTCTATTTTCTGGGTAAACGGTGTCTTCATATAGTTAGTGGGCAAGAAGTTAACAAAAATAGTTTTGTTTTGTGTTTGCTGAAGTCTGCTATTCTTAAAAAAACCAACAAATAATGCACTGAAAAACAAATGAATATCGCTAATGTATAAAGTCTGTCCCTTTGCTGTGAACTAACCAATGACTTTCCCATTGTGGGAATGTTGTTTCGTTTATCCACAGTTTTATATAATACCTGACTGAAATGTTTAAGTTGGTGTATTGAAACACTCGTGTGGCATTTGGCAAGACTGGATTTTGTCTTTCGACTTGAGCTAATCAGAAGTGAGTTATCATTATTGTATATACAGGACAAACTCAATTTCTCTCAGATTTTTTTTCAACAAACTGTAGCTAAGTAATCAGATTGATTTGGTAGTGAATCAACAACTTATTTTCCAGCTTGTTGTAATTATTGTTCTGAACCCTTATTTACAAAGGCTGCATATAGACAGTTGGCCCAATTCAGAATTTTATTTACAAATTGGTCTTTTAACCAATCAGATCAGTCCTGAAAAATATCTGACGTGATTAGTCAAAAGACCAGTTGGTGGAAAAACATCTGAATTGGGCTGCCTGTTTAAACGCAGCCATATTCTCAGAGTATGAGTGCGGAGGCGTATTCAGTTCGCTTGAACGTTTGCTACGTTGCGGAACGGTTTGTACTAAACAACACATTTCCCCAAAACATTATTGTACGCTTTTAAAAAGGCCGGTACGCTTGCTCCCGTTTGGTGGGTGTGGTGAGGTGTGGCTTGTAGCAATGAGTGACGTATTTAAAGAGCAGTGGCCATGCTGACAGCATTCCACAACCTAACCCCTCCCCGTTTGAACTGGTCGTTCAGTACAGCACCGTTTCCGTTCAATTGAACGTTCCAAAACCTACTAAACGCAGCCCTGACATAGGATCAGTTCTGCCTACATTTGGCATAATTAATAAGATTATGTGGGACCTGAACCTAGATCAACACTCCTACTCTGAGACACTTTGTAAATACAGGTCCTGGGTTTCATTGAGCCTTGGCTGGTCTCATGCTTCTTCCTTCAGGAGCACCAGTATAGTAGAGTATACTATCAGTGGTGTCCGAATGTTGTATCTCCTCCTCCCGTTGGTTCTGCTGTCTGTCCATCCCGGGGGAAGGCTGATCTGTTCTTCAGTTCTGACGTATACAGTAACATGATATGCAGGGGAAATGATGACGTGTATCTGCTGTTTTTCTCTCATATCTGATCGGATCGAAATTGATGACTAATTACTACTTTTTGTAAATGACTTATATGAGAATGTATAATAGGTAGAGAGATTCAATAATGGCTGTATATTTGGCAGATTATTATTATTACTAATAAAATTCCCAATGAAATTCGGGTTCTTTTATCTTTTTGTTGTGGTCTTTGAATCCATGTATGTTCTCCCCACTTCCATTTTCCTTCATGTGCAGACTGAATAAAGAATAACCTGTAGCTTACAGTGTAACGGAGGTGCCGAAAAGGAGGGAATTGTTGACTAGAGCCTCGGGTTTGGCTTCCGTCTCTAGCTCAATGCCATTTTTTATTTATTTACTGCTATTACCTTGTCTCTATAGCTACCATATAATACAATATAGCAATTCTCTGGTTTCAGCACCATCAAAAAAAGACATTAAATGAAATTACACGAATGAACAGTATACAACAGAGAACTGTGAATGTGACAGAAGTAGGTTACCGCCGGAGGAGTTGGTGATCCTGAAGGTTGAATAGTCTTCTCGCAGCATGTTAAGGGTCAGAGGTGACCATGTTTCCTCCAGACAGCCAGGGTCTTACCACTAAGGGGGGAAGGAGCAACAGAATCCGGGTCTTAGCCCTGACATGTCGCTGGGAGGAGAGAAGTGACAGTGACACGCACCCTGCTTTATGTCACCACAGCCATGCCACGACACGCAACCCCAGAGCAATGATACGATCACTCTCTCTCTCAATTCACTGGGCAGAGATGTTTTAAGTCCAAGATGCATTATGCTTGGAAGCCATGGAATCCGGATTGTGACAGAACACAGACAGCACAGACATGACTGGGTGATCTTTTTTCAATGCATGCATAGGCTCAAAGTCATATGAAGACATGATTCTCACAAGTGGGTCAGTCGGTGAAATGCGTCACCAGATACAGTACCAGAGAGCTGTGGAGGTTAATGATTAGCCAGACTTGTGAACCCAACTTGTGGCTGGCGAACTGTCTGGCCTTATATAGTCACCGTCTGCAGGTGCTACCTGCCTGCCGGTTGGGGTTTAGCTATTTATGAGGAGCGGAGATTACGGTGAATATTTCATCGTACCAGTTTCATTTGGACCTTGATGCAACACACGAGTAAGCTTAATATACAATTGCCATGTCATATTTTTGAATCTGTTAATTAAATGTATTGTTAGTACTAGCTTTTTTCAGCGCTGTAATATCTGTTTTTAGCATGAAGTCAGCTGTTCTGAAATTCCCCTGCAAGATGTTTAATGTTGCTGTAGGCTGCCTTGAATGACATTGCGTCATAGGACTCGTCTTCAAGTTGTTGTGGTTTTCTTTCCCGCCCCAGACTAGGACGATTACAGTACTCCCATTCAGTCAGAAGAAATGAGACGCTTTTAGGGAGACAAACCACAGTTTAACTGACAGTTAACTGCTTCCACCATTCAGACGAGATGCTTTCTGAAGCGCTATTGCAATGTTAATTATAGCCTAGTGCATTCCTGATACACAAATTTGGGTATACAAAGTAACTGAAGCACATAAATAGTGCCATTAGAATACTTATCTTTCAGTAATTCTAAATTATGTCTGTATTCAGAGACCAGATTGGACATTTTTTTCTTCTTCTGTAAAACAGTTTTGATAACTATCCACCGGATACAGACATAACTTTAATATTCTGTCTGGAAATTATATTTTGCACAAATATTCATGGCTCTGAACCCCGCCCTGTGCAACTGGGTCCTGGACTTCCTGACGGGCCACCCCCAAGTGGTGAAGGTAGGAAACAACACCTCCACTACGCTGATCCTCAACACATGGGCCCCACAAGGGTGCGTGCTCAGCCCCCTCCTGTACTCCCTGTTCACCCATGACTGCATGGCCACGCACGCCTCCAACTCAATCATCAAGTTTGCAGACGACACAACAGTAGTAGGCCTGATTACCAACAATAACGAGACAGCCTACAGGGAGGTGGTGAGGGCCCTGGTGGAGTGGTGCCAAGAAAATCACCTCAACGTCAACTAAACAAAGGAGATGACTTCAGGAGACAGCAGAGGGAGCACTCCCCCATCCACATCGACGGGACAGCAGTGGAGAAGGTGAAAAGCTTCAAGTTCTTCGGCGTACCCATCACTGACAAAGACATTTGCTTGGCCCCTAAGACCCTCACACCTTTACAGATGCACAATTGAGAGCATCCTGTATCACCGCCTGGCACGGCAACTACAGCGCCCAAACCGCAGGGCTCTCCAGAGGGTGGTGCGGTCTGCCCAACGCATCACCAGGGTCACACTGCCTGCCCTCCAGGACAGCTACAGCACCCGATGTCACGGGAAGGCCAACAAGATCATCAAGGACATCAACCACCTGAGCCACGGCCTGTTCACCCCTCTATCATCCCGAAGGCGAGGTCAGTACAGGTTCATCAAACCTGGGACCGAGAGACTGAATAACAGCTTCTATCTCAAGGCCATCAGACTGTTAAATAGCCATCACTAGCCGGCTTCCACCCGGTTACTCAACCCTGCACCTTAAGAGTCTGCTGCCCTATATACATAGACTTGGAATCACTGGCCCCTTTAATAATGGAACACTAGTCACTTTGATGATGTTTACAGACTGTTTTACTAATTTCATATGTATAGAATGTATTCTACTGTATTTTAGTCAATGCCAATCTAACGTTGCTCGTCCTAATATTGATATATTTTATTAATTCCATTCTTTTACTTTCAGACTTGTGTATTGTTGTGAATTGTTAGATACTACTGCACTGTTGGAGCTAGGAACACAAGCATTTCGCTACACCCGCAATAACATGTGACCAATACAATTGGATTTGACTTGATTTTATAATACATCATGTGGGGATGATTTCTGTGTTTTGAAAGTGCTCTGTAGGGTGTATCCACTTGGTGGCGCCAGAACACTGAAACCAGAGTAAACATACAGTATCAATCAGACCCAAGATAGTTGATTAGTTTAGTCAGTGCCAGTGGAACATGTAATACACTTAAGATGTTTTTAAATGCAGATGGATGGTGATGTGTAGTCTTATTGGCCTATTCACAACCTAACTGTGAGCACAAACAGGCCTTAAGAATGCACATATTAGAATCCTAATGCTGTCTCTGTAAGTAAGAAGGGGAAATATCTGTACTGTTGGGGAATGATTCCATCTACTGCAAGCCTGGCTAAATGGACAACAAGGAATGCATATGATATAGTTTAGAAATTCGCTGTGGGGGTGATATTTTATTATTCCCCTGCTCTTTAAAGCCAAGCGTTTTAATTCACTCAGTGTGCCCTCTGAGCCCCCAAGAATGACATTTGACAAATACGTATCACCTCCTGACAGCTCTTATGTAATGATTCTGTCTGATTTAATTGAACGTTTCAGAATTATGGAGGCCGTCCGCTGCCTGCTTTACTCTCAGGCGCGGGTCTCCAGGGGAACATTGTACTGCCAGTGACTTTGTACAATATCCCAACTCCCTCGCCTTGCCTTCAAAATGTGTTGACAAACATCCTCAGGAATTTAATTTCTTAAATGTGTTTTATGTTGTGTTTTTTTCGTTTTGTGGCGAGACCTTGAATCTTCATGGGGAAACAAATGCAACAGTCCAATTACTGGCTCTGTGTTTGTCTGTGTTTGGAAAGGTAGTGGGGGTGATTTCACTATGTGAACTGAACTGCTGGAGTATTGTTGTATTAGCCTACTCAAAAAAAAGCTAACTAGGCACACTTTCAATTATGATTCTTGGTAGATCAGCATCAAGTAATGGCATAAATTGTCCAATTAAAGTCATACCATACAGTCAATGTTTTGGACAGATTTTCTCTCCCCCAATCTACACGCCATTGTTTTGAAAGGCAACTTATGGGTTTCTCCAACGTTAACTGTCGAAAACCAACATGGCCACCAATTGAAAATCCAGAAGTTGCCTTTCAACACAATGGCAGGTAGATGAACTTTCATCAAAGATGGTCTATTATATGGACAAGATATTTGGGTGACCACTAACAATTAAAATACATGTCCTCAAAGATGGAAGGCAGGCGGGAGGAGGCAATATCAGGTGGGACCATTCTAGTCAATGAGAGGGCAGATACGTGAACAACAGGTCATAAAGATAGATTGAGGACTCCTGTGCCATTGTAGCTCTGTGATTGCCTCAATGACACTGCCTCAATGACACTGCCCATGCTATCTCCATTTTAAAATAGTACATCCCCACCCAGTTGACTACTTTAAAATGGTGGAAGCCCTCAGTGGCATTGTCCAAGCTAAAACAGGTTATATCCATGATGAGTCCTCTATCTATCTCTATGACAACAGACACAACTCAGGTATAAAGATGTTTTTTCTAAGTTGCCAAAATGCCACGTGCCTCCACTTAGATCAGTGCATTCGTAACAACCTAATCATTACGAAACATCTATTCAATCAAATAAGCCTCACGTAAGAAATGAGCAATTACAATTTTTTGTTGACCAAATGCGACACACTCTCATTGACCTCCATACAAAAAGTCCTTCCTTCTTGGCTTATTTTTATGGACAGATATTGGGCAGAGTAAAACATCTCGCTTTGCTAGAAACATATTTTTTTTGCATTACTGATACATTTCAAGAATGTGTGATTACTGTTCGCAATTCGTGACGTTCCTGCATGTAGGCGTTCCCACTCAAGCATTTCATTGGTTCTTGCATGCTGGCAAAGGACACTGACTACCGGTGTCCTAGCTTGTTAGCTACTGTCACCATCACTTCTTCTTCTTCTGTCAGGTTTATCAGCGGTTGGCATCCAACGTTATGGACGGTGCATTACCGGCACGTACTGTAGTAGACAAACCAGAAAAAAAATCTAAAAGATATTAAACATGTTTTTTACCATGCGAGGAGGTTCCTTGACACGTTAGCTGCCGCACATCTAGAATTTCCCAGCATCTTTGCAGGAACTAGTAATTTCGATGTGCGGCCACGTGTAGAAGTAGAGGACAGTGTGTCACACAGTGCGACCAAATCTAAGATCTACACAAGGCAAGAGGCAAGAGACATTAATCACTTTATACTAAACATGGATTTCATATCTTTGAGTTTTCTCTGGTTTTTGTAGAACCACCTGCAACTGGACACAGTATTGCCAAGGGCAGGTTAGTTGAAAATCTATGGTGGTGTGAACGCTGCGTGTAACACATCCGGTGTCAGGATAAATAAAAAGCAAGGTCTGCTAACTTTCTTTAATTATGTTTAATTACCGCAAACAATGAATGGCAAATGCAATTTTCGTATATACGGGTTCGCTGTATCACCACGCAGGGTTAACAGGGAACTGGCAGGAAGTACGTAAACAGCTGTTCTTATACCGTGATGACGTAGTTCCAACGCGCCTGTTGGCCTATCACAGTAGAGGCTGGGCGCGGTTTAGACTTTGCCCCGCCTTTGCTGGCCCTCGGATTTGTCCAAGCCCCTTGYCGKTTCCCTTTGTCCACATCTGGTTGCTGGGTAGATTAGATCCGTCTTGTGTCTGTCGATTCTACACTGAAACAGTTCCTAATATGGTATTGTCCAGTATTCTAACCTCCTGGTTGCCCTAGAGAGATGCACCCCTCCCCTCTCCAGACTGTCCACAGCTTTTATGGCCTGTGTTGGTCAGTCCTTACACCTACACACACACCCCCCTCTGTATTGTTTGTGTGTGTGTGTAACAAAACAATATTCATCTTCAAACAATATGCTAACAGGCTATAGTGCATAAACATAAATCCTAACAGGAGTCTTGTATAAGCTAACCTGTAACGGCTAATGTAGCATCACATTAGCCCGTTACAATCGGCTAGCTAGGTTGTTAGCCTTCAGTTGAACAGCAGGTTAGAGAGAAATGTATTTACGCACCTGCACTTCAGTTTTGCAGTCAAATCCTTTCCCAGCAGATGCACTTTTGACACACACGTAGGAGACTTTTGACGCATACATTTGTACAAACCGAGCTATATCTTATTGAATAATCATGTAGACCCCTGGAGTACTTCAACTCAAATGACTCCCCTGTTTCTGTTATCCATTATCCCAATAACAGGCATGATATGACAAATGATCTACTGTGTGCCATAAAATGTCCCAGAAGGTTGTGGTGTTATTCATGTGTTGAAGACCTGGAGGGAGCATGATGCTGGGATAGAAGTATGATGCCTTCTATTGGCTGGTGTCAGAGGCAATAGAGGTCAGAGGTCAGCCTTGAGCAGTCCTCCCTTCCAGATAAGGGTAATGTTTCCCTGCTCAGACGTTGCATGCATCAACCAATGGTTGCGTGCCACGTCATCGACTGACAGATTGCTATAACATGTGATGTGGTTAAACTGATAATTAAAATATCTATCCAGGAGTTGTAAGATCTGGCATGTGTCAGCAACTTCTGGCCAGAGGAACGTGCCTGAAGTCATATTGGACTTCTGGTAGGGGTGTCCAGATCGGTCAACACCAGACACTTTCTTATAAATGTGATTCCCATACGAAACCATGACCAAAGAATATCAGGATTTTCACTATCCATGGAATGGTCCTTTGGAGGAAGAATTGTTAAAGCCCCAATGCAGTATATCTATATTTTATCATCGCTGTATGTTTAATTGGTTCAGTTTTTTTTCCTAAAGCTCTTACACTAAAAGGGCATTATCAAAATGTTCACAATGTCAGTGTTATTTCGACCTCAGTGTGGAAAATTACATTTGACATTTTATATATTTGACATTTGTCTCTAAAAGCAGAATTGAGAAATAATTAATCAAACTTGGCATATTTATGACATTTTGGCTTTACCCAGACCCCCCTTTAAGAGTCCATGTTTCATCTGCTACAAATGTTTCATATGAAGCTGTACGCTTTCTCTGAAATATTAGTATTTTGATATCCCCCCCCAAAATATTGACATTAATTTATGAATATTGAAATAAATACACATGAATATTGAAAATATAAAATGTTTGATTTGGCACATTTTTCTATATATTGAACATAATATACTCTATGGGCATATCGAAGTTCCCGAGTGGGATCTCTGCTAGTTTTAAATGTGAAAATAATTCAAAATATGCTGATTTTGAATAATTATTTCTCAATTATACTTTTAGTTACAAATGTCAAATATATGTCAACAATCCTTCCTCCAAAGGACCATTGTTAGGATTACATTTAGTTAAAGCTGCAATATGTAACTTTTTTGGTGACCTGACCAAATTCATATAGAAATAGGAGTTATAGATCTGTCATACTCATTTTCAAGCAAGTCTAAGAAGCGGTAGATCTGTTCTATGTGCAAAATGTATATTCTTCATGTTCTTTTGTTTCATTTTTCTTTTACTTTCAGTTTTGTACACTGGCTTGAAACGGTGAAAATACAATATTTTTGGTTATTAAAAATATATTTCACATTCATGTGTTTGATACCATTCCAACCATTGTTATGAGCCGTCCTCCCTCAGCAGCCTCCAATAGTTGTAACGCCACTTAATCAAGAGTTGTGCACCACCTTGCCAGAGACTGGGAGCAGTAATTAAAGTCTGAAAAGACTATTAGTGTGTTTCAAGTCCTGTCTAATGCAGAATTAGATCCCTTCTTCTCAAGTTTCCAAATACTCTTATAAGTTTCTAAATAATGATTCATGGGTAAAAAAAAAAAATGTTTCAAGACATAAATGAAGCTTGAAATGCTTTATCTTTTCTTCGCAAATGAGGTCTTTCACATTTTATATTGAAACAAACCGTTCAAAGATCTGTAAGGTATTTATCATGTTATTCTTCAAAATCAACAGAAATGTGGCATATTTCACATTCATGAAAAAAAAAAAAAGGCAACGACTGCTAGCACACATACAAAACAGCCCAATGGCTCAATGCGGTCCACCAATCATCCGTTATACTAATGTCCTGACCTGAGTCTTTACATTCAGATGGTGATGGTACATGTCATGGAAGGTTGTTCAGATGAATTGAATCACAGCACAGTTGAGTTAGATGATATGCTTGACAGTTGACAGTTCAGTTGACATTAGTCTAGTGATCCTGGTTTTGATTGGCTTTGGTTAGGATTGGCCAGCCGGTGAGTAACGTAGTATGTCTGCGTAGTATGTCTGCAGGGAGACAGAAATGGCAAATAATTAACAATAATGATAGTACATGAATGTATAACTACATTTTAAATGCTATAATATTAATAAATTGCAATATGAATACAAGTACAAATCAATACCAATATGCAGAAAGCATGTATGTGATTAAGCTATGCAAATATAGCATCAAGATAACTCATCAATTAAACAAAATGGCTGTTTTACTTGGAATATTAGCATTAGCGGGCGAAAATGCTACACAATGCTACACGAAAATGCTACACAAAACAAATGATCTTATTGAGTGAATTCCTTTTCTATTTCCTTCTTCAATGTGATATCATTTTGTACTCACATTTTCATTGACACGTACTTTTTTGGATTGTTTTGGAGCGTTTCATCTGAGCGTTCGGTGTGCTTTCATCTGTCGTGAAGGACACGAATATAGACGAGTCAACAGCTGTTGACTGTTTTTTACACTTGACCATAGAGTTTGTTAGAGGGCACACCTGCCACGAATGCCCTCTCTCCACCTCCATGCTTCAGATTGTGGGATTTCTGAACAGTACAGCAGAACAATGTTTGATGTTCACATTTAGCCTTTAATCTAAACATTTGTCTTCTGATGTGAAGGTATGAAAAAAACAAATGTTCATTTTCACCAAATAACATTCTCTATGCCCTATTTAGACATGAGATAAGTTGATTTAACATGGACATATACATTTTTTTTTGCTATAGTACATTTTTTATATAGTCCATATTAAGTCTACTTATCTCAAATCTGAATGGAGCCCCATGTGCTGAGTGTAACAAGGGTGGTTCAGCAAAACAGTTTAGTCCTGAAGACTGGTTGAGTGGACTATGGCAGTGTTTTGATAAGCAGGAGATCCAGGTTCACATCCACCTTCTCAATCAATATTTATAATCAATCAAAATGTATGCTATAAATCATATGCATTTAAAAAAACATTTGATTATATGAGACTTTTACTGGACATGCACTGAAACACCAACACCTTTCACAACACTCTTTCATAAACACACGTATTCAGATTGACGAGCCCCTTTGGTTGTTTTAGAATACTTCCATTCTGCTTTGAAATACATTGAGTATATCATGACACTTACATAGGGTTTACATTCAAACAACCTCCAAACACTAGATCTCAGCTTAGGTGCACTACTTTTCATGGTTTTACTACACAATGATGGTGTTCTGAGTCTTTCTATCTTAACAGTTTAGTTGTCAACAGCCTCAGCTTCATCCTCAGCCTCCCTCCACCAGGAAGGAACAATGTGATGAGACAGCAGTGAGCCAGGGACTGGCACCGCCACTGGCTAAGCAACCCTGGCATGCTAGTCATGCAAACAGGAGAACGGTCGCTCATTGCCAAGAGGATCAGACCAGGAACTACAGTGTAGAATAGATATTTCCACACTATGAGGTTGGAATAATACTGTGAAAATGATGACAATGCCCTTTTTTTTGTGTAAGAGCTGTTTGTCATTCCCAGCTGATACAGATACTGTGCCTATTGACATTTTGTCTGGTGGTAATGGGGCTACCTTGGCAAACATGTCAGAGTGGTCATACCTTCCTGTGTGGTGTTCCCTGATCCTGGTACAGAATACTCAGGGTTTTTCCTTCCCCATATTGACTGTATCCAGTGTGCCAGTGCTACTACTCATACCACCGCTAGCCACCAGTAGTTTCTGCATGTGCAATAGCAGAACGAGAGCAGTTGGCGCTCGCGTGCGGGAAGAGGAACCGGGGAAGGAGGAATTTCCCAAGATTCTAAAATGAGAAATTAGCTAGTCTGATTGGCAATTATTTACAGAACAGGAGAGAAAAGAGACTAGAAGTAAAATAAAAATGTATTAATTACAAAAATGCTACCAATCTGAAAGGACACTTTTCTATAGAAAAGCAAAAGGACAGGTGATCAGGCACTCAGGCACCCTTAGAGACGTATCTATGCAACGTAAGGGCTTTTGTTTCTGCTCTACTGTACCGTCACAATCACAGGAGCCATGGAAAATGCATGTAAGCCAGTAACACAGCTCTAATTCAGTGTGGCGCTGAGTGAAAAAAAAGTTCTGTGGACCCTGGCACACCCCTTGAGTTCCCCTCTCAAATGTCAAACAGTCAGAATCCACAATAAGGTCAAAGGCAATCCTCGTGTTCCCCGACACAAACAACACAGATATAGCCCCAAATTATTAAAATGGCTCCTTGAGCAGATATTTGGACATTCAAATGATTTGATTGGGATAAAATATGAAGTGTTATTGAGATCTAGGGAGATATAGTCTTTCGCTATCCCTCAAAAACAACTACTGGTATTAATTTGATGGAGACTCAGGTTTGGTCCTCTAGACAGAGAACCAATCTAACACTGTGAGATGGAATCATACCTAGACTTTCCTATTGTACAGGACTTGGCCTGAGGAAAAACGAGCCATCAACTTTAATATTTATCGATCCTGCCGCTTTTCTCTGACCTCTCCAATCCATCAAAGCGGTGGTTGTCAATCAGTCCGTATTGAGAGGTGAGGCGGACGTACCAGTGCTTTGCCTTTGTTCTCCTTTCATCACTTTAATCACCCAGCTATGAGGACAAAGTGATTCATTAATGTCTGGACTTAGCAAATCAGCAATGCCAAACTGTCAGGCTGCTATTTGTCTTGGACTGATATCGCTGAATTCTACAACCTCAAGTGTCGTCTGATTTGTGTTTCTGTTTGTGTTTAGTCTGATTGACCTCTCACCATATCGCTTTTAGAACGCCAATTCAAACACTGTATCTGACATGTAAAGCATATTATGGCTATCAGAACGTTTATCACATTTTATGACCCTCTGGTTTATAGTCAAGCACAGCATGCTTGACTATATACGGTATGCGTGTATATACAGTATGCATGATGCTATATCAAAGATATGTGAAGAGGAAATTCCATTTTGTCATATTGTTTCAAGGGTTTTGTGCTTCACCACTAAACTGAAAATATGCATATCATCCTAGGCCAGGAAATAACCCTACTTTAGTTCCCATGAAATGACAGCAGGCCTACATGTTGTTGTCTGACTCCAGAACAAAGTACATTGAATATATATCATAACCTGACCCCTTTCATGTACCTCCACCCAACTTTACTAGCAGATATGAATTATGATGTGAAATGAAGTTATTTGTTACATTCTGCATTTCAAAATATCACATTCAAGCTCTTGTAAATGATTGCCCCACTGAACTCGTGTTCCCCCCCCAAATCTCCTTGTTTGGAGACAGAGAGAGCATGAGGCCGTGGCTGCTTCCTTCAGTCTGTTCTGTTGAGACGGGATGAAAAGCAAGGTACGGCATTTACCTCACTGATGAGGTGATTTGTCACGAGAAATAAGGGTAACGTTCTAATTCTGTCAGAGATGTTCATGTTGAACTTCAAAAATCAAGTGAACTGTCAGAAAGAGAGCGAGGCCTTGTGGGGAAACCACAGCGCCAGGGAAAATGTGACAGGAAGAATGGAGTAGACGTTTACTAGTTTTCCCCCAAAGATAGGCTGTGGACTTTGCTTCCGAGATGCTGCTGCTGTGTGTGCGTGTGTGTTTGTGTGCATCCATATGTGTTTGTTTGTTGTGTGTGTGATTGGGCATTTCAATGTGTTGTGCCGTTTGTTTTGTTACAGTACATTCATTGGGTGATGAATCGGTTGCCAGACAAAAGGGGAATGATTGTTGGCATAGGATCAGTCAACATTGTTCTCAAATAAATGTGTGCGATCACATTTTCAAGACACTGAATGGGAAGCGAGAGGCGATGAATTAAATTGAAGATGATTAGAATGTGAACACCCAGTAGTGTTCAGCCACAGATGGAAAACAGTGAGCCAGTCCCAGTAAGCAAAAAATATGTATTTTCAACGTATTCTCCAGATGTTGACGTCAGGTGCATTTTAGGTGCTGAATGAAAGGTGAAAATACGTGTTTTCCAGACTTCGAAAATACATATTTTCTGGACGTCGAGAGACATATTTTCCCGAACGTTAAAAATATCTATATTCCGGGCGTAAAAAATACGTATTTTTCGGTCATTAATTCTATGGCCAAATTTCGACTGCTCGTACAGGTAACTGACAAAATAATTGAAACAATTGAGTAAACGAGGAAGCTGGCTTCCACAAAGGTGTGTGTCCTGATGTAATTAAGTAATTAACATCCCATCATGCTTAGGGTCATGTATAAAAATGCTGGGCAGGCCATTATTTTGGGCACTATGTTGGCTACCATCCACAGGCACTAGTGGCCACTGAATGATTTGACGAGCGTGAAAACAATGTAAACCATATGCTATGGCCGTCTCAGTTACCAGATCTCAACTCAATTGAACACTTATGGGAGATTCTGGAGCAGCGCCTGAGACAGCGTTTTCCACCAGCCATCAACAAAACACCAAATTATAAAATGTATTGTGGAAGAATGGTGTCGTATCCCTACTCCCGTTACCTGCTGCACTGCTGCTTGGATTCCACCTGGCGATCTGTTCACTGTCTGCCCTGGTTGGTACAGTTACCCCCACCACACTCCCCCTCTCTGTTCACTGTCTGCCCTGGTTGTCTCCCCTTGTCTGGTACAGTTACCCCCACCACACTCCCCCCTCTCTGTTCACTGTCTGCCCTGGTCTGTCTCTCCTTGTCTGGTACAGGTACCTCCACCATATCCACTTCCCCCTCTTGTTCACTGTCTGGCGTTGTCTCCCCTGTCTGGTACAGGTCCTCCCACCCACCACTCCTCCTCTCTGTTCACTGTCTGCGCCTGGTTGTCCCCTCCTGTCTGGTACAGGTACGGGTACTCCCCACCCCACTCCCCCTCTCTGTTCACTGTCTGGCCCTGGTTGTCTCCCCCTGTCTGGTACAGTACTCTCACCACACTCCCCCCTCTCTGTTCATGTCTGCCCTGGTTGTCCCCCTGTCTGGTACAAGTACTCCCACCTACACTCCCCCTCTCGTGTTCCTGTCTGCCCTGGTTGTCTCCCCTGTCGGGTACAGTACCCCACCCACTCCCCCTCTGTTCACTGTCTGCCCTGGTTGTCTCCCCCTGTCTGGTACAGGGTACCCCCACCACACTCCCCCCTCTCTGTTACTGTCTGCGCCTGGTTGTCTCCCCCTGTCTGGTACAGGTACTCCCAAACACCTCCCCCTCTCTGTTCACTGTCTGCCCTGGTTGTCTCCCCTGTCTGGTACAGGTACCCGCCACCACTCCCCCCTCTTCTGTTCAATTGTCTGCCTGGTCTGTCTCCTTGTCTGGTACAAGTATCCACACCTCGCGTGCTTCGCCATCCCAGGGTTTCCACGTCTCCCACGTCCGCCCGACGGTCACCGGCCCGCGTAACTCTTCGTCGCTCACGCTTTCCTTGTTGTTTATCTGGTGGGGCTTCGTTTTGGCGCTCGTTCCCCTCCAGGGTCATTGTTTAACTTCGTGTATGCTGGTTGTCTATCCCTGTCCTGGGATACTTTGCATGGTTTCCCAGTCCTACTTTTCGTTGTGGCAATTCAGTCTTCGTAGCGGCTCTCACCAAGACTTTCCCTCCGTCTCAGTGGTTTCATTAGTGTCTGCCTTTGGTCTGATACGTTCGCCTGATCGTGGTTCATAAGGGTACCTCCCCGGACCTACATCTCCCCCGCTCCTGTTCACCCTGTCATGCCCTGGGTTGGCTAAAACATTGTTGACGCTACATGATTGGTCCACGTCACACTCCCCCTCTCTGTTCACGTGTCTTCCCCTGGTTGTCTCCCCATGTCTGGTACAGTACCCCCACCACACTCCCCCCTTGTTCACTGTCTGCCTGGTTGTCTCCCATGTCTGGTAAGGCGTACCGCACACTCCATCCACTCCCCTGAGATTTTTGTTCGCCTCAGCACACAGACACGTCCCAAAGTCGTTTATATCTATTTTCTTCTTGTGCATTTTTGCTATTTGCCTCATGACTCCTGCATGCTTTGTTGACTATGAACTTTCTTGTTTACCCAACAGTGGGACAGACTATGTTTGTTCCACACTCGGGACTCCCTGCGACTCTCTATTGGTTACACCAGACTTTTGGCCTCCCATCCCTATCTCACACACTCTCGCCGGCTTTGTATTCATCGTTATCTGATGAAATTGCTGTGTAATATGATCGTTGTTGCCATCTATTGCACATTCAAAGTATATAACAATCACACTGACAGACCTCTCCTGTACCTCGTCGTGCCTTGATTGTATTACAGTTGATGATATCTGTAAATGTGCATGTACACCCTGACCCATCTACAGTTGCTAGCCACGTTCTGAGTTGTACTCTGAATCTGTTTCACTGATTTCTGCTCTCGTAAAAGCCTGGGTTTTCGCACATTAACACTAGAAGCTTATTAATAAATAAAATGGATCAATTGAAAGTGTTGGTTCACAGTCCAATCCAGATGTGTTGGTCATTACTGAGATGTGGTTAGGAAGAGTGTTTTGAATACTGATGTTAACCTTTCTGGTTTTAACCTTTTTCGACAAGACAGATCTTCCAAAGGTGGGGGAGTGACAATCTTTACCAAGGATACGTAAGTCGCTTCGGCATGTCTCCACCAAGTCTGTCCCCAAACAATTTGATTTGCTGGTTTTAAGCATTAAACTTTCAAATAGCTCTTCATTGACTGTTGCTGGGTGCTATCGTCCTCCATCAGCACCGGCCTTTACCTTACCTGCCCTAAGCTCTCTCCTGGCCCCTTACACTAAGTCTGAATTTGTCCTGCTAGGTGACCTAAACTGGGTCATGCTTAAACCACCTGACCAAGTCCTAAAGCAATTGGATGCCCTCAATCTTTCTCAGATTATTACCAATCCCACAAGGTATGACTCCAAACACCCAAAAAAGGCTACTCTCCTCAATGTTATCCTCACAAATAAGGGGAAATCGGTATCAGTCTGGTGTTTTCCGTAATGACCTTAGTGATCACTGTTTTACAGCCTGTGTTCGTAATGGCTGCTCAGTGAAACGACCTGTCCTGATTTGTTATAGACGCTTGCACATTTTATTTTATGAGCAAGCCTTCCTTCATGACCTGGCCTCTGTAAATTGGTATAGAATCAGCTTGATCCCCTCTGTCGGATATGGACCTTCTTTTTTTATATTTTAATTGATATTGTTAGCAAACACGCCCCCATAAAGAAAATGAGAATTAAAACAGGTTCAGCCCCTGGTTCGACTGTGATCTTGCAGAGTTACTCCACTTCAAGACTGGCTCTCGTTCAGGCAAATGCACTCAGGCTACCTGGAAGGCCAAAGTTAGTTACTTTAAGGAGCAGTAATCTCTCTGTGGGTCTAACCCCAAGAAGATCTGGAAAAAGGTTAAAGACCTGGAAAATAAAGCCTAAGGTAAGGGTGCTCTCGAGTGCCTAGATGTTCTTTACCATTCGGCCATCAGATTTGCCACCAATGCTCCTTATAGGACACCTCACTGCACTCTATACTCCTCTGTAAACTGGTCATCTCTGTATACCTGTCGCAAGACCCACTGGTTGATGCTTATTTATAAAACCCTGTTAGGCCTCACTCCCCCCGATCTGAGGTATCTACTGCAGCCATCATCCTCCACATACAACACCCGTTCTGCCAGTCACATTCTGTTAAAAGTTCCCAAAGCACACACATCCCTAGGTCGCTCGTCTTTTCAGTTCGCTGCAGCGAGCGACTGAAACGAGCTGCAACAAACACTCAAACTGGACAGTTTTATCTCAATCTCTTCATTCAAAGACTCAATCATGGACACTCTTACTGACAGTTGTGCCTGCTTTGCGTGATGTATTGTTGTCTCTACCTTCTTGCCCTTTGTGCTGTTGTCTGTGTCCAATAATGTTTATACCCCGTTTTGTGCTGCTACCATGTTGTGCTGCTGTTGTGCTGCTGCTGCCATGCTGTGTTGATACCATGTTGTTATGTTGTGTTGCTACCATGCTGTGTTATCATGTGTTGCTGCCATGGTAGGTTGTTGTCTTAGGTCTCTGTTTATGTAGTGTTGTGTTGACTCTCTTGTCGTGATGTGTTTTTTGTCCTATATTTTAATTACATTTATTTTTATTAGCCCCCGTCCCCGCAGGAGGCCTTTTCCTTTTGGCAGGCTGTCGTTGTAAATAAGAATTTGTTCTTAACTGACTTGCCTAGTTAAATAAAGGTTAAATAAATAAATACAAATAGAATTTATGCCAAGGTGCATTGAAGCTGTTCTTGCTCGTGGTGGTCCAATGCTCTATTAAGACACCTTATGTTGGTGTTTCCTTTATTTTGGCAGTTACCTGTACATTCTCAATGAAGTAAGCATTATATCACAATCATTTCCAAGGCTCTTAATATAGGTAAGAGGAGCCAACTAAAGATTGCAACAGAATATTTATTATTACGCCATCTTTCACATGCACTTTCATTTTTTTAAAATTATAGGTAAAATATTAAATACGTTTAAACTCAATACATCATTCATTTAAAATTCCAAATAATAAATAATTCCGACAATAAGCAATCCATTGAATCTGTCAATCAGTCCGTCAGTCAATCAGTCCGTCAGTCAATCAGTACGTCAGTCAATCAGTCAGTCCACAATGTGTCTGTCTTTGTGTTATTGGAGGGGAAGGGGTCTGGGCTGGCAGTTGCTCGATGGAAGTGGCAGTTGTGGTTGGTCGGTGCTGTGTCCAGCAGAGACCAGGGGTTGGTGCTGGTAACTGGGGCTGCTGCAGGTGCTCGTTGGGATCTGGGTCTGAGAGGGGAGGAAGGACAACCTGAGGAGCAAGCAGACACACAATGGAGCCTTAGACCCAGAGATCAATGGTGGTACTTCCCTGTGGCCTGCTCGCTCCGGGTGAAGGCCTTATCTGTGATCCCTCCTCCGCGCCTCATCTGGTGGTCTGGTGCTGGGGCTTGTGCTGGAAACCGGTCACTGGGTAGATGCTAGTGCTGGGACTGTTGCTGGATCTGCAGAGGGGAAGAAGCACAACCTGAGGAGCAAGCAGGCACAGAAGGGAGCCCTTGACCTGGGGCTCCGTGGTGGAACTCCCCTATGGTCTGCTCGTGCTGGGGGAAGTTCTGTTGTTTGGTCCCTCCGCCACGCCTCTTCCAGTGTTCTGGTGCTGTGACTGGGTCTGGTGCTGGAACTGGTGTTGGATCTGCAGAACGAGCAGACACTTGGAAGCCCAGGACCCAGAGGTCGGTGATGGTACAAAAGCTTTAAAACCTACAGCATGTTTAAAACCTACAGCATGTTTAAAACCTAGAGCATAAACTAACAGAACACTTTAACTACAATAACATTCTCAGTAACGGTTACAGATATTTTTACTCTTGCTATGACTATGATATGTTGTTTATCTACCTTAGATGAATACACTGACTGTATAACAAACACGTGCAAAGCAGTAGAGTTGTCACGACTTCTGCCGAACTCGTTGCCTCTCCTTGTTCGGACGGTGCTCGGCGGTCGACGTCACCGGTCTTCTAGCCATCATTGATCTATTTTTCATTTTCCATTGGTTTTGTCTTGTCTTCCCACACACCTGGTTTCAATCCCATTCATTGCCTGTTGTGTATTTAACCCTCTGTTTCCCCTCATGTCTTTGTCAGAGATTGTTTTATGTCAGTGTTGTTTCTTGTTGTATAGGTGTGCGACGGGTCCTCGTACCCGTGTTTATTTTATGTATGTACATTTTAGTGTTTGGAGCATGTTAAGTGGACATATATTAAAAGACTCCATTTACACTCCGTTTGACTCTCCTGCGCCTGACTTCCCTGCCACCTATACACACGACTCTGACAAGAGTATGGTATGATACGGTACAGGACAGTAGAGTTTTATTCAGTAGAGTAGAGTACATCCAGTACATTAAAGTTTTATTCAGTAGAGTACATACAGTACATTAGAGTTTAATTAAGTAGAGTACATACAGTACATTAGAGTTTAATTCAGTAGAGTAGAGTACATACAGTACATTAGATTTTAATTCAGTAGAGTAGAGTACATACAGTATATTATAATTTAATTCAGTAGAGTAGAGTGCATACAGTATATTAGAGTTTAATTCAGTAGATT
Source organism: Salvelinus sp. IW2-2015 (assembly GCF_002910315.2). Lineage (NCBI taxonomy): Eukaryota > Metazoa > Chordata > Actinopteri > Salmoniformes > Salmonidae > Salvelinus > Salvelinus sp. IW2-2015. Next base: position 34,157,673 of record NC_036848.1, on the reverse strand, counting down.
AGAGTACATACTTTGCTGTGCTCTATTAGAGTTTAATTCAGTAGAGTAGAGTACATACAGTAAATTAGAGTTTAATTCAGTAGAGTACATACAGTAAATTAGAGTTTAATTCAGTAGAGTACATACAGTACATTAGAGTTTAATTCAGTAGAGTAGAGTACATACAGTATATTAGAGTTTAATTCAGTAGAGTAGAGTACAGTAGAGTACCGTGCAGTATAGTTTAATTCAGTACAGTAGAGTATAGTGCAGTATAGTTTAATTCAGTAGAGTAGAGTACAGTAGAGTGCAGTATAGTTTAATTCAGTCGAGTAGAGTACAGTAGAGTAGTGCAGTATGGTTTAATTCAGTAGAGTAGAGTGCAGTGTGGTTTAATTCAGTACAGTAGAGTACAGTGTAGTATAGTTTAATTCAGTATAGTAGAGTACAGTAGAGTAGTGCAGTATGGTTTAATTCAGTAGTGTAGAGTACAGTGTGGTTTAATTCAGTCCTGTTGAGTACAGTGCAGTATAGTTTAATTAAGTAGAGTAGAGTACATACAGTACATTAGAGTTTAATTCAGTAGAGTATGGTAGAGTAAAGTGCAGTATAGTTTAATTCAGTACAGTAGAGTACAGTGCAGTATAGTTTAATTCAGTACAGTACAGTAGAGTTGCATTACGTAGAGTACGGTACAGTTTAGTAGGATACAGTACTTTTCTTTATTGTATTGTATTTACTGTGCTCTACTGTACTCTACTGTACTCTACTGTACCATACTCTACTTTTCTGTACTGTAATGCATTGTACTCTGCTGTGCTCTACTGTACTGTATTGTGCTGTGCGGATGTCTATTTGTCCCAAATGTCTATGTTTGGGCCATATATAGGCCGGTCCGGACTGGACCAAATCTGAACCGAACATGGACGTCTATGATTGGTTCAGAAAATCTACATCCATGGACGTTGAAATCTAGGACAGTCGGGACTGCACCAAAAGAAGACAAAAAAAAGTCTTATGTTCAGTGGTGTAAAGTACTTAAGTAAAAATAATTTAAAGTACTACTTAAGTAGTTTTTTGGGGTATCTGTACTTTACTATTTATATTTTTGACAACTTTTACTTTTACTTCACTACATTCCTAAAGAAAAGAATGTACCTTTTACTACACACATTTTCCCAATGACACCCAAAAGTACTTGTTACATTTTGAATGGCTAGCAGGTGTCACGCCCTGACCTTAGAGAGCCTGTTTATTCTCTATTTTGGTTAGGTCAGGGTGTGACTAGGGTGGGTACTCTAGTTTTTGTATTTCTACGTTGGCCTGGTATGGTTCCCAATCAGAGGCAGCTGTCTATCGTTTGTCTGATTGGGGATCATATTTAGGCAGCCTTTTCCCACCTGTTGTTTGTGGGATCTTGATTTTGTATTGTTGCTTTTTAGCCCTACAAAGCTGTACGGTTCGTTTGTATCTTTTTTCTTGTTTTGTGCCGGTTATCAGAAATAAAAATGATTAACCTACCCCACGCTGCATCTTGGTCCGACCATCCTTCCAACAACGATCGTTACAGCAGGACAGGAAAATGGTCAAATTCATGCACTTATCAAGAGAACATCCCTGGTCATCCCTATTGCCTCTGATCTGGTGGACTCACTAAACACAAACGCTTCATTTGTAAAGTATGTCTGAGTTTTGGAGTGTGCCCCTGGGTATCCGTAAATAAAAAAACAAGAAAATTATGCCTTCAGGTTTGCTTAATATAGGGAATTTGAAATGATTTATACTTTTACTCTCAATACTTAAGTATATTTTAGCAATTACATGTACTTTTAATACAAGTATATTTAAAACCAAATACTTGTAGACTTTTACTCAAGTAGTATTTTACTGGGTGACGTTCACTTTTACTTGAGTAATTTTCTATGAAGGTATCTTTACTTTTACTCAAGTATGACAATTTTGTACTTTTTCCACCACTGCTTATGTTCCAGACAGTACCAAAATAAGACACCTTTTGGTAAATGCTTAGGGGAGTGCCACCCCCCTCCTCATCCAGAGATCCCAGTGAAACTGGGGTCCTATAATGACAGAGGTTAATTAATAACATAATTTAGAAGAAGGGCCTCTGAGCAGTCAGCTGTTTTATGCCTCTCAAAATTATACTGAACAAAAACATAAATGCAACATGCAACAATTTCTACGATTTTACTAAGTCAACAGTTCATATATAAGGAAATCAGTCAATTTAAATAAATGAATTAGGCCCTAATCTATGGATTTGACATGACTGGGAATACAAATCAAATCAAATGTATTTATAAAGCCCTTCTTACATCAGCTGATGTCACAGAGTGCTGTACAGATATGGATCTGTGGGTCACACATACCTTTAAAAAAAAATAGGGGCATGGACCAGAAAACCAGTCATATCGCGTGACACATCTCCTTCGCATTGAGTTGATCAGGCTGTTGATTGTGGCCTGTGGAATGCTGTCTCGCTCCCCTTCAATGGATGTGCAAAGTTGCTGGATATTGGCGGGAACCCGCTGCCATACATGTCAATCCAGAGCATCCCAAACATGCTCAACGGGTGACATGTCTGGTGAGTATGCAGGCAATGGAGGAACTGGGACATTTTCAGCTTCCGGAAATGTTTATTTGAACGTTTTATATATTTGCATCAAAGAAAGTCATAGACAAAAATACAGATAATGTTTTTTTAAGTATGGTGTGCAGGTGTGGTTGGAAGCCCAAGGGCTTATATGAAAACCACACCACAAACAAAATATACAATACATAAGTACAAAAATAAAAAAGGTTCATTAAATGTATAACTGTATAAATGAATTGATCAGTGATCGCAAAATAAAAATAAGTTTAATGTCTGTGTGCATGTGAGTGTGTGAGAGTCAGGCTATAAGAAGGAGATTACTGAATAGTTTGGTTCATCAGGCTGACTCCCAGTCTTTGCTTGAAGTTATTGATGATGTTTTGGCAATGTGAAGATAAGAATTCCAGAGTATTGTACCTCTGTATCTGACAGACAATTGACTATGTGAGGTGCGGCTGTGGGGAAGGAGAAGGTTATCTCAGTGTCTTGTGTTATATAGATGGATTTCAGAATTAACCTGGAAGAATCAATTGAAGGGTTTAGGTAAACTGTCTAGGAGGTACGAGCATTTGTAGATGAAAGTGCATAATTGGCTTACATTAATGTCGTAAATAGACATGATATTGAGTTTCTTAAACAAAGGTGCAGATGGAGCCAGGTAATTAGAGCAGGTCTTGCTAATTTCTTTTGTATCATGAATAATTTGTGTAGGTGTACAGATCCTTGTGACATGAGGCCGTGCATTATCATGTTGAAACATGAGGTGATGGCGACGGATGAATTGAATGACAATGTCCTCAGGATCTCGTCACGGTATTTCTTTGCATTCAAATCCATCGATAAAATGCAATTGTGTTCGTTGTCCGTAGCTATTGCCTGCCCATACCATAACCCCACCGCCACCATGGGGCACTCTGTTCACAACGTTGACATCAGCAAACCACTCGCCAACACAACGCCATACACGTGGTCTGCGGTTGTGAGGCCAGTTGGACGTACTGACAAATTCTCTAAAGCGACGTTGGAGGCAGCTTATGATAGAGACATGAACATTCAATTCGTTGGCAACAGCTCTGTTGGACATTCCTGCAGTCAGCATGGCAATTGCACGCTCCCTCAAAACTTGAGACATCTGTGGCATTGTGTTGTGTGACAAAACTGCACATTTTAGAGTGGCCTTTTATTGTCCCCAGCACAAGCTGCACCTGTGTAATTATCATGCTGTTTCATCTGCTTCTTGATATGCCACACGTCAGGTGGATGGATTATCTTGTCAATGGAGAAATGTTCACTAACAGGGATGTAAACAAATGTGTACCCAAAATTTGAGAGAAATAAATGTTTTGTGCTTATGGAACATTTCTGGGACCCTTCATTTCAGCTCATGAAACATTGGCCCAACACTTTACATGTTGCATTTATATTTTTGTTCAGTGTAATAACATTCTATTCCCTGATGGAAAAAATTACTGATCATGACATTTTAAAAATAAATGGCACTTGGAATTTCCCCAGATACTTATGGAGCTGAATGTCATTGTAAAGATGATAAAAAATCAATAAACCATTCTTACATGTGGCATTTTCAATTCATTTTCTAGTAGGCACGTCCTGCAGGGAGTGACAGATGAGGTTCAAGTTTCGCCTCAGAGAACAAAGGTCATTACCAGGGCCAAAGACAACTCAACTGTGGAAATCAGGAAACCCACCACTCTGGAAACATCTACGGTCACTATGGACACAATGGCAACTGTATGGCCAAATGAAGGAAGAGGTGGTAGCCTCAAACACACATACAGTACATGACAAAGGTATGTGGACACATGCTCGTCGAACATCTCATTTCAAAATCCTGGGCATTAATATGGAGTTGGTCCCCCCCTTTGCTGCTATAACAGCCTCCACTCTTCTGGGAAGGCATTCCACTAGATGTTGGAACATTGCTGCAGGGACTTGCTTCCATTCAGCCACAAGAGAATTAGTGAGGTCGGGCGCTGATGTTGGGCGATTAGGCCAAAGGTGTTTGATGGGGTTGAGGTCAGGGCTCTTTGCAGGCCAGTCAAGTTCTTCCACACTGATCTCAACACACCATTTCTTTATGGACCTCGCTTTGTGCACGGGGGCATTGTCATGCTGAAACAGGAAAGTGCTTTCCCCAAACTGTTGCCACAAAGTTGGAAGCACAGAATCGTCTAGAATGTCATTGTTTGCTGTAGATTTCCCTTCACTGGAACTAAGGGGCCTGAACCATGAAAAACAGCCCCAGACTATTATTCCTCCTCCACCAAACTTTACAGTAGGCACTATGTATTGGAGCAGGTAGCCATCTGCTGACATCCGCCAAACCCAGATTTTTCCATCGGACTGCCAGATGGTGAAGTGTGAATCATCACTCCAGAGAACCCGTTTCAACTGCTCCAGAGTCCAATGACAGCGAGCTTTACACCACTCCAGCCGAAGCTTGGCATTACGCATGGTAATCTTAGGCTTGTGTGTGGCTGCTCAGCCATGGAAACCCATTTCATGAAGCTTCCGATGAACAGTTCTTGTGCTGACGGTTGCTTCCAGAGGAAGTTTGGAACTCGGTAGTGAGTGTTGCAACCGAGGACAGACGATCTTTACACACTACACGCTTCAGCACTCGGTGGTCCCATTCTGTGAGCTTGTGTAGCCTCCCACTTTGAGGCTGAGCCGTTGTTGCTCCTCAAGGTTTCACTTCACAATAACAGCCCTTACTTACCGGAGCAGCTCTACATTTGATGAACTGACTTGTTGTAAAGGTGGTATCCTATGACAGTGTCACGTTGAAAGTCACTGAGTTCTTCAGTAAGGCCATTCTACTGCCAATGTTTGTCGATGGAGATTGCATGGCTGTGTGCTTGATTTTTACACCTGTTAGCAACAGGTGTGGCTGAAATAGCTGAATCCACTAATTTGAAGGGGAGTCGACATACTTTTGGATATCTAGTGTATATTTGTAGCCTCAAACATAGCAGACAAATGTATAGTTATGCAAAACCATAGCTTTGTCTGAATAAAATCACCTCCTTATCAATTAACTAAACTCAAAAGGTGCTGAAGTTTCAACTCTGTGACGCTTAATAATAAATGAACATTTACAGCACAAAATATCTGGAGTCTAGATGTTTACCCACTAGAGAGAGAGAGAGGCAGGCAGGAGAATTCGAAAACAGCTCCCAAGCTCTGCTCTGCTCCTTTCCCATACAGAAGCACTAATTAGTCTCTGCCTCAGAAGAGTTTGAAAAAGAGAATTGCCCCTCATCTACAAGGGTAATGATAAAACAGTGCAACCATACCTTCAGCAATTAAAACAGAAGCTGTAATACCAAGACACTAATGGCCATAAGTTGCAAGGCTGTTTACATTAACAGGAGCGCTCTCCTTTGGCTGACTTTTCACACTTTTACGACCCATAATAAAATAAGTTACAATCGTCAAGAGGGTGATACAGTGTTTACCAAAGTGAAGAGCGAGACACTGTAAATAGATTTTTGAAAGGCACCGATCATGAGAGAGACAGGGAAGGAGAAACTGAAATACAGAGAGAAAGAAAGCGTGCGAGAGAGACCGTTTTATTGGTGGCCAAAGACAAATCGGCGTCTCTCTTTGGACAGACTGTTTTGTTCTGATGACTCTCTCTGTGCTGCATTTCCTTGGCTGCACAGAGGGCTCTATCAATACCCTCTGTGGGGGCCACTCAGTCAGGTGAGGACAACGGAGCTAAGGGCAGCATCCTGACTGTCACAACCGTGGCAGGTACAGTAAACTCCTTTCCACCAACCACCAGAGGCATATCACCTCTGATGCATTGTACACCCCCATCCAAACTAACCTTACTGTAACAATGCCCCCAAACTGGCAGGTCTAAATCTACATATGAGCTATCTGAAATACAGTATTGTCAGGTTATAAATCATTTTAGGACACTGAGGGGCTGTGGGGGTTGTGTTGTGTGGGGTGTTGCATTTTCATGGTCTAATCTTGGGTTTCTTTACAAGCTGATTAGGATGATAGATTTGGTGCTTTAGTCTGTTACGCTCTGCTGGTTGTCATCCGGAGGTCTTGTCACGGCTGTAGACCCAGCCTCTCTGAGAGAATGATGTATCTGTTCAAAAAGGCCCCCTGGAGAAAGAGCCAGAAATATTGAACTATTGCTATGACTCAAAATATGATTAGGAAGAATAACCTAACTGGTAAACTCCCCTCACAGACAATGTTCCCTCTAATTTTTCTCGGCACTAAGCAAATTTTAGGTCTGCTGAGCGCAAACTTGAACGTTGTGAAAATTCTGTGCAAGGTCCCGTGCGCGTTTACTGTGAACTGTACCCGCTTTAAGTTACAGTTTTAACAGTGGCCATAATGTAGGCCTACCAGTGTCTTACCATCAAAAACAATGGAGAAAATGCATCCCACAACATTTTAACATAGAAATAGCTGTTCTATCATTCAGCCTACAGTCGCAGCCAATATGTGGTGTTCAATGTAGGCCTACATTCCATGAGACTTTTGAAAAAAAACATGTAGGGCTTGACATGAACCTGTTTATCCACTTGTCCAGACAAGGAACATAATTAATGGAATAGAAATCAGGTGTGTATAATGAAGACAAAACCAAACGAAAATGAAACATGGATCGGTGGCGACTAGAAAGCCGGTGACGTCGACCGCCGAACGACGCCCGAACAAGGAGAGGGACCAACTTCGGCGGACGTCGTGACAGATATGAACAAAATGTGCACACGTGGCTACCTGAAGCTCTCGCTTTGATCTCAAAACAAGCACATCTACTCACGACCACAGCTGTAAACAGTCCAGATCATAGTAAATGGCATAGATACATATGGCAATGATCTATTTGCATATTGGCCTATTGCAGCTCTGATTGGTTATGCCGCACCGGTCTGTGTGGAGTAGGGGCTGAGTCGTGCGTGTCAATGCAATAGAATCCAACTCGGATGCGTTCTGCCTAGAACAACATCTCTTGCATAGTTCGTTTTCTTTTGATATGTTGCATTGAAAGTGGCTAATATTGCGTTGATTCGATCATAATTGCCACAGTAAAGGGAAACGTTGATAGTGTTAACTAACAGGGACATCTCTAGAAAGTTGAGTGAAGTTCAATCTCGTGCATCTCTCCGTGGGCTGATACAGTATTTATTCTGTGCGACAGTCCCGTGGTCTGTGTTGCCAACTTAGCCGCTATATTTAGCGAGTATTCAGACCCCTCTAGCGACACATTTTCAAAAAAAGCGACTAGCGACAAATCTAGCGACTTTTTCTGGTGTTATTGGAGACTTTTGGAGACTCTGAGACTCCGTGGGCCCCACCCCCGTCCCAAAGCACTCACAGGCGGCCCAGTCCTCGCGCAGCAGTCCCTCCCAGCTGCAGTCAGAGCAGGAGATGCTCAATCCTCCGTGTCCAGACTGCAAATTAATCGCTCATGTGGGAAGCCGCCGCTGGCTGATCCCTCCCTGGCTTGCATTCTGGGCGGGATGTAAATGTAAAATGTTCTTTGTCTAAAATAAATCACTGCACAAAAATAAATCACTGCATTTGACTCACACAGCCTCAGTCACTTACTCACCAAGTCCACTGTGTGTGTGCCTCTCTGTGACACAAGCTAAACATCTAGCTGGCTAGCTTAACAAGTCTCAGTCTAAACTGTACACTCAAAAATACAGAAAGGAGTGGGAATCAAACCCTGAATTCAAAGACTGGTTGAAGCCGTTTATTGGAGATGATACACGGGCATACTGCCTGTATTGTAAGGCTGATTTCTACGCCAAACCTAGTGATGTAAAAAAACACATGACAACTCAAAAACATACTCAAAAGGCAAAGCCTTATAACAGTTCCACCCCAAAAAAGCTGCCATTTATGGTTAAAAAAATTGACTCTGCAAAAAAGGCTGAGGCCACCATGGCATTAGCTATCGCTGAACACTGTTCCATTCTGGCATGTGATCACATTGGAGAAGCATGTAGAGCTGCTTTCTCAAACTTCACTGCTGCTACCCACTTCAAAATGCACAGGACAAAGTGCACAGAAATGATTAATGGTGATCTAGCACCATACTTTCTGAAAAAGTTGGTCGCAGATGTGGGTGACCAGCGTTTCAGCCTCCTCCTCGATGAGTCCACGGATGTAAGTGTTTCTAAGTACCTGGGTGTTGTAATAAGGTACTTTAGTGACACCAAGCAGACAATTGTATCAACATTTCTGGGGCTTGTTGAGTTGGAGGGAGATGCCAAATCTATAGCCCGTGCTGTTGTGGCTTTCCTCGAGAAGCGTTGTCTTAAAAAAGAGAAACTCCTGGGGATAGGGACTGACAATGCCTCGGGTATGACGGGGATTAACAATGGGGTCCATAAAGTGCTGAAGGAGGAGTATGGCCTCAAATATCTGGTTCTTGTTCGCTGTGTGTGCCACTCTCTGCAGCTTGCTGTAAGTCATGCTTCCAATGACACCCTCCCACGTAGTGTGGAGGACTTGGTACAAGAGACTTCTAACTGGTTTTCAGTGTCTCCAAAGCGCAGGGAGGCCTACAAGGCCATATATGAGACCATCAACTGTGGGGAGAAACCTTTACAGATAACCAAGGTGTGTGCCACACGTTGGCTCTCCATTGAACCCGCGGTTTCACGCATTTTGGACCAGTGGGAGCAGCTTAGGCTGCATTTCACAGTCACCAAGTCCAGTGAGCACTGCTACATGGCTGAGGTTTTATACTCCATGTACAGTGATCCTCAAATCATATTGTATCTGACTTTTTTGAAGTCAGTGCTGGGTGAGGTACAGTTGGCCATCAAGGCTTTTGAGGGAGAGCAAGTAGATCCTCTTAAGCTACTTGACAGCTTGGTTAGCCTGATCAAGTCTGTGAGCAGCCGGGTGCTGAATCCACTGGCAAATGTTGATGTACTCAAAGGGCCAATAGATGGATACATCWGTCCCTAACCGTACCTTGGTTACCTTTTTGAGTCAAAGGCAGCTGAGCTCCACCTGGCGCCTGAGGATGAAAAAAATGTCCGAAAGCGGTGTGTAGCCTTCACCATCTCCCTCACTAATGATTTGTCTGGCAGTCTCACCCTCAACATCGAAGCATTGCAGTACATGTCAGTTTTCAATGTGGAGGAAACTCTAAAGCACAATAAGAGCCCTGGAGAAATAGAAAAAATAGCCAGGCTCCTTGGCTACTCCCCTGCAGAGATAGACAAGATTGTCCAGCAATGGCGTGCCATCCATCTTAGTAAATAGAATGAGACAAAAAACACACTGGGCTTCTGGAGTGAGATTTGGAAGTTCAGGGATGCAGCTGATATCAACCCGTTTCAAGAACTTGCCATGGCTGCTGTGTCTGTGTTGTCCTCGCCACACTCGAATGCTGAAGTCGAGAGAGTATTCAGCCAGATGAGTGTGGTAAAAAGCAAACTTAGAAATCGGATGTCCTTGCAGACCCTTAACTCCATCCTGTACATTCGATATGGACTGAAGCTGTCTGGTGAGGCTTGCGATGAGCACCAGCTGCCTGATAATGTTTTGTAGCTTTTTGGCACATCAGCTGCTTACTCATTTAAGTCAGCTCCCTCAGTTGCTGAACCTGCCATAGAGAGCCTTGACCAAAATGATGATGACCCACTCTTTCTGTGAGCCAGCACAGCCTGTGTGTGTGTGGAGGGGGGGTCTAGAAAAAAAACTATTAACCTGAATTAGGGCCAGACTAGTTACCATAATTTTCTCACATTGCCATTGCTAGTTTTTTCTATTGTCTCTTTTTGGTCCATTTAGATTGTTAATGTAGATTGTATACAAAAAAATGTTATGGTTAAAAATGTTCATGTTTTACTGTGACTTGTTGTAGGCTCCTAAGTGGACCATAAGGTTAAAAACCAAACCAAATTAAGAAAAATAAACTAAAAAATTAAATAAAAAAATAAGTAACTCCGCCAGTGTCTCTTTTGGGTCACTTTTGCCGTCCCAAGCCCGGATAAAGGAGGAGGGTTGGATTTGTGACATAAAAAAAAACAAGAATCAACAGAAGAAAGTTCATCTGTAGTTCTAAACATATTTAGGATGTTTATTACTCACTTTTTGTCTCTCCCACGACGTTATTCCTCTCTCCTACAGCGTCCATCACAATTACATGCACATGGCCAATTATGCAAATTAGGCGATGACGTCATTTAGCGACTTTTAGGACAGCCAATAGCTACTTTCCTTACTGAGGAGTTGGCAACACTGCCCGTGGGAGTTGTGGGAGTTGCTCGGCAGTCTCGAGGGAATATTGCTCACAGGTATGCATGTTTACAGCTGTCACACATTTATGCATGTAAACGCAATAGTATGTAAATTAATGCTGCATTTCCCTGCCGATTGATATCGAATCTGTCCCTAAATCCCCCCATATTCTAACTGCTAACTTCTCAGCAGTTATTCCAAAAAGAACCTAGATAAAACCCTTTTTCATCACCACCCTTTAATGTACTGAGGTTTTAATTATGAACTTGTTGATTTAGACTTTGATATTAATTTGTGAACCAATGCTCAAATTATAATGTAATGGAACAGAACTAATGAAGTAAATCCAATAACTTAAGTTGTATGATTTAGTGAAAGAATTGTAAAGTGAAAATGCGAAATGCGAAATGATTAGGCCGCTGATAGGCTACACGGTCCCGTCACGGGAACATGTGAGCGGTGCATTATGAGCGACTTAATAAGCGCATGCAGCCCTAAAAGGAAAATGCAATCATCTGCGTTGTTTGTGCAACATGGGCCCCGGTCCACGGCTGTCACAGACACAATGGATTGGCTTGATGAAGAGTAGTGCATTCCAGCTAACAATCAGGCCACCGGCAATATGTCACACTATTTGAGGATAACACATCATGTAGAGTCCCAAAGAATATTGCTGTCTTCCTAAACACAACATTGTTATAGTTTATTCCTGATTGGGTCATGGAGTCTTTTTCCTAATTATGTTTTCCCCTGTTGTTTCAGCTGCTGGTCCTTGCCTTGTCTGTACAAGGAGAAGGCATTATTTGATTTGCTAATGGCAAATAGGCATTGTAGGCATCTGGTGATGGGATTGGTATGAAGATGAGTATCACAGACTCTGTTGTACGCCTAATATCATGTGCATAAATATCAGCTATATCAGATGAACAGATTATGTGGGTGGTCTCTCAGATGCTCGAATTAAACGAGTTAATAAATCAAACCAACAGGTGCCAAAGAAAGGTTTCAGATTGCAATGATGACCCCAAGACAGATTTTCTAAATTCAACCACCTCCTCATTTGACCCCGGCCAAATGAATATGCCTCACATATTGTTCAGATTCATATTCCCAGTCTCTTGCTGCTGTCCAACAAAGAAGAAATGTACGCGTTATTAGTTGAATCACCTCACTTCATATCCCCAAGACTCAATAGCTTTTCATCTGTGTCTTCAGGCAGGAAAAGATAAATATTTTTTACCTTCAGGTTTCTCTCTGTCATTTAATTCGTTTTGTTATGAGGTGTGACAAATGGAAAACGGATGATCGTTAATTTTCCGTCCTTGAGACGGTGACGCTTACCTTTTATATCATATCATTTCCAACAGACATCTAACACTTTCATTCACACTCTGTGTGCAGATTTCTCTCTCAGAGTTCCCAGGGTGCAAACCGACTGAGCCAGTGCTCAGATACTGAAATGTGGAATACTGCTCTACAGCACCATTTTGCCCATCCGCTCCGTCTCAGACTTAGATGAAGTCAGATGAAACCGAAGGAAAACATAGATGAAGATGGAAACCATGCTGTCTGATGAGAGAAAATCCCATCAGAAGCTTGATCTCTCGTCTTCATTACAGACATGATGGCGTGTCAAGGCTCAGAGAGCGTCCATGATGAATTCCTGTAAGCAACATCTGGAGCCAAGAGCCCCACAGCGTGCATGGAAGTGTTAAGATATCAGTCAGCGATCATTTTAGTATTTTGAGTAATTCTGACCATCTGTTCAGGATGAGCATGAGGAGGGCTTCAGGGCAAGGCTTCAGGGCAAGGCTGTCATCAAACTTAACTTAACTAAGGACTACTTAGCTAATTGGCTGCTCTACAGGTCTACATTAAGGAAGCAACAGTTTCTGTCTGTCGCCCCAGAAGGAAGAGCTATTTGAAGAAAATCTATGGGATCAGATGTAAAATCAGGAATGAATGAATCAATATAGATGGAAATGATAAGGGGTGCACACAATCATACCACATATGATTTATTTGTAGCTTGTGAAACAAACAGTGAGTGGTCAAATACTTTTTGGTTTTGTTGTCAGCAAAGGCTGTTAGTAAATATTGCAGTCACAGTCACACTGTCAGTGATGTGAATAAATAGCAGAGATACCCTTTAACTTAGTGTTGTCAATTCTAATCATATCTGTTATCTCTTTTGTTTGGAAATGTTGTCACATTTTGGCTCCGTATCGTTTGTAGTAACAGTCTGTCTTATTTTAAATAACAAATGGCTACTTGATGGTTTCAAAAATACTATTATTGATATACAGTACCAGTCAAAAGTTTGGACACACCTACTCATTCCAGGGTTTTTCTTTATTTTCATTATTTTATACAATGTAGAATAATAGTGAAGACATCACAACTATGAAATAACACCAAAAAAGTGTTAAGCAAATCAACATATCCTATATCCTTCCTGTTTGGCCCTGTCCGGGGGTATCATCGGATGGGGCCACAGTGTCTCCTGACCCCTCCTGTCTCAGCCTCCAGTATTTATGCTGCAGTAGTTTATGTGTCGGGGGGCTAGGGTCAGTTGGTTATATCTGGAGTACTTCTCCTGTCTTATCCGGTGTCCTGTGTGAATTTAAGTATGCTCTCTCTAATTCTCTCCTTCTCTCTTTCTTTCTCTCTCTCGGAGGACCTGAGCCCTAGGACCATGTGTCAGGACTACCGGGCATGATGACTCTATACCTGTCTCTTATACACATCTAGATGTGTATAAGAGACAGCCACCTGGCCTTGCTGCTGTTCCAGTTTCAACTGTTCTGCCTGCGGCTATGGAACCCTGAACTGTCCACCGGACGTGCTACCTGTCCCAGACCTGCTGTTTTCAACTCTCTAGAGACCGCAGGAGCGGTAGAGATACTCTTAATGATCGGCTATGAAAAGCCAACTGACATTTACTCCTGATTATTATTTGACCATGCTGGTCATTGATGAACATTTGAACATCTTGGCCATGTTCTGTTATAATCTCCACCCGGCACAGCCAGAAGAGGACTGGCCACCCCTCACAGCCTGGTTCCTCTCTAGGTTTCTTCCTAGGTTTTGGCCTTTCTAGGGAGTTTTTCCTAGCCGCCGTGCTTCTACACCTGCATTGCTTGCTGTTTGGGGTTTTAGGCTGGGTTTCTGTACAGCACTTTGAGATATTAGCTGATGTACGAAGGGCTATATAAAATAAATTTGATTTGATTTGAACATATATTTGAGATTATTCAAAGTAGCCACCCTTTGCCTTGACGACAGCTTTACACACTCTTGGCATTCTCCCAACCAGCTTCATGAGGTAGTCACTTGGAATGCATTTCAATTAACATGTGTGCCTTGTTAAAAGTTCATTTGTGGAATTTCTTTCCTTCTTAATGCGTTTGAGCCAATCAGTTGTGTTGTGACAAGGTAAGGGTGGTATACAGAATATTGCCCTTTTTGGTTAAAGACCAAGTCCATATTATGGCAAGAACAACTCAAATAAGCAAAGAGAAATGACAGTCCATCATTAATTTTAGATCACGAAGGTCAGTCATTCCGGAAAATTTCAAGAACTTTTAAAGTTTATTCAAGTGCAGACGCTAAAACCATCAAGCGCTCTGATGAAACTGGTTCTCATGAGGATCACCACAGGAAAGGAAGACCCAGAGTTACCGGTGCTGCAGAGGATAAGTTAATTACAGTTACCAGCCTCAGAGATTGCAGCCCAAATAAATGCTTCACAGAGTTCAGACACATCTCAACAGACACATCAACAGACACATCTCAACATCAGCTGTTCAGAGGAGACTGTGCGAATCAGGCCTCTGTGGTCGAATTGCTACAAAGAAACCACTACTAAAGGACACCAATAAGGAGAAGAGATTTGCTCGGGTCAAGAAACACGAGCAATGGACATTAGACTGGTGAAATCTGTCCTTTGGTCTGATGAGTCCAAACGCCGTGTCTTTGTGAAACGCAGAGTAGTTGAACGGATGATCCCTGCATGTGTAGTTCCCACCGTGAAGCATGGAGGATGAGGTGTGATGGTGTGGGGGTGCTTTGCTGGTGACACTGTCAGTGATTTATTTAGAATTCAAGGCACACTTAACCAGAATGGCTACCACAGCATTCTGCAGCGATATTTGTTTTTCAACAGGAAAATTACCCAACACACCTCCAAGCTGTGTAAGGGCTATTTGACCAAGAAGGAGAGGACTGGAGTGCTGCATCAGATGACCAGGCATCCACAATCACCCGGCCCCACCCCAATTGAGTTGGACGGCAGAGTGAAGGAAAAGCAGATAAGAAGTGCTCAGCATATGTGGGAACTCTTTCAAGACTGTTGGAAAAGCATTCCAGGTGAAGGTGGTTGAGAGAATGCCAAGAGTGTGCAAAGCTGTCATCAAGGCAAAGGGTGGCTACTTTGAAGATTTTAAAATATATGTTGATTTGTTTAACACTTGTTTTGGTTACTACATGATTCCATATATATTATTTCATAGTTTTGATGTCTTCACTATTATTGTAGAACGTAGGAAAATTAAAGAAATAATCAGTAGGTGTGTTTAAACTAAGTGAATGGGAATTCAAATCAAAACAATTTTTATTGATCACGTAAACAGTTTTGCATATGTTATCGCAGTTGCAGTGAATGCTTATGGTTCTAGCTCCAACAATGCAGTAATATATAGCAATACAATACACACACAATCCCCCAAAAAGAGAGAAAAAATGTKAAATGAAAACATATCAGGAAGAGCAATATCAGAACGAGCAATGCCAGAGTCCGGAATATAAATAAATATACAGTATATATTTATGTGAATGGTGTGTATAGACAGTATATGAATAGAAAAGGTGTGTACGAAAGTAGCTATATAGAATTAGCCATGACTAGAATTAAGCAACAAGGCCCAATGGGTTGTGGTATATGGCCAATTTACCATGGCTAAGGGTTGTTCTTACGGACCTTTATGCGCAGAGTTCCTGGATAAATAACGCAGAGTTCCTGGATAAATAACGCAGAGTTCCTGGATAAATAACGCAGAGTTCCTGGATAAATAAAAAAATATATATTTGTCACATGCGCCGAATACAACAGGTATAGATAGTTTACTTACAAGCCCTTAACCAACAATGCAGTTCAAGAAATTGAGTTAATAAAATATTTCACTAAATGAACTACATTTACATTTACATTTAAGTCATTTAGCAGACGCTCTTATCCAGAGCGACTTACAAATTGGAAAGTTCATACATATTCATCCTGGTCCCCCCGTGGGGAATGAACCCACAACCCTGGCGTTGCAAGCGCCATGCTCTACCAACTGAGCCACACGGGACCACGTGTCACGTGACAACTAAAGTAAAAAAATAAATGTATCAATCAAAAAGTAAAATAAATACATTTACATAACAATAACGAAGCTATATACTGAATCCAGCGTAGCTGCTAATCCCATATTCTTCGCCATTCATGCTTCTCACTGAACCATAAAAGTCACCGTTGAATGACGTTCAGCTCCATTTTTGTTGTATTCCCAAACGCACAATGTATCCCTTTTTCTGCACACCAGTCAGTAAAGTAGGTAAGAGCCCACTTTGTTTGTTTCACAATGTTCTTTTCGTTTCGGTTTCTCTCAAGTTCATCTAAATGCTGATTTTCTACATTGGCAAACTATTGTTACTGTAGCAATTTAATCAAGGTGAAAAGGCGCAATGATATCAAGGTGAAAAGGCGCAATGATATCAAGGTGAAAAGGCTAAACGTCATAGTCATGGTATACAGTCTCACATACACACGGCTAAATGCGGTTTTAGCCAATCAGCATCCAGTATCCAAACTAACCGGTTTATAATACGGTATATACACTGAGTGTTACAAAACATTAGACTGACCAGGTGAATCCAGGTGAAAGCTATGATCCCTATTGATGTCACTTGTTAATCCACTTCAGTCAGTGTAGATGAAGGAGATGAAAAAAGGTTTTAAAAGGTATTGGATTGTGTACAGTGCATTCGAAAAGTATTCAGACCCCTAGACTTTTTCAGCCTTATTCTAAAATCGATTAAATTTAAAAAAAATCCTCCTCAATCTACACACAATACCCCATACAGACGAAGCGAAAACTGTTTTTTAGAAATGTTTGCAAATTTATTAAACATAAAAAACAGATAACTTATTTACATAAGTATTCAGACCCTTTGCTATGAGACTCGAAATTGAGCTCAGGTGCATCCTGTTTCCATGGATCATCCTTGAGATGTTTCTACAACTTGATTGGAGTCCACCTGCGGTAAATTAAATTGATTGGACATGATTTGGAAAGGCACACACCTGTCTATATAAGGTCCCACGGTTGACAGTGCATGTCAGAGCAAAAACCAAACCATGAGGTTAAAGGTATTGTCCGTAGAGCTCCGAGACAGGATTGTGTCGAGGCACAGATCTGGGGAAGGGTACCAAAACATTTCTACAGCATTGAAGGTCCCCAAAGACACAGTGGCCTCCATTCTTAAGTGGAAGAAGTTTTGAATCACCAAGACTCTTCCTAGAGCTGGCAGCCCGGCCAAACTGAGCAATCGGGGGATAAGGGCCTTGGTGACCAAGAACCCGATGGTCAATTTGACATAACTCCAGAGTTTCTTTGTGGAGATGGGAGACCCTTCCAGAAGGACATCCATCTCTGTAGGACTCCACCAATCAGGCCTTTATGGTAGAGTGGCCAGACGGAAGCCACTTCTCAGTAAAAGGCACATGATAGCTCGCTTGGAGTTTGCCAAAAGGCACCTAAAGGACTCTCAGACCATGAGAAACAACATTTTCTAGTCTGATAAAACCAAGATTGAACTCTTTGGCCTGAATGCCAAGCGTCAGGTCTGAAGGAAACCTGGCACCATCCCTACGGTGAAGCATGGTGGTGGCAGCATCATGCTGTTGGGAATGTTTTTCAGCAGCAGGGACTGGGTGACTAGTCAGGATCAAGGGAAAGATGAATGGAGCAAAGTACAGAGAGATCCTTAATGAAAACCTACTCCAGAGGGCTCAGGATCTCAGACTGGGGAAAAGGTTCACCTTCCAACAGGACAACGACCCTAAGCACACCCCCAAGACAAGGCAGCGATGCTCCACATCCAACCTGACAGAGCTTGAGAGGATCTGCAGAGAAGAATGGGAGAAACTCCCCAAATACAGGTGTGCCAAGCTTTGTAGAGTCATACCCAAGAAGTCTCAAGGCTGTAATCGCTGCCAAAGGTGTTTCAACAAAGTACTGAGTAAAGGGTCTGAATACTTATGTAAATGTGATTATTCCATTTTTTATTAGCAAAATTTCTAAAAAACAGTTTTTGCTTTGTCATTATGGGGAATTGTGTGTAGATTGATGAAAGAAAAAAACGATTTAATCCAAAATGTGGAAAAAGTCAAGGGGTCTGCATACTTTCTGAATGCACTGTATGTGTGACATTAAAAGGATGAATGGGCAGGACAAAACATTTAAGTGCCATTAAACCGGGTATGGTAATCAACATGGGCCAGTATTCTTGTGGAATGCTTTCAACACCTTGAGTCTATGCCCCGACAAATTGAGGCTGTTCTGAGTGCAAAGATAGAAGCCTGGAGATAGAAGCTGTTTATCAGTCTCTCTGTCCCAGCTTCTATTCACCTGTACTGTCTCCGCCTTCTAGATGGTAGCGGGGTGAACAGGCTGAGAATGCTCTCGATGGTACATCTGTAGAAGTGCGTGAGGATCTTTGGGGCCAAGCCACATTTCTTTAGTCTCCTGAGGTCGGTGTGAAGGGACAATGTCAGGTCCTCAGTGATGTGCAAGCCAAGGAACCTGAAGCTTTGACCCTCTCCATTGCTGCCCCGTCTGTGTATGGGGGTGTGCTCTCTCTGCTGTCTCCTGTAGTCCACGATCAGCTCCTTCGTTTTGTTGAGGCAGAGGTTATTTCCAGGCACCACTCTACTAGGGCTCTCACCTCCTCCCTGTAGGCTGTCTCATCGTTGTTGGTAATCAGGCTTACCTCTGTTGTGTCGTCAGCAAACTGGATGATTGAGTCGGAGATGTGCGTGGCCATGGGTGAACAGTGCCCTTCTGGGGCCCGCGTGTTGAGCATCAGCATGGCGTAGGTGTTGTTACCTATCGTCACCACCTGAGGTTGGCCCGTCAGGAAGTCTAGGACCCAGTTTCACAGGGAACGGTTCAGTCCCAAGGCCCTGAGCTTAGTGTTGAACTTGGAAGGCTGAGTTGTAGTCGATGAACAGAATTCTTACATGGGTATTCCTCTTGTGCAGGTGGTATTGGGCAGCGTGCAGTGCAATGGCGATTGCGTCGTTCATGGATCTGTTGGGGCGGTATGCAAATTGTAGTGGGTCTAGTGTGTCGGGTAAAGTGGAAGTGATATGATTCTTAACTAGCCTCTCAAAGCACTTCATGATGACAAATGTAGTACTTACCGTCACTTTCTTGGGTACAGAAATATTGGTGGACATCTTGAAGCAAGTGGACACAACAGACTGGGATGGGGAGAGATTGAACATCCGTAAACACTCCAGCTTTCCCTTTATAATCCGTGATTGTCTGGAGTCCCTAATGAGCAGTTGAATTGTGACTCCACTTTGTCCCTGTACTGTCGTTTTGCCTCTTTGAATGCCTCACAGAGGTCATAGCTGGTCTGTTTGTACACGTCCATGTTTCCAACAAAGCCTTGACCTCACTCACGTCCATGTTTCCAGTCACCTTGCCGTGGTTAAATGCTGCGGTTTGACCTTTCAGTTATGTGCAAATGCCACCATCTATCCACGGTTTTTGGTTCTAATCGTCACAGTAGGAACAACATCCTCTATGCACTTCTTGATGAACCCTGTCACCAAGTTAGTGAATACGTCAATACTATTCTCAGAGGCGACAAGGGACATTTCCTAGTCCACGTGATCAAAACAGTCTTAAAGCATAGATTCCGAATGGTCAGACCAATGTTCAACAGTTCTTACCACGGGTGCTTCCTGCTTAAGTTTCTGCCTATGGGCGGGTAGGTGCAGGATGGAGGCGTGGTCTGATTTTCCTATGGGAGAGCGGGGGAGAGCCTTATAGCCGTCCCGGAAGGGAGAGTAACAATGGTCAAGTGTTTTCTTAATATTTCCTTTATTATATTATATTTCCTTTTTATCCCCAATTTTGTGATATACAAATTGGTAGTTACAGTCTTGTCTCATCACTGCAACTCCCCTACGGACTCGGGAGAGGCGAAGGTCGAGAGCCATGCGTCCTCCAAAACACGACCCTGCCAAGCCGCACTGCTTCTTGACACACTGCTTGCTTAACCCGGAAGCCAGCCACAGGAATGTGTCGGAGGAAACACCATCCAGCTGGCGACCGCAGTCAGCTTGCACGTGCCCGGCCCGCCACAAGGATTTGCTAGAGCGGGCTGGGACAAGGAAATCCCTGCCGACCAAACCCCCTAACCCGGACAACGCTGGGCCAATTGTGTGCCGCCTCATGCGTCTCCTGGTCACGGCCGGGTGTGACACAGCCTGGAATCGAACCTGGGTTTGTAGTGACGCCTCAATCACAGACCACTGTGTCACTCGGGAGGCCCCATATTCCCTTTATTAAAGTCCTCAGCTACAATGAATGCGGCCTCAGGACATGCGGTTTCCAGTTTGCACAAAGCCATAAAAGTGCAAATGTTTTTTTTTGCCCCATGGCAAAACAGAATTGTAGGAAGTTACCTTTGGGTGCGGGGATGAGATTATGATTACAATGATTATGGATGTAATTTGCGTAAATGTTACACGATTGCCGACAATGGATTGCCAGTATAAATAATGCCCATTTGAAATGTTTAGTGCACTTCGATGGAATATGAATACATCTCTATTAGCCATGGGTAATGTATAGTTGAAGTCGGAAGTTTACATAGAATTAGGTTGGAGTCATTAAAACTAGTTTTCAACCACTCCCCAAATGTATTTGGTAACAAAATAAAGTTTTGGCAAGATTATTTCACTTATAACTCAACGTATCACAATTCCAGTGGGTCAGAAGTTTACATACACTAAGTTGACTGTGCCTTTCAACAGCTTGGAAAATTCCCGAAAATAATGTAATGGTTTTAGAAGCTTCTGATAGGCTAATTGACATAATTTGAGTCAATTGGAGGTGTACCTGTGGATGTATTTCAAGGCCTATGTTCAGACTCAGTACCTCTTTGCTTGACATCATGGGAAAATCTAAATAAATTAGCCCAGACCTCAGAAAAAGTATTGTAGACCTCCACAATTCTGGTTCATCATTGGGAGCAATTTCCAAACGCCTGAAGGTACCACGTTCATCTGTACAAACAATAGTATGCAAGTATAAACACCATGGGACCACGCAGCCGTCATACCACTCAGGAAGGAGACTTGTTCTGTCTCCTAGAGATGAATGTACTTTGGTGCGAAAAGTGCAAATCAATCCCTGAACAACAGCAAAGGACCTTGTGAAGATGCTGGAGGAAACGGGTATAAAAATGCCAGGCTACGGTTTGCAACTGCATCTGGGGACAAAGATCGTACTTTTTGAAACAAAAATATAACTGTTTGGCCATAATGACCATTGTTATGTTTGGAGGAAAAAGGGGGAGGATTGCAATCCAAAGAACACCCCGTGACGCACGGGGAGGCAGCATCATGTTGTGGTGGTGCTTTGCTGCAGGAGGGACTGGTACACTTCACAAAATAGATGGCATCATGAAGGAGGAAAATTATGTGGATATATTGAAGCAACATCTCAAGACATAAGTCAGGAAGTTAAAGCTTAGTCGCAAATGGGTTTCCAAATGGACAATGACCCCAAGCATACTTCCAAAGTTGTGGCAAAATGGCTTAAGGACAAGAAAGTCAAAGTATTGGAGTGGCCACCACAAAGCCCTGACCTCACTCCTATCGAAAATTTGTAGGCAGAACTGAAAAAGCGTGTGCGAGCAAGGAGGCCTACAAACCTGACTCCGTTACACCAGCTCTGTCAGGAGGAATGGGCCAAAATTCACCCAACTTATTGTGGGAAGCTTGTGGAAAGCTACTTGAAGTGTTTGACCCAAGTTAAACAATTTAAAGGCAATTCTACCAAATACTAATTGAGTTCATGTAAACTTCTGACCCACTGAGAATGTGATGAAAGAAATAAAAGTAAATCATTCTATCTACTATTATTCTGACATTTCACATTCTTCAAATAAAGTTGTGATCCTAACTGACCTAAGACAGGGAATCTTTACTAGGATTAAATGTCAGGAATTGTGAAAAACTGAGTTTAAATGTATTTGGCTAAGGTGTATGTAAACGTCCGACTTCAACTGTATATTTTAATGTAATTTTTTTTATCTGTTCTCATAAAAGCTAATAGTAAGATGTCTTTACTCTAATGCATTTGCGGAAATAATATGACACTTATATTGTATGTGACGATGATGATAATAATAAGCTACTTACAGTGGAACTTCCATTCCAAATTACTTTTTTAGCAATATTATGCACATTTGATAGTCATTAAAAATGAAGTCTTGATATACAGGTGCTTTTCAGGGTTTGCTCACCTGTCAATAATGACAACAGGCATTCTGCTCAGCATTTGGAAACCCAGAGTAAATTATTGTGGCATTCTTGACAGACATCAATAACAAACACAACTTTGGTTTTATCCAACTTTGACAGTAAATCGTTAAGGGCAGAACAGCTCTGTATCTGAAATCCCACCTGCAGGACAACATAATGGCATGGCCCACAGATGTGTGTGCATGCTTGCAAATGTGAGTTTTGTCTGTATGCCGTCTTGTTTTTGAGAGCACCATGATGCTTCAGAGAGGATGAATCAAATCACTCATGGTATGGTTGCTTCTTGGGTGATACTTTAACTACTGACACTCTCATATCATTAAAATGGCCTCCCACGTCTCAGCATGAAAACTTTAGGCACAATGATGTTTTCCCCGAGCATGTCTTTCGAAGGAAAGCAGCGGTGTGATCAATGAATAGCATGCTGA
The DNA here is from genome assembly GCF_002910315.2 of Salvelinus sp. IW2-2015. Classification (NCBI taxonomy): domain Eukaryota; kingdom Metazoa; phylum Chordata; class Actinopteri; order Salmoniformes; family Salmonidae; genus Salvelinus; species Salvelinus sp. IW2-2015. The sequence goes on along the minus strand of NC_036848.1, from coordinate 34,134,791 downwards.
ACAGCGGAGCCCAACAGATATTTTATCCAAAACAATTTTATTTGACCTTTAATGCTGAAGTACACACTTTACTGTAGCTTTGTTTGCCGAATTCAATAGCAATTTGTCGTCAATAGTAAACAATCTGCAGTAGGTAGAAAATAACAGTGTGGGTGAAACAAGAAACAATCGAAGGTTAACAACCCTGCAATGAAGAGGTCTGTAGCTCTGCTGTGAAACACAGTACCTACAGCATTACAGAAGAGAGGAGAGAATACGAGACACGGGGCTGGTGTTGGTTCAACGGTAGCACATATCTGAGGAATGATTCATTGGGTAGATGTTGGGGAGATTTGTTAAGCTTACTCATTTTTAAAGCCCTATAGTCTGTTGAACTTTGCAACATCTCACTTGCTTTTGAGTTAGCCAGCCTCCCCCCTGAGAGGGATCTTACGTTTCTGTGATTGATCAGGGCTCCAGTATTTAATCATCAATGTAACACCTTTTGTGATAATGCAAACTAAACACCTATACACAATGAATAATTACAAGGTGGTATTGATAGAATATTGAAATGCTTGCCATGGGAAACATTTGTCAGCGGGTGACAGGTCAGGATTTTTACCAGCACTCCTCATTTTGTTGTTATTTAGTTGTTATAAGAACAGCAGTGGCAAACTTTGACAACTTGAGTTAAAACGGAAAAATCTGGCGTTCTCAACACTTGATATGTGAGCGAAACCATTGTGGCTGGTTGAGATAGTTGAGGTAGGAGGATCACACCAATAGTCATGTCAGCTACTGTAGAATAAGACAGCAAACCTTGAGTGGTCTACAGTGTCTCAGTTGTCTGTGGAGAGCTCCTTGACTGGCAGATGGAAATCCTGCACCTGACATGTCAACGACATGTCAACCTCCATTATCCTGCACCTGACATGTCAACCTCCATTATCCTGCACCTGACATGTCTTCTTACATGACCTAATAACTTCATCAGGGACTTTGAAGCCAACTAGCCATACATCTGGCACCAGTGCAACCAAGTCTGGAACCAGCCATGCAACTTCCAAAAGGAGTGTAATCTCCCAACCCGCAAAATCTATGTATTTCAATGTGATCCTGATTGAGATAGTTTACGATTAAACCTATAATCATGTGGCAGCTACTGTACCATGTGACAGCAAGCTGAGAGCCCCACAGTGTCTCAGAGAAGAGAGGTCCATCACCTTAACTGGCAGACGGCCCTACTGCACCCTACATGTCATTCTGCATTATGTCTTCCGACATGACCTAATAACTTAATCAGTGGCTTTGAAGCATCAGGCACCAGTCCAACCTCATTAGCAACCAGTCCCAACATTCTATCATAGAATCAATCCAAATGGCAAAATGTCTTGTGGCTACATCTTTAGACTGTGAATGAGCTAGCATCTAATTCACATCACAAATGCTCTTTTTAAAAAGTGGTACGGTGTCCATATTAGGACGCTCACAGTGGGAGTTGAGTCAGCAGGAATTGTGTCAGGCTGATTTCAGTAGGAGTCTAGTCAATCTCAGTAAGAGCTGAGTCGATCTCACAAGGAGTTGAGTCTGTCACAGTACGAGTTTAGTCCGCAGGAGTTGAGTCGCACTCACAGGGACTTGAGTCGATCTCAGTAAGAGTTGATAACAATATTTATCATTATTGATAGATAGATTAGTTGTTAAATTGATGGACTTATTATTATTATATTCTAGAATCAATGGCTATATTGTTTATATAAATGACCATGAAACAACTGTCAATTGTCTGTTCTTCACCACTGAATTACTTTCAGTTGATTGATTGCAATTTAGACTGAAAATGCATCAACAATAAAAAAAAGGTAAAAAAGTTTTTTGTTTTGTTATTAGAAAACTTACTAAACTCAGAAAAAAAATAAACGTTCCCTTTTCAGGATCCTGTCTTTCAAAGATAATTCGTAAAAATCCAAATAATTTCATAGATCTTCATTGTAAAGGGTTTAAACACTGRTTCCCATGCTTGTTCAATGAACCATAAACAATTAATGAACATGTACCTGTGGAACGGTCGTTAAGACACTAACAGKTTACAGACGGTAGGCAATTAAGGTCACAGTTATGAAAACTTAGGACACTAAAGAGGTCTTTCTACTGACTCTGAAAAAGAAAGATGCCCAGGGTCCCTGCTCATCTGCGTGAACGTGCCTTAGGCATGCTGCAAGGAGGCATGAGGACTGCAGACGTGGCCAGGGCAATAAATTGCAATGTCCGTACTGTGAGACGCCTAAGATGGCGCTACAGGGAGACAGGACGGACAGCTGATCATCCTCGCAGTGGCAGACCACGTGTAACAACACCTGCACAGGATCGMTACATCCGAACATCACACCTGCGGGACAGGTACAGGATTGCAACAACAACACCAAGAACGCACAATCCATCAGTGCTCAGACTGTCTGTAATAGGCTGAGAGAGGCTGGACTGAGGGCTTGTAGGCCTGTTGTGAGCCAGGTCCTCACCAGACATCACCGGCAACAAGCCTATGGGKTCAAACCCACCGTTGCTGGACCAGACAGGACTGGCAAAAATTGCTCTTCACTGACGAGTCGCGGTTTTGTCTCACCAGGGGTGATGGTCGGATTCGCGTTTATCGTTGAAGGAATGAGCGGTACACCGAGGCCTGTACTCTGGAGTGGGATCGATTTGGAGGTGGAGGGTCTGTCATGGTCTGGGGCGGTGTGTCACAGCATCAATCGGACTGAGCTTGTTGTCATTGCAAGCAATCTCAACACTGTGCGTTACAGGGAAGACATCCTCCTCCCTCATGTGGTACCCTTCCTGCAGGCTCATGCTGACATGACCCTCCAGCATGACAATGCCACCAGCCATACTGCTCATTCTGTACGAGACAGGAACATCAGTGTTCTGCCATGGCCAGCGAAGATCCCATTGAGCAATCTCAATCCAATTGAGCACGTCTGGGACCTGTTGGATCGGAGGGTGAGGGCTAGGGCCATTCCCCCCAGAAATGTCCGGGAACTTGCAGGTGCCTTGGTGGAGTGGGGTAACATCTCATAGCAAGAACTGGCAAATCTGGAGGCGAGGAGGCGATACACTGCAGTACTTAATGCAGCTGGTGGCCACACCAGATACTGACTGTTACTTATGAATTTGACCTCCCCTTTGTTCAGGGACACATTATTCAATTTCTGTTAGTCACATGTCTGTGGAACTATTTCAGTTTATATCTCAGTTGTTGAATCTTGTTATGTTCATACAAATATTTACACATGTTAAGTTTGCTGAAAATAGACACATTTGACAGTGAGAGGACGTTTCTTTTTTTGCTGAGTTTAGTCAGGAAAAGTTGTCTTGTCACGTATACTGCCTCTCCGGCCTCTAGGTCATCAGGCTGCTGATTATACCGCACACCTGTCACCATCGTCTCGCGCACCTGCGCCTCATGACACTCACCTTGAATCCATCACCTCCTTGATTGTCTTCCCTAGAACTGTCACTCCCCTTGGTTCTTTCCTCAGGTGTTATTGACTCTGTTTTCATGTTGATGCGTTGTTTGTGTTACGTGTTTATTGTTAAATATATTTATTAAAACATTCACTCCCTAAACTTTCTTCCTGACTCTCAGCGCACTCGTTACAGAATAACACCTCACCTAAGGGAAGTGTCGTGGAGTGTTTTTTAAATTAGATTTTTGTGTCAAAGTAAGGACGTTGGGTCCGAGAACTGCTACAGGCTCTCATGCCTCAACCAGATCGCCCGGCTCCCCTGCCTCAGCCGGCTCGTCAAGCTCCCCTGCCTCAACCTATCTGTCAGGTTCCCGCGCTCCAGGTGACTCGACAGGTTCCTGTGCCTCAGCTGGCGTGAAAGGTTCTCGCGCATCAGCAGGGGTTACCGGTCCGCGCCTGATCCCCGGGTTCGTCCCCTTTGACAGCGTCCTGCAGCTTGTGCCATGCATCGGAGAGGGGATACTGTCACGTATACTCCCTCTCCGGCCTCTAGGTCATCAGGCTGCTGATGATCCCGCACACCTGTCACCATCGTCTCGCGCACATGCGCCTCATGACACTCACCTGGACTCCATCACCTTCTTGATTATCTTCCCTACATATGTCACTCCCTTTGGTTCTTTCCTCAAGTGTCATTGACTCTGTTTTCATGTCGTTGCGTTGTTTGTGTTATTGTTTATTGTTTCATTTATTTATTAAATCACTCCCTGAACTTGCTTCCCGACTCTCAGCGCACTCGTTACATGTCTCGTCCTCATAAYAACTTGGTGTCATTCTCTGGAAAAAATGAATCATCCTCATATGAATTTGGTGTGAATCTCAGGACTGAATCTCAGTCATTTTTTATTTTACTCGGGGGAAGAAAAAAAATGGTTGCATTTTCAACCTAAATTGCAATCAGTTGTTTTATGGTAATTTAAAATAACAATAGAGGCATTGATAATAGAATAATACTACTAATAATATGTTCATCCATCTATCCATCTATCATGATGAATATTGTTGTCATCTGATGCTGGAGACACATTTTTATGACATCTGGTCTTTTTGCCAGGCGGGCGGTCACCTATTGGTTCGAGCCCAGTAAGGGGACAGGGACTGTGGAGGAAGCGAAGCTGTTAGTAGCACAGTGACACCGGTTACATAATGTAGCGACCTTAAACCAACACGTAGCAAACTCTTCGACGGGATCGGACCTCTTGGTGTAGCGCTTAAGGTGTTGCCTTCGAGTCCCAYTCGAGCSTACCCCCAAATTCAGTACCTRGGTGTCAGAAYTGGGATGGCGCCTGTGAGGAGATCGGAGAAGCYTATATGCYTGAGAGACTTGGTATAGAGAAGTGTGGGGACYTGCTCTCCCAAAGGAAGGGGTTAATGTAGTAACCTTAACCTAACACCTAGTAACCTCATCAAGAGGTTCAGACCTCTTGCGTAACTACACTGAAAACAAATATTAACGCAACATGTAAAGTGTTGGTCCCATGTTTGATGAGCTGAAATAAAAGATCCCAGAAATGTTCCATCTGCACAAAAATCTTATTTCTCTCAAATGTTGTGCACAAATAATCCATCCACCTGACAGGTGTGGCATATCAAGAAGCTAATTAAACTGTATTATCATTACACAGATGCACCTGGTGTTGGGGACAATAAAAAGCCACTCTAAAATGTGTAGTTTTGTCACACAACACAATGCCACAGATGTCTCAAGTTTTGAGGGAGCGTGCAATTGGCATGCTGACTGCAGGAATGTCCATCAGAGCTGTTGCCAGAGAATTGACGTTAATTGATCTAACATAAGCCACCTCCAACGTCATTTTAGATCATTTGGCAGTACGTCGAACCGGCATCACAAGCACAGAGCACGTGTATGGCGTGGCTGATGTCAACGTTGGTGGCGYTGGGGTTATGATATGGACAGGCATAAGCTACAGACAACAAACACAATTGCACTTTATCGATGGGAATTTTAAAACACAGAGATACCGAGGTGAGATCCTGAGGCCCATTGTTGTACCATTCATCCACCGGCAACACCTCATGTTTCAGCATGGCCCCGTGTCGCGAGGATCTGTGCACAATTCCTAGATGCTGAACATGTCCCAGTTCTTCCATGGCCTGCATACGCATGGGACACGTCACCCATTCAGCATGTTTGCGATGCTTTTATTATGGGTTGGACTTGAGCCATATAAGGAAGAATCTTCCAAGAGATATTGGTATAGGCCTAGTTATAACATTAATAGAATTGACATTCTGAACATTTGAATGAGAGTACTGTACCAGTAGAGAAATAACGACCTTATTATTGCCCTGTACAATACTGTGAGACACATGCATTCACTGGTTCTGACCTCCCTAGTGCTATGGGTCATTTAGTACGGTAACTACTATAACACAAAAGACAGCTTCCTAATAAGAAGAGGTGGTGAGGGATGGAGGGAGGAGGACGCAGCAGTGCCGGTCAACAGAGACATGTTTAAATGCCTCTCACATCTCTGGTGGGTAAAAGAAGGGTTTTATCGTGCTCTGTCTGCTGTGAACAGATCTATCCCACACAGATGCCTTGTTTCTTCAAATAATTATTCAGCCATCAGAACAGGCTTTTTATTAGGAAGCTGTCTTAATCATACCACAAGACTTTTTTGCATGACACTTTTTCAGAAATATTTGATTGAAATATGCAAATGAGGATTTGTCTCATTAAATATGTGTGATTTTGCATATCAAACAATGTATGTGAAGACATTGAATCAATGTGGAAAACTGATTGGATTTGCAATAAGTCATCAACATGAGGGCATTTTGTATTTTTTCACCCCACTTTTTTAAGCTAAATCCAATGACATGGTGAAATGTTTTGTTGAATTCTGACGTCTGTGCCCAGTGGCTCCTGGACTGGATTTGTCCAGAGCAGATTATAGAAAGATAAAACATTTACGTATCCATCTGTAAAATACTAAAGACATGTACGTAAAAAATTGTGTGCATTTTTCCAAAGAAAATGTTATCTAGAATAAAACATTTAAAACATTGTGGTGGAAATACAACACCAGGGACACCTGAAGCCAATCTTAAAATGAATCACTCTTTATTATCTGCAAGATGGAGAGGTTACAACAAACTCCGCACACTGTACAGGTCTATCAGAAGCTCTGTTGGGGCAGTCCCAGCAGTTGTCTTATATACTGCTATGCACAGACAAGTTATATTTGCATGATTTAGCATAATGAATTCATCACTACCGGTGCCTCGCACTTGCGATCAAGTGAAATAAATAAATCAACACGTTGCACCAGACACTCCATCCTTACAAGCCCTTTACTCTGGGTTTTACAATCTAAAATGCACTCATACAAGGGATCTGTAAACTCAGGGTTGATTAAATATCTCAATGTTTAAGCATTGATTACGTAGTTCTTACCGCCATCGGGTTGCAGCGACATCTGTTCTGCACCAACTGTTCCTGAGACTAGTCAAAACATTCTAAAAAATCCGCTTGGGCCTTCTAAACGTGTCAAACATAAACAACCCCCAGTTCTCACACATCGTCCTTATCTACAGGGGGAAAAGGAAGCTCAGCCGTTGTCGGCAGCTCATCAGTCTCACCATCCTCTTGGGGAGCATTAAACATAATGGTGTGCGAAACCTTCTCAGCTAGGGAGGCACAAATAACCTTACAACATGTTAGTAATACAATTAGACAGACTAAGCAAAAAACACATGCCCCAGCCCATTGTGCAATCTGGGATCCCCAACTCCCAAACACAGATTTCAACCAAGTTGCAAGCATCCACTCGGGCTGTGGGGAATTGTTTTTAGCCACAGTGGCAATGTATTCGGCGAGATCGGTGACAGAGTACCGATCTGAGACAAAAGTGCAACATTCATCTCTAATTATTGTACAAGTGCCCCCTTGACCTGCCAAAATATAGTCAAGAGCCTCTCTGTTTTGCAGAGCCAATTTACGCATCATTCAATTGTTCCAGGGCATTTCGAGTAGCATTGCCAATTTCCTCCATGTGTTTAGAGATGTCACACATTTGATCTAGGGCACATGCAACTCCAAACCCTGGGAAAAAACACACCAAAGAACCTGGTGTGAGTGATGTCAGCCAGAGACTTCTTATCTCTCCTCATTCCAGAAGGTTTGTAGTCTCTAAACAGAGCCTTCAGACTCTTATCATTGTTTGGAACGGTTGTCATAGCTGTCACTACAAACCCAACAGTACAACTACCTCCACAGTTCAGGGGCAGGCTATAGTAAGCCATTTTTCCACACAACCAATAGGTGCCATTTGGGCCTCTTAAAGGGATAAGAACATTATAGACTGAAATACCATAAGTAACATTAGCAGGTTCCTAATTGTCGGCATTGTTAACAGTTAACTTACAGGTATTGGACCCGTTGTAATACATTGTACAATTACATTGTAGTTCACCCAAAATATTACTTCCTTCTCCTCTAATACACCAAGGTGCTGTCATCACTCCTCCTACTGAGATGGGTGGGAGCAAAGTATTATCTGGCCTAGCAAACGACGGTGGGCCTATGTGGTTATATAATGCAGAAAACGTGATGGGGTCAGGGTCACGTGGCATTTCTTCCAGGAATGTTAAGTCCATTTGTATAGTCAGATTTACTAAGAGAACTCCCACAAGTAGTAAACCTGCTRCTACCTTAACTGGCCCCAACCCACACACCCAACACTCTTTTTGTCCAGATGCAAGATTAGCAACCATTTCTGCTCTAGAGAAGATCAGATTTCCCTCATGGTTATGAGGGCCCGACAGGGCTCTCCTTCTCCGATGATCATCTACTTCTGGGCCACTACTCTGGACCGGCGTTGGCCTCTTTGGCTCGGGACTTATCTCACCCTCTGTCAGGTTTCCAACAAGAGGACGACCTGCTGTTCTAATTAGAACTCCTGTGCTAATGCAGAGGAGGGCCCCACACTACACCGCCGGAATTGGCCAAGCCCCATCTTCTCCTGGATCAGGAACTCGTCTGCAGTGCGACTCATGGATCCAGGTATCTCTCTCAGCCACCTTCACCGCGGTGGGGGTAGTCAGAAGAACTTGGTGTCGAGCCTCTCCAACGGGGGTCCTTCCAACTCTTTCTCCTGAAGTCTTTGACTTCCACGAAAACAGCTGGGCTCAAACAGTGCTCAGCTCCACCTGCCAAGTTCGGACAAAGACGCTTTCACCTGAGGAAAGAGATTCTTGAGAACACTGTTAAGGGTGACACAATACTCAACCATGTCTTCCTCCAGTCCTTGCGGGTACAACCTGTTCTGGGCGAAAGGTGCATTTGTCATTTGCATTGTATGGCTAGTATGGCTAGACCAGTGACTGTATGGGCTCTGCCTCTCATACTCATCAGTGCCAATGGAAGCACTTTCACACGTCAGGCTTGTTTCGCCAATCAATTTAACTCATTTAATTTTCAGAGATTGGTTTMCCCTCTCTATCGTCCGCCCAGATGAAGATGATAGGCACAATGTGTTCTCAAATCAATCTGCAAAGCCTCTGACAGGGACTGGGCAATCTCATTCACAAAATGCCAACAATTGTCAGAAGAGACTTTTGATGGCAGACCCCACCTGGGTATGATTTCTCTCACGAGTTCTTTCACCACAGCAACCACTGTGGCTCTCCTGCAAGGGAAAGCATCAATCCATTTAGAAAACATATCAACAATCACCAAACAATACTTGTTCCCCTCTCAAGGGGTCAACTCAATGAAGTCCATCATTAAGTGGTCAAATGGTCCTTCAGGCCTTGGATGGGACGCTGTGCATACTGAAATGCCACGTCCAATATTATTTGTCATGCCAATCAAACATTTCTTGCAGACATTTTCTGAAAACACAGCTACTGTACACCAATATTTATTTACAAGATCCACCCTRCCTGCTTTGCACTCATGATTCTGACCATGTGACAATTTAGCAAGGAAATGGAAAGTACAACGGGGCATGGCTGGTCTGCTCCTCTCATCCAGCCATACACACGATGCATCTTTACGACAACACCCAGCCCACTTGCGTCTCTCTGACTTATCAACCGTTGCCTGCAAAGCAACCATGTCATCAACAGAGAAAGGGTTGGTGGGAGCTGGAATTGCTGCCATTTGTAGGAGGGGGGAAACAGAAGAGGAAGCAGCTAATTTAGCTGCATGGTTAGCTTTAGCGTTCCCCAGAGGAATGTTGACATTAGAGGAAGAAAGTACTTGACTATAGAAACAGAGGAGGGACAGACTGTAAGAGAGACAAAACAAGGTTACTGTGCACAATCTGTTTTCCAGACGAGGTAAAAAAAAAAWATATATATATTCTTCCACAATGTTCCAAAATCATGCACAACAACGAACGCATACCTGCTATCAGTGTAAATGTTAACAGAGACATCATGTGCTGCTTGGTAACAGTTTTAGGCAAAGCTTTAATTGCCACTAATCTATCTTTGGAGAGGGCGTGACCCCCAGAAGTAATGTCATGACCCAAATATTTAACAGAGCTCCGGCATAATTGCATTTTACTCAGAAACTTTGACCATTTTCTGATTTTGAGCAAACCAACAAATCGTCAACATACTGAACCAAAGTACTCCCTCCCAGAGCAACAAAACGTAAATGAGAACCAGTCCTGTGACTCTTCAGCCACAGGTATCCTAAAGAAAGCATTAGCTAAATCAATTACTGAAAAACAACAACTACCTTGAGGCACCTTGAATAAAATGGTAACAGTGTTAGGCACCAGGGCATGTACAGCATTGTTTACTAGTCTTAAGGTCTTGCACAAAACAATAATCACCAGATGGTTTCCTGACAGGTAAAATTGGTGTGTTACAGGGCAAATTTGGGCAGGGAACCAGAACGCCTCTTTCAACTAACGCACTATGAATGGGAATGATACCCTTTCCAGCTTCCTTGCTAAGAGGGTACTGAGCTTTGTAAGGTCTGTCGGTGCTTTTTGGAATTACCACAACAGGTGCAGCTCCTTTCATGCGTCCAATGTCGGTCTTTGATTTAGCCCACAGTTCTTCAGGGATATCTTTTAGCCAATCAATGTGTGAATTATCTTGTAAAACCACAGACATGGTTTCAATGGGAATTGGTTATTTTCTTGGAGTAGCCCAGTATGGGGAATATAAAGTTGCTGTAGAAGCTGACCACTGTCCTTCCCCTTCCCAGGCCACCCAATCAGTTCCTTCCATCACTTTCTTCATCCAAATACCCACATATTTCCATTGTTTTCCTGGAGCTTTTGACAAGCTACAATGGGGAACAGAGTCAGGGACTTCATACAAACTCATCTGAGTATCAGTCAACAACACTCCAGCTGCTACTAAGTCTTATCCTCTGAATATCCCATTCATGGTTCTCTCTTTCTCTTTTTGACCATCTCTGTTGGTATTCAGGGTCCTCTTCACATGAGGGAACAGCAGCAGTACAATGTAAGTATTCAGACACTTCCCAGTTACCATGCAACGGGGAAAAGAGGGATTGCTCTCTCAGCTGTCCCTCAACATGGTGATCATTCAGGTGCCAAGCATGGTAACAGTTCATCAGGCATGGGAAGATTCAATTTTCTCTCGATCCCAATAATAATCCTTCTTCAGTACAGGCAACAGAAATTCATTTTACTCGTCAAATCTCTTCCTAATAAATTTACTGGGCAGGCGGAGGAGTACAGGAATCGGTGTCTCCATTTGCTCTCTCCCCACTTCACGTCCAGTGGAAAAGTCAAACATTTTTCAGAGGGAATTCCAATTGTTTTTTTTGAGGGGGAGACAGACAGGGCAGACATTTTCAATAATGAGACCACGGCCCCAGTGTCCACCAAAATGTTTATTTTATGTTTATTAACTAAGATATCAGTAAGGTTGGTTTTGGGTTGACAAGGTGGTCAATTTTAGCATTTGACAGGATTCTTCTGGTTCTTCATCATTGTTTTCTTCATTTGTTTTTCTTCTGTTTCCGCCTCATCCTATGGTTGGTAGCCCTCTCGTCCACCACCTCTTCCAAATGGGTTGTTCACCTGCACGCCTGCAGGTGGGGACAGCCACTCTCCTTGGGCTTCTCCTACTGGGCCGTGTGTTGAAAGATGCCCTACCTTCCCACAGTTGCAGCAGCTCCAGTCTTGGGGCCCCTCGGCCTCTACCTCTCCATCTACCTCCTTGGTTTCCTTGGTTGCTACCATTTTCCCAATGTCCTCTTCCTCCTCCAGAGTAGTACATCAGCTGTGCCTTCTTCAGTGTCTTTCCGACCTTCATTTCATTTTCCTTCAACTGTCTTTCTGCATGGGTGATATACAGTACATGTATGGCTTTATGTCAGACAGTTTAGTTTCCCATGCAATACAAGTTGTAGTTAAAGCTGTCTTCAGATCTTGTCTCAGGCCTGCCACCACAGCATTGCACAATAGGCTACTGTATGAGTCTTTGTCAGTCGTCAGACCTGAGTGTTGGAGGAAGACTGTCTCCATTCTTTCCATGTAGTCACTCAATTTCTCATCAGTTCCCTGTTTGGTGGAATGGATTTTCTGCCAGTCTGTGCGTTTGAGGAAAGCAGCCTTTATTGTGGTAAAAACTGCATCCAGCTGGTCACCACAATCATCAACTGGTACATTGCGGTCCCACATGTGTTTATAGTCCTTCCATTAAAATTTCAAGCAGTAGTGTAGTATTTCTTCAATTTTTCTGGTGGTGGGGTTGTACTTTGAGATGATTGCTTTTACCTCTTCCTCAAACCTCACAGCATCCTTTGCTGGGTCAATGACATTGTCCACTATTGCTTTTATTTCGTCAACATTCTACGGTTTCTCCATTTGTTTTGGGGTTGGGGTAGCGTGTTTTTGGCAACATTCCCTCAAGCTTCTTTTTGGAGGTTTTCTTTCTATCCTTCTGCTGGTCCTCCATTGCTGTCCTTGCTTCTGCTCCTTTTATCTTTGTCTTGGCTACTTTCTTCTACATTCCTCCTGCTTGCACTCCTTAATTTTCTTCTTGTTTCTCTACTGCTTGCACGCCTTAATTTGCTTCCTGTTTATCTACTTTCCTTTTTTCTCTTACGTTTCTCCAGTTCTGTTGTGAGCTCTTCTAGCTCCTCTTCTTCACTCTCCCTCCCCTCTGTTCCTCTCTGCTCGTTCGCTTTGGTCCTTGTTTTTGCTGTTAGCTTTCTGTCTCTAGCTCCAGCACCTGCAGCGCCTTCAACAGCTCCTAATCCCACGACTCCATCACCTGGCACAGGCACAACCCGTCCTGGGTTAAGAGGGGGTGGGAGGCCACCATCTCCATGTGCTGGTGGAGGATTTGGCAGTGGCGGATACAAGGGGGGCCCCATGCATGGGTTCCCCTCAGAGAAAGGCCAGCCAGGCTTCTTCTTTTTCTTTTTTTCATCGTCATCTTTCTTCTCCAGTTCCACTTGCTTTACCATCAGTCCTCTTACAGCGTTATCCTTTGCATTTTCTGCTTCTCTCTCCCACTTTCTGAAATTGTCCCACTTCACTTTAACCTTCTTGTGTTTTCTTTCTTTACTTTCAAGTTGGCCTTTCACTTACTCCAGTCTTTCTGTGCTCAGTGTCCCATCAACAGGGAAATGTCCATCTGTCCATTTTATCCAGTCCTCTGTTTGGTTCAGTAGCCCCCTATCATTTTTTTTTGCCATTACACTAGACGGCCCTTTTGGTTCTCAGCATGGATGCTCCATCCTACTCTTACTATTCCCCTGTCCCATACTCAAACCCTTTGTTGAAATCTTTAGAAAAAAACATCCAGCTTAACACGTCATCCCACACTCACACCGGGTCTTAACCCTTGTTCAGTTAATTAGTCAAGCACACGATACTCTCATCCACATTCACACACTCAGTAATCTCCCATATCACTCGTCGTTACCTCCTTTGCATACATATGTATCTTTTGCAGTTCCTCCATAGTTACCATAGTCTCTACAGTATCAATAGTCCCTGATCATCTGTAGTCCCAATAGAATCCATAGTCCCTATAGGTATAGCATCTATGGTCCCTACAGCACCTACAGTCCCTCATTATCCATAGTATCAATAGTTTATGTAGTCATAAATGTTATGGTCTCTATAGACTCTCTAGTCTTGCCGCTTCCCATACATTATAGAATGGCACCTTATGTGGTTCCCTCTCAGTGGTTCCCCGACCACGTAGACACTTCTCTTATAAATGCCTTCAGACAATTGTCAGTGGGGCCTCTCCTGCCCTCACTCTAGCCTCATAGCGACTTCTCATATAAATGCCTACAAAAATTGTCAGTGGGGCCTCTCCTGCCCTCAATCTAACCTTCTCCTAAGACTAGTGGTACCCTTCTTCTACATCTTTATGTTCTGTTTTATTGGTTTTATCATTTTTATTTTATACTGATTCATTTAAATGGACTTACTGAAATTCAGTAGACGTGTCTCTCAGAGGTTCGCAGATCAGGTATCTTCCACCGGGCAGCTCTCAGTAAAAGTCTGATTTGGGCGGGTCTACGTCGACTTTGATCAGACTGGAATTTCCTTTCCCCCTAGGGATTGCGGCACTGGTGTCTCCCTCGCAGATCTTCAATGGGATGCTCCACAGGTGGAATCACTGATCTAGTCCGTGACGCCAGATTGTGGTGGAAATTCAACACCAGGGACACCTGAAGCCAATCTTAAAATGAATCACTCTTTATTATCAGCAAGATGGAGAGGTTACAACAAACTGCACACCGTACAGGTCTATCAGAAGACCTGTTGGGGCGGTTCCAGCAGTTGTCTTATATACGGTGTAGCAAGATCAAGGGTGTGGAGTTTCCACGTCACCAAGTTCAATAAGAAACAGGCACCAGTAGCACAAATAGAATGCAAATGGGACGTTTATTAGTTTTTTTTTGGTATACTGGGTAAGAGGGCGGATCGCACCAATCACCTCACAGTCCACAAGCTGTTCTCATTGTCCGTTCCCTTTTCCAGGGGTACTCCTCACACTTGGGTCCTCAGCCAATCCGGTACACAAGGGGGGTAATCGGACAGTCCAGGTCACCACACAGATATTGCTCTCGCTTCTCTCGCTTCTCTCGCTTCTCTCGCTTCTCTCGCTTCTGTCGCTTCTGTCGCTCTTCATCACTCTCTCGATTTCGCTCCTCCTCTGCCCCTTTGTGCAGGCTGCTTTCTCCTTTATCCCCAAGCACTCCCTGGCTTAACGAATCACAGTCTTGCCTTGTTGGGGCAGGAAGTCCATATAAGGCTTGGGAGTGGAGCCAGCAACCTGCAAGATATCTCTCCTCAATTACCATTCCCCTCACCTCTCCCTGCTGACTGCCACAATGGCTATACACAGACAAGTTATATTTGCATGATTTAGCATACTTAATTAATCACTACCGGTGGCTCGCACATGTGACTGACTAATACCTCACGAGGCTCTCTCTCTCTCTCTCCAAGTTGAGACCTTGAAATTGATATTCTGGGCGTACTGCCAAGTTGAGGAACAGTGATAGTGAGGATACCTCTATATACCATCAGTCAGTCACCTGCATGAACCTTTCTAATTAGTTATTAGAAAGTAGCATTGATACATCGATACATAAACATACATTTTCCCTCACAGCATATCAACAATTCCCTCTGGGTAAGTCTGGAGAATATTTCTAAGGATAACCACACCAAATTTGGTGAGTGGAGATGCTTCTGAAGCTGAGAAAAATGAGTTGACGTGTGAGAAGAGTCTGACTTTCGGAAATGAAAATGTATGTACACTGACTACCAAACGCCAAATGCCTACAGTATTTAGACCCAATCACCATCTATCTCTTCAAAGTAAGCTACAAAAAAATGGTGCAGTTTGTAACATTCTCTATGAAATGGGCTTTTAAATGATGCATCATTTAATGTAGTGAGCTTCGCAATTATTTATGTATATCCATTTTAAAATGGTTAAAATTCATTAAGATGTTGATGAAAAATATACATTTCATCAAGTTTTTGACATTTTTATGTTTACTTTAAAAAATACTAATATTAATGGACAAAAATACCAACAAATCTCTAAATTGACAGGTAGAAGGAAAAATGTAATTTCAGCCTGTGGTGCCTTGCCTTAAAGGGGATACATTGAATGCTCAGTACATGGCCTGGCCTCACACCAATTAATGTTCCCAAGAGGAAGCATTTGGTCGTGGTTGAAGAATAAAKACATTTTTTTCTGGAATGTGGTCAGTTCTACGCCATGTAGATTTGCTAAATGTTCTGATGTTGATGCTGCTCTTGAGGCACGGTGAGTGGATACTTTGCATGAGATCCCAGGTTCAATATTGCACAACAATCACGTCAGTTCCAGATATTATTCACATTCTAAAAACATGTCCAGGACACCAGTCAGTATTATCCAATCAAAATCTTAACTTGATGCTTCGCCTGGGGATTACTGATGTTCACAATCCCAACAGTGGAGAATTGATCCGCACCACTGCAGGTGGCTGGTGGTTCTTGAGTCATTTTATTTTTGGACCAGAAAGAAGGACAACCCAAGAACAGATTCATACACACTGTTGAGCTTTGAAGACTTCAAGTAAAACCAGCCCTTGGTAGAGTCAAACATTGGCATTTTGTTATAGTGCCCCTATTGCTGTTTAGGTCTGATCAGAATATTTTTAGAGTTGCGCTCACTAAATATAGTGTGTGATGGAGAAGAGTGTATTTTCACATTTATACAATCCCCTGTCTTTTCAAACACTTCAACTTCTTCCCTTTTCCTTAACTGCAAGTTCCTTTCAAGTGTCATTTTACATTTCAAAATTGTAGGTTTAGCATTAAGCAATTCAAATTGAGTTCCATTAACCGATATGAAATTAGTCCTGTTGCCTTTGTTGGTTAGCACTGAGCAGGGACTGGATTTCCAGAGAAACATCGTCTGGCACAGCGGGCTCCTCTGAAGCTGTAATTGCACCAGTCTCTTACAACCATTTAATAAGTTACCCCGGATACAATTTTGATATCACGCTGAGAAGGGGGATATCTCTGGGTAATGTTCAAACGGCCCATAAATGTTCAGGTTAACGCTATCAGACTGGGAGCTTCATTTCTCCCCCCCGGCCACCCCAAAGACCAGAGCAATGATGTACTTGGTATTTTTGGGACACCTGTTGTGTGTCTGCACAGTGAAAATATCACCCTGACCCTGTATATTTGAGAGCTGCATGGGATGTGCTGAGCAGAAGGGGAGGAGACCCCCTATCCCACAGACCCCTTCCTTCATGTACCACATGCCTCTCTCTTTGCTCAGTACTATTTTTGCAAATTGTCCATCTCAGGGGGCACTTTAGCTGTATTACGCAATTCCTGTGTCAATCACTTACAACTCTCAACTCAAATTTTGCCAGTGCCATTTACCTAGCATATTCCAGGCACAATTGGCCTGGCAGAATCAGAATACTGTGCAGACAGACAGTGGCCTGTGCAGACAGAGACGCCCTGACCTTTCTCACTCAGCTGAGGGTTACCTTCGTATTTTCTTTATCAGATTACTGAGGATATAAGACATTTTATCAGTTCCAAATAAACAATACATTTTACCCCTGTGTCCATCCTTTTGCCTTTGTGTTTGATATTTGATATTTGCTGCCCCTCAAACCCCTGCAGAACTAACTGCCCATTTTACACTGTGTTTGGATAGGGTTGATATTCAAATCCGAGCCTACATTCAGTGCAGAAGCTCATATGTCAGGTAGTGGGGCATTGCCACATTTTGACGTTGAGTGTTGCATTCTGGAGGGATTGCTGTAGCATTTTATGCTAATCTAATCCATAAAATATTTTTTGCTACGGGGACCACATTTTTTGCTCTTTGTTTACTTTTCAGTAAAGCATACATAGTAGGTCCCGTGTGGCTCAGTTGCTGGAGGTTGGCACTTGCAACGCCAGGGTTGTGGGTTTGTTTCCCACGGGGGACCAGTATGGGAGAAAAAAGAAGTATGAATATGTATGTATTCACTACTGTATATCGCTCTGGYTGAGAGCATCTGCTAAATGACTTAAGTGTAGGGGTGAACCACAGATCAACTCAGATCAGCTGAGAAACCAGTATGAAAGCTAATTTCATGARTATCATCCCATAATGGTGCAGAAAAGATAGCATATCAACAATACAGACAGAATAAACCACACACCTCTTGAAACACCAATGAAGGGGGATTTTAGAGTGGAACAGAATCTACGGAGGAATGCCAAAATAAGACGCACAATCTAACTTGTCGAATTAATTTRGTCATAACACGTCCATGAAACAACATTTTATTTGGTGGTTTAACAAAGTAGACCCTATCATATATTCTAACAACAYTAGTGTGGAAATTCCTATCCTTATGCTTCTATTGTCCAGTCACATAGTACACAGCTAAACCTTTCCCAGATCAGATGAAATGTAGTACATATGGTGGCCTACGATCACTGCCTGTGGACTTTAATTGAATTTCTGCCTCTAGTATTCATTTTCCGTCTTCTATGCTGTCAAACAAAGTTGTACATTGCGATCATTTCTCTTACCTCTTTTTGTTATTACACCACTCTCACTCAAAATGGCTGGGCTAGCACTGCCTTCAGAGAACAGAATATGTAGTGGTTACTACTTTAAATTGGACACAAGGACTACTTGGCTCATCTTAGCATCCTTTATTTGATGAGATACGGCATTATGATAAATATCTCATCCAGTAGATGTTCATGTTTTCCATCATAGTTGAATATTGATTCAACTTCTGGCCTCAGTGTTCCATGAATATTGTATATACAATTCAACAAAGTAGGAGTCTCTTGATACTATGCAGCTTGCAATTCACTTTCTTGAACAAACTATAATTTCTCGACTGTACTCTCTGTTGAGATATCACTGGAAAATTCCTCCAGCAGAGGTTCGTTAGTGCTAAAAACTTTTATTACTTRTGGCATCTCTTAATTCGTCTGAGAACACTGGATTACATTAACCTCGAGTCTGTTTTGGAGGAAACAGCCTAATGTAGCTTTTTACAAGTCTTAAGTAAAGAAAAAAAACTTTCTGAGGTCTAAAGGGCCCCTGAGCCATTTTGCTTCCACATGTTTTCCTTAATGTCAAAGAAAATAATGCCAATTAGCCCAGCACAGCGACAGGTGTGTGCACTTTCCATTTACTCCCGTTTCACTTTTTTTTTTCCTGTTTTAGGGCTGAACGGATTTTTGATGTTGAAAGGATCGACGCAGGAGATGAGAAGCAGTTACAGGGAAGGAAGGTTTTATAACTGACGGACATGAAACAGAACAGGAACAGCGTCCGGACAGGAACACATAAGAACAATTAACACAGGGACACAGGGAAAACCACCGAGGAACAGACAGATATACAGGAGCAATCAACCACGTGAAGGAGTCCAGGTGAGTCCAATGAGCGCTGCATGACGTGGGATGGGAACCTGCCGAGCCAACCGGGGCAAGGAAACCTCTCGAGCCAGCTAGGGCATGACAGCGCTACGAACCAGCTAAGGCACCCCCGGTTCGATCGGCGGCGGCGGCCCCCGGGTCCGACGTCACCAACAAAACAAAACCCCCAAAAACTCCCTGATGCTTCTTGCAATGGTGTCCGCATTCTGAAAGGATCAACGCAGGAGATGAGAAGCAGGTACAGGGAGTGAAGGTTTAATAACTGACATGAAACAGAACAGGAACACATAACAACAATTAATTTCGGACACAGGGAACACCACCGAGGAACAGACAGATATAGAGGGGCAATCAACCACGTGAAGGAGTCCAGATGAGTCCAATGAGCGCTGCTGCGTGTAATGGTGGTGACAGGTGCGTGTAAAGACGGGTAGCCTGGCACCCTCGAACGCCAGGGAAGTATCAAAATGGTATGCCCACGTGTTATGTGAGATGCTAAGGGCAAGAACCTATTACAATTTATCTTAAGATCTCATCCCTCATGCCCAAATATTTATTTTACATTTTATTCTCCCTTTCATGTTTTATACCCTCTGGAAAATAACAGGTGGAATTTTTGTAAATGTCACTGTTGTAAATACCCACTATAGGCCCAATGTTTTCACAGTACAGTATTGTACTTTTTGTGATAGAGATCTCTCCCTCGTGGAACAAATAAGACAATCCTTTAACATCTTTTCTTATCTCATTTTCATTCTCCAGACACACATGAAATGGAGTCAAACGGGCCAAAATAATGTATTATATCAGTTGTGTTTTCTGGACTGACTCCACTCCTGAGAATTTTTGCAGGCATCTTATGAGGTGCATCAACAGGAGCCTACTGATGGGGTGAGGAAACAGCGACAATTATGAAATACCAGTGACACACAGCCCACAAACTGCCAACTTCACTTCCTTTCACTTACATTACTCACACAAATAAACCATCGCAAATTCAGTCATTTGAGTATTCAAGTTGTTACAAAGCGATATGATATTTTATCTATCTAAATTCAGAGATTATTTATTAACATAGCCTTAAAGCTGAGACCTTGATTACAGGTAATATTAATCTGTTATGGTGTTCATTCTCTTCAGCGACATTTTCTACATGCATGTATTAATATAACATTTATATAGCTGCTCAATACATTACATTTTCTACATGTGGTTCAATTCATAATGTGCATAGCTGTATGATACTGACCTTCTTAAAATAGACTACCGATTATACCAATACCTTAATTAGTACCTTGAGAGGAGATAGTTAAATCTGCAGGCATAAAGAGAGTTTCATAGCAACTAGCCATGTATTAAGTGTATTTCCTTAATGGGGCTGTTTAATTGAAGTCTAATCCAATCTAGTGTTAGGTTTTTTCAGTTTAATTAATGATGTAGAAGGGGATAGCATAATGATGGAATGTGTCTTATTGATTAAGCCTTTTGACCAAATGAAGTCCGCCACTTCTGCTTTGCTCATGATACGGTGGTGAAATATCCACCCCTGGGGGTATGGAACATATTGAGCATCTTTCAACTCAGATCAAGTCAGACTGTTGAAGCGTTGGTGCTCTTTAAGGTTCAGCAGGGTGCTAAAAGACAGCCTTGAACACTCTGGTCCCCAGGAATACAAAGATGGGAAAAAAACATCCCCAAACTACCAAGATGGTAGAATTCACCCTTAATTAGGACTTTTAGAACTGATGTTTGCGGGAGGCCATATACTCGTCTTTCTATCCTCAAACAGCCTTTTTAGAATAATTATTTTTTGCTCTTTGATATGTTTTATTTTTCTGTTCGTTTTCACTGATCCTGTGGAAAATGTTGGATAGCAGTTGCGTGTCAGTCAGGTGTTAGAAAACCACCGCATCTCATCTACAGTATTTGTGCAGAGATGGGTTGACATGACAAGGATCTGTCAACATATGAAAGGAGGCGCTTTGAGAGAAGAAGCCTAGTGGATTCGGACGAGTTGAAAGCACTCGGTGCCTGAAAAAGAGGCTTGAGTCAAACTGGAATGAACTGATGTGCCAGCTGATGTAGAGCAATGATTAATAATCCACAGCCCCGATACCTGTTCCCCTAGAATGGATTGCCTTGCCGTGGGATGTGAAAAGTAATTTATATCACTTATGTTCCCCCAAAACATTAGGCCTTCCTACACAACCGCCACCACTGCAATTCTTTACTGCTACAGTAATCTTGCTTTTCACTTTGATTTCACATTGTGGATATGTCATTTTATGAAGACAGGAACAAAAATGGACATTGACTGAATAAGATGTATGAAAGACAATACAAACAAACATACAAGACTTTTCCATTGTTTTTTTTCCTGGTTGAGATGTGATCTCAGAATGTACATTTTTGTTGCAGGACTGTTTTGATCTTGATCATATTGTGTTTCTTCCTGAGGTACAGCATGGGAGTGACATACTGAGGAGACGGTGTGTTGTCAAAGACTCACGTTAGGCATAGTTCCACTGACTCATGCCAGGTGTCTGTGAGTCAGTCCTGGAGGGGATCTGTCTCTCTGTCAAAACAGATCTACCCCCTCTCTGCCCTCTTAAACACCACTTCCATGTTTTGGCCCATTGCTAACCTCTGACGCTCAATGAGCAAAGCACAGAAGAGATATCGAAATCAGTTCTTGTCAAAAAAAAGACTATGGTCAGATAGCCAGAGTGCAGTTTATTGTTGAACATGGCTAAATTAGCATCTACAGTGCCTTGTGAAAGTTTTTTCTATTTTTGTTGCATTACAACCTGTAATTTAAATAGATTTTTATTTCAATTTCATGTAATGAACATACACAAAATAGTCCAAATTGGTGATGTGAAATTAAAAAATAACTTGTTTCAAAAAATTCAACAACGGAAATATGGTTTGTACATATGTATTCACCCCCTTTGCTATGAAGCCCCTAAATAAGATCTGGTGCAACCAATTACCTTCAGAAGTCACATAATTAGTTAAATAAATTCCACCTGTGTGCAATCTAAGTGTCACATGATCTGTCACATGATCTCAGTATATATACACCTGTTCTGAAAGGCCCCAGAGTCTGCAACACCACCAAGCAAGTGGCACCTTGAAGACCAAGGAGCTCTCCAAACAGGTCAGGGACAAAGTTGTGGAGAAGTGCAGATCAGAGTTGGGTTATAAAAAAATATCAGAAACTTTGAACATCCCACAGAGAACCATTAAATCCATAATTAAACAATTGAAAGAATATGGCACCACAACAAACCTGCCAAGATCCCAATCAAAGGTGTTATTACGTGCTCCACTAAGGCAGTTATTTATCTTATAACTTGTCCTTGTGGTAAAAATTATGTGGGTAAAACAAAGCGCAAATTAAAAGTACGTATCTCAGAGCATCGTAGCACCATTAGGTGCAAAAACTTGACTTACCCAGTTGCGGCCCACTTTTTGGAGGCAGGCCACTCGATTTAATCTCTGCGTTATATTGGCATCGAACATGTCACCCTCCCTAGGAGAGGGGTTGACCTTGATAATTTATTGTTAAAACGAGAGGCTGCCTGTATCTTTAACTTAAAGACCCTTGCTCCCTTCGGTCTCAACGTAGACTTTGATCTGAAGCCATTCTTGTGATTATTGTGACTTTGCCATTGTAATTGTTTGGAAGCTTGTGTAGTCTAAAATGAATCTATGATCGTATGCTATCCATTTGTTTTTTGTATGCTGTTCTTTGTATGCCATTTTAATATTTGAGAATTAACCAATGATATTAGGCCACTCTTGGCTATGATTACAGACACCTGTGTGTCTTTTGACACTATATAAACGAGTCATCCCGCAGTGTTTGTGATCATACCCTGATGAAACAGATTGGCTGTCGAAACGTTGGATATTACATTTGCATCTGAGCTCCTAGAGTGTGCGGCTCTCCTTTATTTTCAAGTTTCCTACTCCGTTAGCCAGCACCTCGCCTAAATAGGTGTGCGTTTCTTTTCTTCAAGAGAGGGTCGCCCACCAAAACTCACGGACCAGGCAAGGAGGGCATTAATCAAAAGGCAACAAAGAGACCAAGATAACCCTGAAGGAGCTGCAAGACTCCACAGTGGAGAATGGAGTATCTGTCCAAGGACACTTATTTTTTATTTTACCTTTTTATTACAGGTTGTTCTCATTGATATAGCATCTATTTTCCAAGAGAGACCTGGTCCAATAGCAGAAGGGGGAACAATGTTTCAGACAAAACAACTTACGAACACAAAATTAAACAAAACATAAACACACATACAGTACAACACATTACGTTAAAACACAAAAGTCTTGACTAAAAACAGCTGTCCTAAAGACAATTATATGACATTTCTATGATATCTACATCGATCAAGTGTTTAAACTCCACCAACAAAACTAGATCATCAAATGTTTAAATGTTCAGGAGAGAATTCCAGGACCACGGAGCTACAGTGAAGTCTGAAGTTTACATACACCTTAGCCAAATACATTTAAACTCAGTTTTTCACATTCTGACATTTAATCCTAGTAAAATTTCCCTGTCTTAGGTCAGTTAGGATCACCACTTTATTTAAGAATGTGAAATGTCAGAATAATAGAGAGAATGATTTATTTCAGCTTTTATTTCTTTCATCACATTCCCAGTGGGTCAGAAGTTTACATACACTCAATTAGTATTTGGTAGCATTGCTTTTAAATTGTTGAACTTGGTCAAACGTTTCGGGTAGCCTTCCACATGCTTCCCACAATAAGTTGGGTGAATTTTGGCCCATTCCTCCTGACAGAGCTGGTGTAACTGAGTCAGGTTTGTGGACTCCTTGCTCGCACACGCTTTTTCAGTTCTGCCCACACATTTTTTTAATGGGATTGAGGTCAGGGCTTTGTGATGGCCACTCCAATACCTTGACTTTGTTGTCCTTAAGCCATTTGCCACAACTTTGGAAGTATGATTGGGGTCCTTGTCCATTTGGAAGACCAATTTGCGACCAAGTTTTAACTTCCTGACTGATGTCTTGAGATGTTGCTTCAATATATCCACAACATTTCCCAACTCATGATGCCATCTATTTTGTGAAGTGCACCAGTCCCTCCTGCAGCAAAGCACCCCCACAACATGATGCTGCCACCCCCGTGATTCACATTTGGGATGGTGTTCTTCGGCTTGCAAGCCTCCCCCTTTTTTCCCTCCAAACATAACGATGGTCATTATGGCCAAACAGTTCTATTTTTGTTTTATCAGACCAGAGGACATTTCTCCAAAAAGTACGATCTTTGTCCCCATGTGCAAACCGTAGTCTGGCATTTTTATGGTGGTTTTGGAGCAGTGGCTTCTTCCTTGCTGAGCAGCTTTTCAGGTTATGTCGATATAGGACTCGTTTTACTCTGAATATAGATACTTTTCTACCTGTTTCCTCCAGGATCTTCACAAGGTCCTTTGCTGTTGTTCTGGGATTGATTTGCACTTTTCGCAGCAAAATATGTTCATCTCTAGGAGACAGAACGAGTCTCCTTCCTGAGCGGTATGACCGGTGCGTGGTCCCATGGTGTTTATACTTGCGTACTATTGTTTGTGCAGATAAACGTGGTACCTTCAGGCGTTTGGAAATTGCTCCCAAGGATGAACCAGACTTGTGGAGGTCTACAATTATTTTTCTGAGGTCTTGCCTGATTTCTTTGGATTTTGCCATGATGTCAAGCAAAGAGGCACTGAGTTTGAAGGTAGGCCTTGAAATACATCCACAGGTACACCTCAAATGATGTCAATTAGCCTATCAGAAGCTTCTAAATCCATGACATTTTCTGAAATTTTCCAAGCTGTTTTAAAGGCACAGTCAACTTAGTGTATGTAAACTTCTGACCCACTGGAATTGTGATACAGTGAAATAATGTGTCTGTAAACAATTGTTCAAATAATTACTTGTGTCATGCACAAAGTAATGTGCTAACCAATTTGCCCAAACTATAGTTTGTTAACAAGAAGTTTGTGGGGTGGTTGAAAAACAAGTTTTAATGACTCCAATGTAAACTATGTAAACTTCAGACTACAACTGTAAGTAACTAAAACTATTTCTACCATGACCTGTTCTAATTTTTGGTACTGTTAGAAGCAAATGAGAATGGGACCGTAATTTATATTTATTTACCGACATGTCTTAAAAAACAGTGAAAAAATTGCATTTTACCCAATATGGCCTTATAAATCAGTGTATACCAGTGTTTTAGCCTACGCTAGGTCAATGACGACCAGCCAACAGCGCTGTAGAGATCACAATGATGTGTTAGATGTTTTTGATTTGTAATGAACCTGAGGGCTGCATGATACACTGAATCAAGTGCTCTCAAGGTAGTGGTTAGTGATTTAAGCCGTACACTCCACAGAGCTGGGCTTTACGGAAGAGTGGCCAGAAAAAAGCCATTGCTTAAAGAAAAAAATAAGCAAACACGTTTGGTGTTTGCCAAAAGGCATGTGCGAGACTCCCCAAACATATGGAAGAAGGTGGTCAGATGAGACTAAAATTTAGCTTTTTGGCCATCAAGGAAAACACTATGTCTGGCGCAAACCCAACACCTCTCATCACCCCGAGGACACCATCCCCACATGGAAGCATGGTGGTGGCAGCATCATGCTGTGGGGATGTTTTTGCCCGGGACTGGGAAACTGGTCAGAATTGAAGGGTGGGAAAAAATTCATTTTTTTTGTATTATTTCATGTTTGTTTCACAACAAAAAATATTTTGCATCTTCAAAGTGGTAGGCATGTTGTGTAAATCAAATGATACACAACCCCCAAAAATCCATTTTAATTCCAGGAACTCCCATAAGTGTTCAATTGGGTTGAACACACACACACACACACACACACACACACACACACACACACACACACACACACACACACACACACACACACACACACACACACACACACACACACACACACACACACACACACACACACACACACACACACACACACACACACACACACACACACACACACACACACACACAAATCAAATGTTCAAATCAAACTTTTTACCATTTACTCAATTGTTTCCTTTATTTTGGCAGTTACCTGTATATCTACCTGACATACTGTATGTTGGAAGACGTGTGCTTAAAGTTGAGGAATATTAGGATACAAATTAGAATTTTTTCCTAATCCCCAATTTGCACCACTTCTGTAGAATGACAAGTATAGGCTATGAAATCGCATAAGTTACACACAATGACAGGTGTGAGTTCAATGATGAACTCATCACTGCCCCATCATCATTCAAATGTGCATATAGGCACGGCGAAATGTGTCACTTCATGATTGCCCTTGGACAATGTGACATCCTGCAGTTATGGAAGTGAACAGACTCCAGAGACAGGTGATTGATCATCAGAGGTTGCAAGTCAGAGAGGCACTACAGCTGGGCTGGTTCTACGGCCTCTGAGAGACAGGAGAAGATGAGTAGGCTACTTCAGTAGACAAGCTTCGTGTTCCCTTGGCCTCTGAAATACCTTTAAAGCTCATCTTGCGGTTATTGTCAAGTAGTCTTTCTTGGCAGAGTCAAACAGACCACGTTTGTATTTCTCTCTGATTTCTTCTCTTTGGTTACTGCTGGAACATTTTCACACTTTTCAGAGATGATAGCTGTGAGAGCTGCACCATTTATTTCATCAGTATCTGTAGATTATTTAAAAAAAATAGTTGTTGTTGATCCCCTTTCAGAAGGCATGTCTTGACTCACAGCCCACCGGGCACAGACGTCAGTTCAACGTCTAGTTTTGATTTACATTTGGTTGATTTATAAATTAACGTGAATTCAACGTGAAATCAAAAAAACTATTCACGTCATTGGATTTAGATAAAAGGAAACAGACTGAAACAGGGAAGGCAATCAAAACGTGAAGGAGTCCAGGTGAGTCCAATGAACACTGGTGCGCGTAATGATGGTGACAGGTGTGCGTAATGAAAGGCAGCCTGGGGTCCTCGAGCGCCAGAGAGGGAGAGCGGTAGCAGGTGTGACAGCATGGCTACCACAGCATTCTGCAGCGATACGGCATCCCATCTGGTTTGCACTTAGTGGGACTATCATTTGTTTGTCAACAGGACAATTATCCAACACACCTTCAGGCTGTAAAAGGGCTATTTGACCAAGAAGGAGAGTGATGGAGGGCTGCATCAGATGACCTGGCCTCCACAATCA
The DNA here is from genome assembly GCF_002910315.2 of Salvelinus sp. IW2-2015. Lineage (NCBI taxonomy): Eukaryota > Metazoa > Chordata > Actinopteri > Salmoniformes > Salmonidae > Salvelinus > Salvelinus sp. IW2-2015. Next base: position 34,107,647 of record NC_036848.1, on the reverse strand, counting down.
CCCAACCTCCACCCAATTGAGATGGTTCAGGATGAGTTGGACTGCAGAGTGAAGGAAAATCAGCCAACAAGTCCTCAGCATATATGMGAACTCCTTCCAGACTGTTGGAACAGCATTCCAGGTGAAGCTGGTTGAGAGAATGCCAAAAGCTGTCATCAAGGCAAAGGGTGGCTACTTTTTTGGTTACTACATGATTCCATATGTGTTATTGAATAGTTCTGATGTCTTCACTACTATTCTACAATGTAGAAAATAGTTAAAATAAAGAAACACCCTTGAATGAGTTGGTCGTCGAAACTTGACTGGTACTGTATGAGTACATTTATTTTGCAATGCTCGCACACTTAGCGTGAGTGGTGTTGTCACCATGTAAGAGCTTTCCACACCAGGATTGTGCAACATTTTCCCATTATTATTTTGAAGTTCTGTCAAATTGGTTGTTGATCATTGCTAGACAATCATTTTCAGCCCTTGCAATAGATTTTCTAACAGATTTAAGTAAAAACTGTGTTTGAAATGTACTGCTTCACTGAGGGACCTTACAGATAATTGTATGTGTAGCGTACATAGATGAGGTTGTATTAAAAAAATCTAGTTAAACACTATTATTGCACACAGAGTCCATGCAACTAATTATGTGACATGTTAAGCACATTTTTACTCAATAATTTATTTAGGCTTGCCATAACAAATGGGTTTAATACATATTGACTCAAGATATTTCAGCTTTTCATTTTTTATTAATTTGTAAAAATGTTGATAAACATAATTCCACTTTGACATTATGAGGTATTGTGTGTAGGCCAGTGACAAAAATATCTACATTTAATCCATTTTAAATTCAGGCTGTAACACAACAAAATGTGGAAAAAGTCAAGGTGTGTGAATACATTCTGAAGGATTTAAATAGTTTAAATTCAGCCCAGGATTCAACTAAACATAAGCAATACATATGGGGCCTAAGGTTTCAAGCTTTGATTGATTTAAAATGGGATCTACAAGTTAATAATAAATATGTTGGATTCACCTCTACATCACAACTAAAAATCAAAGTGAAAGAATCGGATGAAATCAAAGCAAACTGTATTTAAAGTGCATTTCATTAAGTTTGAATTGATTTAGTCCTTTTCTTAAACTTACATTTTTGTGAATCCAACATATAAATTATTCATTTGTAGACAAACTGTAATTAAAGCCAGACTCAATGGCACAGATGGAGCTATCAAAGCAGAAGATAGTTGACATTTGGTTGCTTTTACAGCTAAACATAATTCAATATCACTTTTGCAATACGGTAAATAGCCTATTAACTTGTCAACAAATTAAGAAATTATATGTTGGATTCACGTCTCCATCTCAACCAAAAATCAAAGTTTAAGAATAGGATTAAGTCAGTGGCTCAGATGGAACTATCCAAGAAGTAGATACGTCTCCTTTAAAAGTTTATATTTGGTTGCATTGTCATCTAAACATGATAAAATGTATGATTTTAAAGACAGTAAAAAAAAAGACAATAAAAGACAGTAAATATCCTAATGTTAAGGCTTACAAACTAATGTAACAGTATTTATTCAATCTTAAAATGAGTAACACATCCATTACCACATTTTGAGGTTACTGTAACAATAAATGTCTTCTTTTGTAATCATAGAAAGCTTGCATGTTCAGGGTCGCAGGTCTGTGTAAATCTTGGTCCAATGGTCCAATCTCAATTGGACCATGTACTTTAAAAATCTCAATTGCAATCCAGGTCATTTGGTTGTGCTATTAGATAAAGCACAGGTATAACACATTAAGTTCTTGAATAAATAAATGAAGAAAATATCTGACTTTGTATTCCCATTTGAACTTTTTAATGGTTGAAAGTGCAGTGATAACACATTTAGGTGACAAACAAAAATAAGACATTGATTTTCTACTGGAATTTGGTTGTGCTTTTAGATGGTTGAAAGCATAGTGATAACACATTGGGAATTCAACAAACTTTTGGCTGTCTTTTTGAGTGTGTGAAAATAGGTTGGAATCAATTATGTTGTGTGCCCAGTGGTTTGGGTCATTTTGGAGTCACTTTTATTGTAAATAAGAAAATAATATGTTGGTTTTTCTCTGCATTTCGAGGTTGGTTTTGGACGCATAGGTCCTGATTAGCGGTGGCGCACACTGATTGGAGTCACCTTGTTAGTCAGGATGTGTTTCACCTGTGCTGGCCTAGCTGGTATTTAAGACCTGCTGGCCCAGTGCATCAGTTGGAGAAGAGACGTTAGCGCTTCCACCGCACGATAGCGCTTCCACCGCACGATAGCGCTTCCACCGCACGATAGCGCTTCCACCGCACGATAGCGCTTCCACCGCACGTTAGCGCTTCCACTTTAGGTAGCCAAACAAAGCCTGAATCTGGCATTTTTCCTTGTTTAATTTGGTCCATATTTGTTACACTTTATCCTAGGTTGGTGTGGGTCAAACTTTAGTTTGTCTTTTCTGAAGAAAATATAGTGAGCATCCATGGTGGTGTCCTTTGGAACCCTTTTCTTGTTGCTTTGTCAACTTTCAGTGGGCACCCCCATTGGTGTCTTTCAGAAACCCCTTCTGTTTTGGTTTGCTTGTCAATGTGACTCTTTTGTTAGCCAGGTACTTGATTTTTCAAACAACACTTTTGTTGTAGAGTTTCTGTCACTGACAACCAACGTGGGGGGGTTATACAATTCGGTGAAATATGTTTGAAAGTTGCATAAGAAAATCGAAAAAAACATGGACTTTAATTTGGAAGCACTTGCGTAAAACTAGATAAATGTACGAAGGAGATACTAGATAAATGTACAAAGGCAAATCTGATTGTCATTGTAAAGCATTATGACATCAGTATGACATCTGCCCATTCAAAAGCAGTAGTCAGAGTTACGCGATACAGTTATGGTGGAGAAGGAAATCCTCCCGGAGAGAGAGGATGATGAAAACGGTGTTACGGGTAGTAGAGTAAACCCCATAGACGTGCAACTGTGGGAGGTAGAACTACATGCAAAATTGGAGCATCAGAGATTAGAGTTTGAGTACAACAAACGGGAACTTGAGTTGGAGCATGCCATTCGATTAAAAGGGTTCGATCTGGAAACACTCTGTATCCAGTCAGACCATCATCCGGCTTGTATTTTTTACTCTGTTGGAGCTGATTGCTGCAATATCTGGTCACTGCTCTTACAAAGTATTCTGGTGAAAAAGTTCAGAAATTGTACGCCGCTTTATCTCTTGACCAGAGTTCAGATTATGACACTGTTAAAGCTGCTATTCTTCAGGCTTACGAGCTGGTCCCAGAGGCATACAGACAACAGTAACGTAAATTGCGAAAGACAGAGTCACAAAGTCATGCTGAATTCGCAAGGGAACAAGCATGTCTTTTTGATCTCTGGTGTGCTTCTCAAGAGGTCAAGGACACTGAGGATTTAAAGACTCACACTACTCAAGCAGTTAAAGAATTGCCTTCACGAACGGGTTGCTACCTATATTAATGAGCACAAGGATCTCACTCTTGAGAAAGCTGCAGTCCTTGCAGATGAGTGTGATGACGCACAAAACTACCTTCACATGCAAGGCACCAACAAACAATCCACACCATCCCTACACAAAAAACAATCCAGAGTCACCTCCCACTACAAGGTTTCAGTCTTTTCCCCCAGTGCCCAAAGACAGGGATGGGCAGAAAACTGGTTCTTTCTATCTGCCAGTTTGTCGTTACTGCCATGAGAATGGGCATATTGTCTCTCATGTCAAACATTTGAGAGAGAAATAGACGTTTTTTCTTATGGGAGCTCTCCAGACCATTAAATCTCTGGTTGGGACTGGTTTATCTCCTAAATGAGATTTTGTATCAGTTTGTATGAAAAAAAAGTAAAATGGGTTCGTGTCTCTGCAGAGTGGTGATGCTGTTAAGCAGCCTGTGAAGATACTGCGGGACACTGGGGCAGCCCAGTCCTTCATTTTGGAGGGTGTTTTGCCTTTGTTTGACACTATAGATGACAGGATTGGAGATGGGCTGCATGGAAGTTCCTTTGTATAATGTTGAACTCAAGTCTGGTTGTGGGAGTGAGGCCTAGCCTACCTGTGAAGTGAGTCTCATTCATTTTGGGCAACGGTTTGGCTGGTGGGAATGTTGTGCCAAATCCTGTAGTTTGTAAGGTGCCTCGAGTAGAGGAACCTGATTGGTTTTCGGAGAAATACTCTAGCGTTTTCCCAGCYTGTGCTGTTACACATGCTGTGTCTAAGAAGATTGCAGAGAGCAAGTCTAATTTTGAGGAGGATGTCAGTTATCCCACCAAGTTTGATCTGTCTGAGACATTTATATGTGGTCCTGAATTCGGTGAGCGAGTTGGTACTGTACGACCTCTGAAAGAGGAAAGGGTCCCTACAGTGAACACTTCGATGTCTAGGAAACAGCTGATTGCTGAACAGAGAAAATATGCTTCCCTCTCCCTGAGATACATCAAGAGTAGGAGTTTGATTAAGTTTGTGTGGGTTACTTTGACAGAGATGATGTTCTGATGAGGAAATTGTGTTCCCACGCCAATTCTGGGAAAGATGATAGGCCCAGTGTACCTAAAATTGTTGTTCCACTCTGACAAGAGATACTGAGGTTGGCTCATAATGGAAGCATGGCTGGCCAATCTTGGGGTCAACAAGACGTGTGACAGTATCTTGCGTAACTTCTGTCCTTGTCTTAAACAGAATGTTATGGCTTTCTGTTAAACCTGTCACATTTGCCAGCTGATGGGTAAACCGAACCAAACTGTGCCTGGTTGCACCTTTGCAGCCTATACCTGCTTTTGGCTAATCTTTCAGCAGGGTTCAGGTGAACTGTGTTGGTCCTTTGCTCAAAGCAAAGAGTAGTAACCATCATGTTGTTAGGGTTCGTTCCTTACGTTCTTCCTTGTCAATAATTGGTTCATTGGTGATATTAGCATTATTACAATATCTTTAATTAAATCATTCAAAAACCTTTATTAATGCAATTGCAGACAGAAGTTGACAAACAGGAACATAGCACGCATGTTTCTGAGTAAGTTCTGCATCAAACAAAAGGTCTCAAGTTGTTTTATTAAACTGAAGTCCCGCCTTAGTGATGTCACTGACTACGTCATTACCTTTTTACTCCTGAGACCAAAACCCTGCATCCACAGCTGTACAAACATAGAGTTTCAGTGTTATAAAAGCTAGGCAATAAATGTCCCCTCCCCAAAATTGATTTATTGTGGAATGTCTGAGTAGTCTGATATCTCCCACACTCCCCTGCAGAGTTCTGTCTTAGTCACACCTCTAAGAGGGGTCTTCTTTATAAGAGAGAGAGAGAGAAAGAGCACACAACTGTGGAACAATTCTAAAACTATATAATGAATATATACTGTATATTGTTCATCTGTATATCTAGGACCCTATAAATGTAAGGAGCGAGGGGTCTTCTAACCCCTCCCCTTCTATTAATAAAACATAAGCATAATCAATTATTCTAATACATCAAACATTTTGGTACAACCCTTTTCATGACCCCTAGGTGAACCCGACAATGTGTGCTGCCACACGTTTCCTTGAGGCCATTCCATTGAGGAACATCATTGCTCCCAGTATTGTTAAGGCCCTTGTGAAATTATTTTCAACGTTTGGGCTTCCGCAGATTTTAACCAAGATTAACATTTAATTTCAAAGATCTTCAAGTAAATGCTACAGCAGTTGTGTGTCACCCATTGCCCCTTTAGTGCATATCACCCAGTCTCAAGGCGCTCAAGATTTCATCAGACTTTGAAGTCTACGTTGAAAGCTTTCTGCTTTGAGTTTGAGAGAGATTGGGATGAAGGGGTGCCTCTAGTGCTGTTTGCAGCACAGGTTGTTCAGGAGTCTCTCGGTTTCAGTCCGAATGAGCTCGTGTTTGGATATTATGTCAGAGGTCCATTGAGCTTGCTAAGAGAGAGGTTGTTGCAGGACAACACCTCAAAATCTAAAGACAAATCTCTTGAAGCGCGTAAGTGCTTTTCGATACAGATTGCACAGTGCCTGTGAGTTTGCCAGTGACAACATGGAGAAGGTTCAAACAGAAAGGAAAGTCTGGTACAAATCGAAAGGCCAGTAGTCACACTTTCGATGTGGGTGATCAAGTCCTGGTTTTGTTGACTGTTCTGGGATCACCGTTGCAAGATCCCTTTTCAGACCCTTACACCATAACACGTTAGTAGTCCGGATTACCTCATCGCCACACCGGAGCAAAAAACACCCGAAGAAAAACAGGCTGTGTCATGTAAACATGCTGAAGCCATACTTCTCCCATTTGGATCGGGCAGAGAAGTTGGTGGGAACCGGTAGCGTATCCTCTGCCTGAGGCCACTGCTGTCCGTTTGAGTTCAATCACTTTTTGACAGCAGCCATTTTAATTGGAATGAAACCTTCCATACATATTTGCCCAATGTAGAAGTGCTCAGAAAGTGACTTTTTGGACTTCATCACTGGAAAAGATAAACGGTTGAGATTGATATAATTTAAAAGCTTACAAACATTGTTGTCAAACTATTTTATAATTTCTGTCAAAATAATGTCATTTAAAAAAAAACTAAAATCCAGAATTTCCCAAGTGATTCCCTACACTGAAAAGTGGAAATACGAAGAGATGGAATCAAAACCAGGCTGGTGTTCGGTCCCTGGCTGCACTTTATATAAGAAATCTAGGGAAGAAGGCACAAAATGTCACTGTTTTACATTGAAAGGTACAGACAGATGCAGAAGAAGGCTAGAAACAATAAAAACTATAAATATGATGTAAACACTCATACAGCCAATCTTGTAAATCTACATGTGTAAGGACCGATGCCGGGGATGAAAAGCAGGTACGGGGAGTCAAACATTTAACAGGACAGAAATAGCGTCAGCACACGGGTGTACAAGGACATATGAACATTAATGCAGAAGCTGGGAACAGAGCGGGGAACCAGACAAATATAGGGAAGGTAATGATAGAGGTGATTGAGTCCAGGTGAGTCTAATAATCGCTGATGCGCGTGACGGGGGGAAGGCAGGTGTGCATAATGATGATGGCAGGAGTGTGCAATGCTGGGGAGCCTGGCACCCTTGAGCGCCGGGGGGGAGAGCGGGAGCCAGCGTGACAGTCCCCCCCCTCTAGGGGCGCCACCCGACGTCCCACCTGGGCAAGCCTGACGGGCCGGCCGAGGCACGGGCGCTGGACAAGCCCGGCTGGGTGTGAACCCCAGACATACTGGCAGAGGTGTGAGAGCCTGACGATCCGGCTGAGGCATTAAGGCCTGTCGATCCCGCTGAGGCGTGGGAGCCCGACGATCTGGCGGAGGCGTATCAGCCTGATGAGCCGGCTGGGCATAAAAACCTGACGATCCGGCTGAGGCCTGACGTGGGATGGGCACCTTCCAAGCCAACCTGGGGCAAGAAACGCCTCGAGCCAGCTAGGGCATGACAGCTCGATGAGCTGGCTTAGGCACCCCCTGTTCCATCGGTGTCGGGCCCTGGACCCGACGTCACCCCCAACCGGAATGTAAGCACTTCCTGATGCTTCGTATGATGGCTTTTGCATTCTGTAAGGCCTGATGCCGGGATGAGAAGCAGGTACGGGGAGTCAAACATTTAAGACAGGTAACAGGACAGATACAGTGTCAGCACACAGGTATACAAGGACATATGAACATTAATGCAGAAGCCGGGAACAGAGCGGGGAACCAGACAGATATAGGGAAGGTAATGACAGAGGTGATTGAGTCCAGGTGAGTCCAATAATCGCTGATGCGCGTGACGGAGTGAAGACAGTTGTGCGTAATGATGATGGCAGGAGTGTGCAATGCTGGGGAGCCTGGCGCTCGGGGAAGAGCGAGAGCAGGCGTGATAACGTGCGTAGTAAGCACTTCATTGACAATGACTACGAAAGAGACATACAGTACAACTGGAAATGATGGGAACAAAACAATGAATAAACACTCGCTGGTTGAATTAACGTTGTTTCCACGTCATTTCAAGGAAAATTAGACATTGAATTGACGTCTCTGCCCAGTGGGACTGCAGTTCCTTCTCTGTTCCTCTGGACTGGATCTGGTGCTGTGCCAAAATACAGAGGCGCTTTTGAGGAGAAAAGGCATCAACGCGAGTGTGCGGAGGTATAGTACGTAGTCTAATAATTGCAGTTCGAGTTGATCTTATTGTGTTGTAACCATTGCACCATATCATGTGGACATAGCCTAGGCGCTCTACCGGTTAGCATATCAAATCAAATCTTATTTGTCACAGGCGCGGAACACAACACAACGTACAGTGAAATGCTTACTTACAAGCCCTTAACCAACAATGCAGTTTTAACAATAAATAAGTGTTAAGTAAAAAATAGATAAGTACATTTTTAAAAATAACAGTAACAAATAATTCAAAAGCAGCAGTAAAATAACAATAGGGGGGTAACGGTACAGAGTCAATGTACAGAGTCAATTGAGGTAATATGTACATGTAGGTAGAGTTAAAGTGACTATGCATAGATAATATACAGAGAGTAGCAGCAGCGTAAAAGAAGGGGGGATTGCAAATAGTCTGGGTAGCCATTTAATTAGCTGTTCGGGATTCTTATGGCTTGGGGGTACAAGTTGTTAAGAAGTCTTTTGGACCTAGACTTGGCGCTCCGGTACCATTTTCCGTGCGGTAACAGAGAAAACAGTAGGGGTGGCTGGAGTCTTTGACAATTTTTTAGGAACTTCCTCTGACACCTCCTGGTATAGAGGTCCTGGATGGCAGGAAGCTTGGCCCCAGTGATGTACTGGGCCGTACGCACTACCCTCTGTAGTGCCTTGCGGTCGGGGGCCGAGCAGTTGCCATACCAGGCAGTGAGTCAAACAATCAGGATGCTCTCTTTGGTGCAGCTGTAGAACTTTTTGAGGATCTGAGGACCCATGTCAAATCTTTTCAGTCTCCTGAGGGAGAATAGGCTTTGTCGTGCCCTCTTCACGACTGTCTTGGTGTATTTGGACCATGATAGTTAGTTGGTGATGTGGACACCAAGGAACTTGAAGCTCTCAACCTGCTCCACTACAGCGCCGTCGATGAGAATGGCGTGCTCGGTCCTCCTTTTCCTGTAGTTCACAATCATCTCCTTTGTTTTGATCACATTGAGGGAGAGTTTAATGTCCTGGCACTAAACGGACAGGTCTCTGACCTCCCTCCTCCCTATAAGGTGTCTCGGTGATCAGGCCTACCACTGTTGTGCCATCGAAAAACTTAACAATGGTGTTGGAGTCGTACATGGCCATGCAGTCATGAGTGAACAGGGAGTACTGGGAGGGACTGAGCACGCACCCTTGAAGGACCCCCATGTTGAGGATCAGTGTGGCACGTGTTGTTACCTACCCTTGTCACCTGGGGGCGGCCCATCAGGAAGACCAGGATCTAGTTGCAGGGGGAGGTGTTTAATCCCAGGGTCCTTACCTTAGTGTTGAGCTTTGAGGGCGCTCTCACATAGGTGTTCATTTTGTTCAGGTGGGAAAGGGCAGTGTGGAGTGCAATAGAGATTGCATCATCTGTGGATCTGTTGAGGCGGTATGCAAATTGGAGTGGGTCTAGGTTTTCTGGGATAATGGTGTTGATGTGAGCCATGATCAGCCTTTCAAAGCACTTCATGGCTACAGACATGAGCACTACGGGTTGGTAGTCATTTAGGCAGGTTACCTTAGTGTTCTTGGGCACAGGGACTATGGTGGTCTGTTTGAAACATGTTGGTGTTACAGACTCGGTCAGGGCCAGGTTGAAAATGTCAGTGAAGACACTTGCCAGCTGGTCAGCACATGCTCGGAGTACACGTCCTGGTAATCCGTCTGGCCCTGCGGCCTTGTGAATGTTGACCTGTTTAAAAGTCTTACTCACATCGGCTATGGAGTGTGATCACACAGTTGTTCGGAACAGCTGATGCTCTCATGCATGTTTAATTGTTACTTGCCTCGAAGCGAGCATAAAAGTAATTTAGCTCGTCGGGTAGGCTCGTGTCACTGGGCAGCTAGCGGCTGTGCTTCCCTTTGTACTCTATAATAGTTTGCAAGCCCTGCCACATTCGACGAGTGTCGGAGCCAGTGTAGTATGATTCAATCTTAGTCCTGTACTGACTCTTTGGAGGGCATAGTGGGATTTCTTATAAGCTTCCGGGTTTGAGTCCCGCTCCTTGAAAGAGGCAGCTTTACCCTTTAGTTCAGTACGGATGTTGCCTGTAATCCATGGCTTCTGGTTGGGGTATGAACGTACAGTCACTGTGAGTACGATGTTATCGATGCACTTATTGATGAAGCCAGTAACTGATGTGTACTCCTCAATGCCATCGGAAGAATCCTGGAACATATTCCAGTCTGTGCTAGCAAAACAGTCCTGTAGCTTAGCATCTAACCACTTTTTTGTTGGCCAAGTCACTGGTGCTTCCTGCTTTAATTTTTGTATGTACGTAGGAATCAGGAAGATAGAATTATGGTCATATTTGCCAAACGGAGGGCGAGGGAGAGCTTTGTACTCGTCTCTGTGTGTGGAGTAAAGGTGGTCTAAAGTTTTTTCCCTCTGGTTGCACATTTAACATGCTAGTAGAAGTTATTTAATTTAATTTTCCCTGCATTAAAGTCCCCGGCCACTAGGAGCACTGCCTCTCAATGAGCATCTTCCTGTTTGCTTAATACCGTATAAAGCTCATTGAGTGTGATCTTAGTGCCAGCATCAGTTTGTGGTGGTAAATAGACAGCTACAAGGAATATAGATAACTATTTTGGTAAATAGTGTGGTCTACAGCTTATCATGAGTTGCTCTACCTAAGGCGAGCAAAACCTCGAGACTTCCTTAGATTTCGTGCACCAGATGTTGTTTACAAATATACATAGACCGCCACCCCTTGTCTTACCTGTTCTATCCTGCCGAAAAAGTGTAAAACCCGCCAGCTGTATGTTATTCATGTCGTCGTTCAGCCACGACTCGGTGAAACATAAGATATTACAGGTTTTAATGTCCCGTTGGTAGGATATACGTGCCTGTAGTTCATCTATTTTATTATCCAATGATTGTACGTTGGCTAATAGGATGGATGGCAAAGGCAGATTACCCACTCGCCATTGGATCCTAACAAGGCACCCAGACCTACGTCCCCAATATCTCTCTCTTTCTCCTGCGAATGACAGGGATGAGGGCCTTGTCAGGTGTCTGGAGTAAATCCTTCGCGTCTGACTCGTTAAATAATTATAATTTTTTTTCCAGTTTGGGGTGAGTAATCGCTGTCCTGACGTCTAGAAGCCCTTTTTTACATTCATAAGAGACAGTGGGAGAAACATTATGAATAAAATAAATAACTTGAAAAAACACACACAATGTGTTGGTCAGGGGACTGTAAAACGGCGTACATCTCCTTTGGTGCCATTTGTGACTCATTTCAGGAAACTAGGCGTATGTCACACGTCACTACTGTACTTCACAGGAGAGGCATTTGAACGCTAGCTAGGTATGACATTGAACCTAGTTGGTTAGCTTTAGCTACCTGCAGATTCATGCATGTTGGCTAGCTATGACAATCAGTTTGTAGTGCTAGTAGTATGGGTTGGAATTCTTACCACGTTCAAAAGAACTGGGAACTCACAAATCTTCTGACATCAGTGCGTTCAAGACAACTGGGAACTTAGGGGGAAAAAATAGCTTCAACTGGAATAAAGCGCTTTCAACGGTCATCCAACTCGGAATTCCAACTCGGGAACTCTGGCCTCTTTCTAGAGCCCCAACTTTCCGAACTGAAGATCACTGACTTCATGATTTGACCTCGTATTTTGTCTTGAAAGCACAATTGTTTACATGTCTTAACAAAAGACTCCACTTCGCCATCAAGTTAGCCAGGTGTGATCTACAGTCATCTATTGTATTTCATGAACGTGTACATGTCTAGACAATAATGACCCATCCACTTAGTTTGATGTGGCTGGAAAGTGGTTGTAGAGTTTATTTCACTAGGCAAGTCAGTAAAGAACAAATTCTTATTTCAATAATGGAGGTTATTACCTTGTCAGCTCGGAGATTCGATCTTGCAACCTTTCGGTTACTAGTCCAACGCTCTAACCACTAGGCTACCTGCCGCCCCACATGACAAGTGTGTCTAGGTAAGAATCCTCTAATAATAAAAAAATATTTATACAGTATTTATCTGGACACTTTCTATTTTTGATATTGCTACAATGCGATTATGCAAGTAACCATTTCACTGTACCGTTTACACCTTCGGTATCCTATGCATGTGACAAATAAATGTTGATTTTATTTGAAATATTGTGTGTTTACCAGACGGTAATGTGAAGAACAACATGACCTGCACCAAAGTCAGATTAGGAGGACTAGATGAAGTGCTAAGGACTAGATTAAGTGTATTTTTGCTACTACTTTCAAAAAAATGTGTCTTGAAATCTTTGGTTGTTTACTACGCTACCTTACTACTCTGTTTAGCACATGGCCTCACAAGGTTGCTGGATCAAATCCCCTAGCTGACAAGGTAAAAATCTGTCGTTCTGCCCCTGAACAAGGCAGTTAACCTGCTGTTCCTAGTCTGTCATTGTAAATAAGAAAGTGTTCTTAACTGACTTGACTAGTTAAATGAAGGTCAAATCATAAAAAAAAAAATCCTTTACGAGATGGGTGGGGCTAAGGCTTAAGAGGGTGTGAACGATGCTGAATCGGTGTAGACAAAGAAGAGCTATCCAGTAGGTGTACCAAAACATTCAAGGACCATTTACTCAAAAGAGGGGTTACAACTTTATCAACTTTCAAAGCATAATTACTTTCCCATTGTTCCTAAACTACATTGTATGATATAACATTTTCTAGCTCTGACTCTCTACTTTAACCAATGTAAAAAACACAATTTAAAATGTTGCAACATCGGACATAATCTAGCCTGTCGGTCACATTTGTGCCCTGTTTTGGGGTGTTGAGGAGATAAGACGGTAATTGTTTCACCTTACATTGTAATAGACAGTAATTGTGTAATCTTACATTGCAGAATAGACTAAAGAAAAATGAAAGGTGTTGCATTTTAATTACTTAGGATGGGTCTACTTTTTTATTATATCTTTTTGGGGTATATCAGCTGTAATATTGCAGATAGATTGTAGTTTACACAGTATATATATACACGTATGTCTATACAGTTTAAGTCGGAAGTTTACATAAACCTTAGACAAATATTTTAATCTCAGTTTTTCAAAATTCCTGACATTTAATCCGAGTATAAATCCCCTGTTTTAGGTCAGTTAGGATCACCACTTTATTTGAAGAATGTGAAATGTCAGAATAATAGTAGAGAGAATTATTTATTTCAGATTACATTTCTTTCATCACATTCCCAGTGGGTCAGAAGTTTACATAAACTCAATTAGTATTTGGTAGCATTGCTTTTAAATTGTTTAACTTGGGTCAAACGTTTTGGGTAGCCTTCCACAAGCTTCCCACAATAAATTGGGTGAATTATGGCCCATTCCTCTTGACAGAGCTGCTGTAACTGAGTCAGGTTTGTAGGCCTCCTTGCTCGCACACGCTTTTTCAGTTCTYGCCACACATTTTCTATAGGATTGAGGTCAGGGCTTTGTGATGTCCACTACAATACCTTGACTTTGTTGTCCTTAAGCCATTTTGCCACAACTTTGGAAGTATGATTGGGGTCATTGTCCATTTGGAAGACCCATTTACAACCAAGCTTTAACCTCCTGACTGATGTCTTGAGATGTTGCTTCAATATATCCACATAATTTTATTTCCTCATGATGTCATCTATTTTGTGAAGTGCACCAGTCCCTCCTGCAGCAAAGCACCCCCACAACATGATGCTGCCACCCCGTTCTTCACGGTTGGGATGGTGTTCTTCGGCTTGCAAGCCTCCCCCTTTTTCCTCCAAACATAACGATGGACGTTAATGGCCAAACAGTTCTATTTTTGTTTCATCAGACCAGAGGACATTTCTCCAAAAAGTACGATCTTTGTCCCCAGGTGCAGTTGCAAACCGTAGTCTGGCATTTTATGGCGGTTTTGGAGCAGTGGCTTCTTCCTTGCTGAGCGACCTTTCAGGTTATGTCGATATAGGACTCTTTTTACTGTGGATATAGATACTATTGTACCTGTTTCCTACATCTTCACAAGGTCCTTTGCTGTTGTTCTGGGATTGATTTGCACTTTTCGCACCAAAGTACATTCATCTCTAGGAGACAGAACGAGTCTCCTTCCTGAGCGGTATGACGGCTGCGTGGTCCCATGGTGTTTATACTTGCGTACTATTGTTTGTACAGATGAACGTGGTACCTTCAGGCATTTGGAAATTGCTCCCAAGGATGAACCAAACTGTAAACAATTGTTGGAAAAATGTCTTGTGTCATGCACAAAGTAGATGTCCTAACCGACTTGCCAAAACTATAGTTTGTTAACAAGAAATGTGTGGAGTGGTTGAAAAATGAGTTTTAATGACTCCAACCTAGGTGTATGTAAACTTCCGACTTCAACTGTATACAGTACCAGTCAAAAGTTTGGACACACCTACTCATTCAATGGTTTTTATTTATTTTTACTATTTTCTATATTGTAGAATAATAGTGGTAACATAAAAACTATGAAACACCACATATGGAATCATATAGTAGCCAAAAAAGTGTTCAACAAATCAAAATATATTTTAAATTTAAGATTCTTCAAAGTAGCCACCCTTTGCCTTTACAACAGCTTTGAACACCTTTGCACATTCTCCCAATCAGCTTCACCTGGAATGCTTTTCCAACAGTCTTGAAGGAGTTTCCACATATGCTGAGAACTTGTTGGCTGCTTTTCCTTCACTCTGCGGTCCAACTCATCACAAACCATCTCAATTGGGTTGAAATCGGGTGATTGTGGAGGCAAGGTCATCTAATGCAGCACTCCATCACTCTCCTTCTTTGTCAAATAGCCTTTACACAGCCTGGAGGTGTGTTGGGTCATTGTCCTTTTGAAAAACAAATGATGGTCCCACTAAGAGTAAACCAGATGGGATGGTGTATTGCTGCATAATGCTGTGGTAGTAGGTTAAGTGTGCCTTGAATTCTAAATAAATCACTGAGAGTGTCACCAGCAACCACCCCCACACCATCACACCTCCTCCTCCTCCATGCTTCACGGTGGGAACCACACATGCAGAAATCATCCGTTCACCTACTCTGCCTTGGAACCAAAAATCWAATATTTGGACTCATCAGACCAAAGTACATATTTCCACCGGTCTAATGTCCATTGCTTGTGTTTCTTGGCCCAAGCAAGTCTCTTCTTATTATTGTTGTCCTTTAGTAGTGGTTTCTTTGCAGAAATTCGACCATGAAGGCCTGATTCACGCAGTCTCCTCTGAACAGTTGATGTTGAGATGTGTGTGTTATTTGAACTCTGTGAAGCATTTATTTGGGCTGCAATTTCTGAGGCTGGTAACTCTAATGAACTTATCCTCTGCAGCAGAGGTAACTCTGGGTCTTCTATTCCTGTGGCTGTCCTCATGAGAGCCAGTTTCATCACAGCGCTTGATGGTTTTTGCGACTGCAAAAAGTTTTTGAAATTTTCCGAATTGACTGACCTTCATGTCTTAAATTAATGATGGACTGTCGTTTCCCTTTGCTTATTTGAGCTGTTCTTGCCATAATATGGACTTGGTCTTTTACCAAATAGGGCTATCTTCTTTATACCACCCCTACCTTGTCACAACACAACTGATTGGCTCAAACGCATTAAGAAGGAAAGATGTTCCACAAATTAACTTTTAACAAGGCACACCTGTTAATTGAAATGCATTCCAGGTGACTACCTGTCTTCACTATTATTCTACAATGTAGAAAATAGTTTWAAAAAAATAAAGAAAAACCCTTGAATGAGTAGGTGTGTCTAAACTTTTGACTGGTACTGTACATGTAGTTCCACTTACTGAGGAAGTCGGTTTTATATACACACAGTGGTATTCTTGAGTCTATAATGTATTCCCAAGGACATGTTAGGGTGGCATGTTCCATTTCTCAACGGGAAGGGTAGGGTAATTGTATTGTAGACAGAAAGGTTATATTTACAGTGACTTTACCCCACCTGGTGACCGGTTCCATTTTCTATATAACACAAATACCCTGGGGGAGAGTCAGCCAGGGTGATGGATTGCTTGTGCAGAGAGGTGGGATTATTAAAATAAAACCTTCTCAAATAAAACACCTCATCCTCCACCTATTCAAGCTCTCGGTCTGTAAGGTTACCTGCTTTGGTCCAGATCTATATTTCATCAGCTTTAAGGGGTATAGCTAACGATGTTATTGTCTCAGCACTGTCTGGGAAGAGTCCACAAACCCAACAATCGGATACATTCTGTAGTACAGAAACATTACTAGCTAATTGTAAGAAAGTGTTTGACCTGGGGAAAACCCTATGATGTTCACGTACTCTTTTTCTTCTCTTCAGGTCCGCTGGGTCATCAGCGTCCAGGTTCAGGTCGGCAGGGTCATATACTTCTGGGCTTCCCCCTGTGGAAGCCGGTCCTCGTTGGAGCGGAGAGATCGGGGAGAGGTTACTAGCACGTTCACCCTGCTCTGGCTCGAAGTCTGCTACCACCCAGAAGATGCCCACAGCCACCCAGAAGAGTGCCCACAGCCACCCAGAAGATACCCACAGCCACCCAGAAGATGCCCACAGCCACCCAGAAGAGTGCCCACAGCCACCCAGAAGAGTGCCCACAGCCACCCAGAAGAGTGCCCACAGCCACCCAGAAGAGTGCCCACAGCCACCCAGAAGATGCCCACAGCCACCCAGAAGAGTGTCCCTACTGGGTTGTAACAGGAGTAACATCTTCTGTCTCTGCTACTTTCTTACACTGGGATGCGTGGATGCAGGAGTCCCTAAGCACTTTGCTTGAGGGCTGTCTGATGTGGTCCTTTCCACCTGGGTTTCAAAGGTTTTTTACCTTTGTCCTGACCATTGACCCAATCTCAGGGCTGGAGATCGTGATGGGGACAGTTGTCTGGGGGAGTTTTGGCAGCAGAGACCTGTGAGTGAACAGCTTGAATACAGTTACTCAGAGCTATACAGTACTTCATCATAGTGTCATCCAACAGCTGCAGATCTGGGACTGCAGCTGGTGGTGACACGGGGGTCCTCATGGGACGGGCCATCAGTACCTCATGTGGACTGAGGCCAGTTTTCCGGACTGGGGTGGAACGCATTGGAAACAAGGCGATGGGTAGCGCATGCACCCAGGTAAGTCCTGTTTGAGCACATCTTTTTTGCCAGTTCATTTTTCAGAATGCCAATGTAGCGTTCTTTTAACTTGCATCATATCACACAGCTCTTTCATTGTCTTTGAGTTGAAATGTGTCCCCCTATCGCTATCTAGACTTTTGCGGAACAATAATTGTGGAATAATATTGTAATGACCCGGCTGGGTCATAAAGGGAAAAGAGACGGACTCTAGGTGTGCAGGTCAGAACACAGGTTTATTCATAAACTGGGCTATTGTTCCGGCCACAACCCACGCCGCTAAATGCCGAACGTACACAATGTTACCCTGTCSGGTCAAGAGTCACWCTCATAGGYACAGATCAAGGCACGAACAGAAGAGAGAGAACAATGAGACAGTAATCCCTATTTATGCATTTCCAAATCCCGCGGTATTACCCATCATACCCCCCCAACCTTTCCATCTGTCCTGACATATTTAACCCCTGCTAGTAGCCATGAGAACCATAACACACCCACAAACACAGAACACAATACCGGGTCGTTACAATATCATATAAAAAGGCATTTAGCCACAGTCTTTGTTTGCGTCCTCATTAGATGTGAGGAAGACTTCAATCCATTTGGAGTAGCTGTCAACTATTACCAACATATATTATTTATTTTACAGGAAGGCATGTGAACAAACTCAATGTGCATATTTACCAAAGGGCCCCAGGGGACTGGTAGGCTTGACAAAGAGGACAGTACCTGCTTTCCTGCGTTGTGTTCTTGACATTGTCCAATGTCTAATTTATTGGGCACAGATTTGTGTGGCAATCGTAATAGGGTGCGTACCATTCTGTCCTACAAGCACTTACCGCACTTACTATTCTCCCTTTCGACATGACTCACACCGTGATTCTTGCATCCCCCCCAAAAAACAACACAGCCGGTTAAATAAAAATAAACGCATCAGAATAACAAAAGCCATTTTGAATTACAACCCTCACAACTCCATAAGGTAATAATGTTATCCTATAAGGGAATTGAAGGAATAGTCAAATAGACTAGAGACAGGTTTCCATCACACCACTCATGCACTTGTTGTGTGTGAGTAGCGCACCCCCCCCCCCCCGTTGTGCTTTCTTCACAGTTCAGGGACAGCGCTCTGTCTCTCTCCTTCTCGCCCGTCTGAATTAGAATTGGAACTATTGACAAATTTTAAAGTGTATTATTTATACGTATAGACGAGTGGGTTGTGTGTGTGTGTGTGTGTGTGCAGGTGTGTGTGTGATAAAACGTAGGGCAAAAACAAACAAATGGCCAGGCATTACTTAATTTAGGCACCATCTAAAATGAACAATCCCAGAGTCTCTTTCTTGTTATCTTATCATCTAGACCTGTTGCATTGACGTATAGCTTGTGTTCTGTACTTTCTGTCCCCAGGACATCAACTAGTCAAAATATGAAACCTGTTGTTAAACACATCTGCTAGGGCCTTCAAAAAGTTGGAGCTGGCTTATCAGCTTCTTTTTTTTCACAGTCCTGGTACTAAAAACATTCATTTGGATCTACTTCAATTTTGGACAGTGTTCCACGTAATGGAAACAAATGATTGTTTTGGATGACATTACCTTCTTACTTAAATCACTGGTGTTATTCAACCTCATTCGAATTGAGAAATAATACTTGTAAATTGTCATATCAGATTAACAAAACCGTATCCTATTCAATTATTCATACCTCTGTTCCACATTTTCCCACTGTGTTCCATACAGCCTGTTTGTGTTCACTCACTTTCAATGGCGGCTTATCCATGGGTTCACAGGAAGCTTATCTTTAACCCAAACACCAGATGGCGGCCTCTGATTTAATATCAGTTCCAAGGCTCAATCGCTCTGTTCGCTTAGGCACATAATAAAACCAAACATTGGCAACCAAATGCTGTCAAACTACTAAGATATTACATTAGTAGAGTGCTATCTGAAAGCTACTAATAACATACAACATTACCATTCACCATACTGTCAACATTCATTAAATGTTATATACCAATCAACTGATAGACCATGAGTACTATGAATCTGTCCACTTGATTTTTTCATCACTTTCTTTGTTACTTTCACTAGTCTCCATATATTTTCTTCAACTAAGACCCTTCTAGTCTTCCCAATAGGAAAGCCCTCTCAATCACTACTGCTAATACACACATCACTCTCCAAATATATTCTGCTTTTAACCTTATTGTAAGGGTTAAAAACAAACAAAACAAACATGATAATTTCTGTTCACCGGGATGCCATTTTCTCCTTTTACTTTCTCCTTATTGGAAAGCATTGTTTGTATTATAGTCTACCCTAACAATGTTACTGTTTATATTTATTACCAATTTCCATAGAAAATTTTATTTTTGCTTTCTACTCATTCTACTTTTGAACCTTTTCACACATACCAACAAACAGGTGTGATCATTCTATAGTGGTCTCTGCAGCGTACGCTCAATTTATTTCACAGAAACATTTTGCACAAACACAGTCCTTACAAAGTTATGTCCAGAATATGACCAGTTTATTTTTGGATGCAATGTTCAGACATTCACAGAAGTAGCGACAGCATAACACAATCATCCAAACCGGAAATGTAGGCTACATTAGTCCTAGTGCTAACTGAGGAAAGATTGACATAACATAAGCTGTCATATTTAGAGAACTCTCAGCTAACAGAAACCACAATATGAATTAGCTAATAGCAATAACTATTTATAATTCATCACATCACGGATGAGCTCAACATTGATTGACATGATTGTGTAAAACATTTTCTAGAAATCAAAAGTAATCCGACGATGGGTAGTTTGTGCACGCCGCCACGTTTAGTTTTTTCGTGTCAACCAAAGATAGTTAGAGGAGACAAGATGAGTTTGGTCTGTTTGCAGTATGTATGTCGAAGAGGGTGTGTCGTCTATGATCATTCACTTCCGGAAGTTTATTCGAAAGATGAGTGAACCATTCCTTCACCTCATTATAACAGCTTTGGTTTGACAGACGTTCATGAGACACCCAGAATGCATTGTATAATGTCAACAAATATGGTGCCACACAAAGCTGGCAAATAGCTTTGCATTAGCTCATTACAATCAGTACAACCTTCAAAAAAGTATTTTACACACATCATAGATGTCCATTACAATATACGCAATAATCGGAATTCATTATTTGTCACCAGTACCTGGAAACGTGAATAAAACTGTAAATACATTATGCTCCATACATACATACTGTATTCTACAGTAGAAACAACAACATGATATAGAGAAAACAAGGCACTTACTTTGATAGGAACTTACACCTGTCCAAAGTTATTATTTGTAAGGAAAACATCAATGCAACAATGCGAGCGCCAGCCAGAAAAGTTACCAGTTCGTGCAAGACTACGCAAATATCTGCATACTTGATCTGCGGAAAAAATTGTGAAGGGCTCTCCTCGAAGAGGGAAGTTTGTCCGGCTCAGTAATGCCTCAAACATAAATTGTCTGCAACACTGAAATGGGCTACTTCTATGTGAATTAATGAGGAGGCGGAACACACCTCAATTCAAACTGTTGTTAGAAAATAATTTGAAATAGACACGTTGAAACATACCCTATAGATAATTAGAAGGCAGCGCGTGTTAACTGTCCTATTGCGTAATAATCACATTTTCGAATAGTGAGTGCATTTTGACATCACGTGCATCAAACAACTCACGCTGGGGCGACCGTTAGAGATATTTGGAACTCACATGTGAAAAGGTTAAGGTAGCTCTCGAGACTAGAGTGTCTTTCTAGGATCAACATTTATTATAACTGGGCTGGCACTGCCTACCAGTCCACTGTCATTGGAGTGCTCTGTCCATTATGAGTCTGGAACTTGAGACAGAATCGACTGAGAGACAGAGCATGTGTCCCCCTCCATCTCGGGAAGTGGTTAAATTTGCCAACTCACAAATTGGTTTAGAGTTTCATTGTTAGGAATATCAGCGAAAACGGGAGTACAATACATTTGAGCATTTAGTGTTGTCAGCAAGTCTCTTCCCAGTAAATGGTTGAGTGGATGAATACATATATAATCATCTTCAACGTTTACTGGTCCTATACAACAGAGCATGGGTTTTATTTCAAAATGTACTATTTTTCCTTTCTAGTATTTTGGGGTATTCACTTCTTCAGTGGTTGGGGTCATGAAAATAGAAGCTGCCTTCATCTCTATTCCTATCCCTCTCTCTATCTCCCTAGCTGCTCCGTTGTTACCACCCCCACGGCTGCGACCCCATCCCCTGCTGCGACCGTGGCCCCCAGCTCCTGCCATGTAAAACTGTAGCTGAGCTGCCTGTAAGTGACGGTCAGTTTTGGTAGATTTATGTTTAATAGTTTCTATGCAATGCTGAGCTAGGAGTGTAATTTCCAGTAGGGTTTTTGCCTGCCAACCTGAAGTACCAGAGTCCGTCTTAGGTAACCCACACACGTACGCTGATACCAGGGGGCCGTTAACCCCCTCCACATCAGACGTCATTCCAGAGTGTTTGAAAAACATGTCTCTCATTCTGCTCAAAAACCGTGGGCATCTTCCCCCTCAGTCAAAACACAGGATGTAGTTTTGGTCCAGTCAACTCGAGTAGGGTAGCGGTGTAACACTGCTGCTATTATGGCTCCTATTTTCAGTGGAGGATACCCCAAAAAATTACAGTTACTTTTATCAACTTCATTACCTCTCTCATGTGTGCAAACAGATTATGTATATTATAACTAATCTAGTTTTCTGATTCCTGCTATAAAGTACTTTTCCCAGATGTAGGCTATCCAATTCCTACTGGCAGGCTATCTGATTCCTGCTATCACTTGATTGTAGGTAAACCGATCCTAACATGTGGGCAAACCGATTCCCACTATTGGAGACACCAGACAGATTCAGTATTATAGGAAAATAGTTCTGCCAAATTGAACCCCAAAATGTTGTGGATGGAGGACAAGAGATCTTGCACCATTAACCATTAAGACTCGGCTGGAAAACAGACAGTCCCTCACAGAGATTTTTTTAAAAGGTCTCTTACTGTCCTTGGTATTGTCCCTGTCCCTGTCCCTGGCCTTAGTATTCTTGGTTTTCTTTATTATTTTAGTTAGGTCAGGGTGTGACATGGGGTATGTTTGTGTTTTGGGTGATTATATGGTAAAAGGGGTGTTGGGTTTTGTGTGTGGTTTTCTGTTGAGTGAATATGTCTAGGTATGTCTATGGTTTAGTGAGGGTTTCTAGGTATGTCTATGGTTGCCTGAGTGGTTCTCAATCAGAGACAGATGTCTTTCATTTGTCTCTGATTGGGAGCCATATTTTAGGCAGCCATAGGCATCATGTTTTTGTTGGGTCATTGTCTAAGTTTGTGTCTAGGTCTAGATCTGTGTCAAGGTTGCATGTTTTGCATTTAGTCGGTTATAGCTTCACGGTCATCGATTTGTTGTTTTGCTTCGTTGGTTCATCTTCTAAATAAAGAGAAGATGTATTTTTCACACGCTGCGCCTTGGTCCGCTTTCTCTCCCTTTGTCGATCGTGACACTTACCTTTTTTAAGTTGTGGCCAGAGGGATGTCTGGGTTCAAGACTAGCGAAACGGGTCAAAAAGTCAAGTCGCTCTCATCCGGGTCACGGCACCAAATGTTGTGGAAAATTAGTTCCAAGAGTAAATGGTTCCATGTCCCTTATATAGTGGGAGGCGATAATACAATCATATTGTTTACACAACAGTTATTTTATACAAGCACCAGTTCCGGAACACAATGACCTTGTGTTAGGGTGCAGAGTCTACGAAATGCATAACATCACAGGCCAACACAGAACAATAGCATAACCCTTGAGAAGTGACAACAACACAACCCCAACAGTGCCACAACAATGTGAAATCCACAGATTAGGACCTAGTGAATTTATTTAAATTGACTGATTTCCTTATATGAACTGTAACTCAGTAAAATCTTAGACATTGTTGCATGTTGCTATATCTATAAGCATCAGCTGTCAGAGCAGCTTACCGATCGCTGCAGCTGTACACAGCCCACCTGTAAATAGCCCATCCAACCAACTACCTCATCCCCATATTTGTTTTTGTTTTTCTGCTCTTTTGCACACCATTATTTCTACTTTCACATCCTCATCTGCACATCTATCACTCCAGTGTTAATTGCTAAATTGTAATTACTTCGCCACTATGGCCTATTTATTGCCTTACCTCCTTACTTCATTTGCACACACTGTATACAGATTTTTCTATTGTGTTATTGACTGTACGTTTGTTTATCCTATGTGTAACTCTGTGTTGTTGTTTTGTCGCACTGCTTTGCTTTATCTTGGCCAGGTCGCAGTTGTAAATGAGAACTTGTTCTCAACTGGCGTACTTGGTTAAATAAAGCTGAAATAAAATAAAATAAAAATATATGTTTGTTCAGTGTAGTTAATTCTCTCATTTGAACATACAGTAGTTGTGCTCTTCAAATTGGGTCTCTAATTCCCTTTTCATACTTTTTTAGAGAACCAAAAGTCATACTATAAGTCAGTTCACCGCTTTCTGTCGTTTGAAGATGTAACATGGGGCTCTGCACTGTAAAGCTGATGCTTGTTATTCCCCAAAAAGCACAGGGCCAGGTCACATTCTGGTACTCTTAGAGCTGTGCTGACAAGAATGAGATCGGACAGTCACAAGATTGTGTCCCAGAGGAGAGACGGGTTCCATGGCAGATCAAAGGTTCCGTTATTCTCTCTTTGAGGCATGAAAGTTGAGCACAGAACAACCGCATCGACTTGCTAGACACTTGGAAGCAAGCATTCAAGTTTGATACCCATTATAGAAAGAAATATAGGAAAATCTATGTAAATAACCAGGTATGTTGGCCAGTATTGACATTGTTACTTTATTTGGACAGTGAAGCTAAAACTTTGAATTTGGCTCTATACTCCAGCATTTTGAATTTGAGATCAAATGTTTTATATGAAGCGAAAGTACAGAATGTCACCTTTTATTTGACATATTAGTATTACCGTTTAGCAATGAAAGCACTTTATGTATCTACAGTCGTGGCCAAACGTTTTGAGAGTGACACAAATATAAATTTTCACAAAGTCTGCTGCCTCAGTTTGTATGATGGCAATTTACATATACTCCAGAATGTTATGAAGAGTGATCAGATGAATTGCAATTAATTGCAAAGTCTCCCTTTGCCATGCAAATGAACTGAATCCCCCAAAAACATTTCCACTGCATTTCAGCCCTGCCACAAAAGGACCAGCTGACATCATGTCAGTGATTTTCTCGTTAACACAGGCGTGAGTGTTGACAAGGACACGGCTGGGATCACTCTGTCATGCTGATTGAGTTCGAATAACAGACTGGAAGCTTCAAAAGGAGGGTGGTGCTTGGAATCATTGTTCTTCCTCTGCCAACCATGGTTACCTGCAAGGAAACACGTGCCGTCATCATTGCCTTGCACAAAAAGGGCTTCACAGGCAAGGATATTGCTGCCAGTAAGATTGCACCTAAATCAACCATTTATCGGATCATCAAGAACTTCAAGGAGAGCGGTTCAATTGTTTTGAAGAAGGCTTCAGGGCACCCAAGAAAGTCCAGCAAGCGCCAGGACCATCTCCTAAAGTTGATTGAGCTGCGGGATTGGGGCACCACCAGTACAGAGCTTACTCAGGAATGGCAGCAGGCAGGTGTGAGTGCATCTGCATGCACAGTGAGGCGAAGACTTTTGGAGGATGGCCTGGTGTCAAGAAGGGCAGCAAAGAAGCCACTTCTCTCCAGGAAAAACATCAGGGACAGACTGATATTCTACAAAAGGTACAGCGATTGGACTGCTGAGGACTGGGGTAAAGTCATTTTCTCTGATGAATCCTCTTTCCGATTGTTTGGGGCATCAGGAAAAAAGCTTGTCCGGAGAAGAAAAGGTGAGCTCTACCATCAGTCCTGTGTCATGCCAACAGTAAAGCATCCTGAGGCCATTCATGTGTGGGGTTGCTTCTCAGCCAAGGGAATGGGCTCACTCACAATTTTGCCTAAGAACACAGCCATGAATAAAGAATGTTACCAACACATCCTCCGAGAGCAACTTCTCCCAACCGTCCAGGAACAGTTTGGTGACGAACAATGCCTTTTCCAGCCTGATGGAGCACCTTGCCATAAGGCAAAAGTGATAACTAAGTAGCTCGGGGAACAAAACATTGATATTTTGGGTCCATGGCCAGGAAACTCCCCAGACCTAAATCCCATTGAGAACTTGTGGTCAATCCTCAAGAGGCGGGTGGACAAACAAAAAAAACACAAATTCTGACAAACTCCAAGCATTGATTATGCAAGAATGGGCTGCCATCAGTCAGGATGTGGCCCAGAGGTTTATTGACAGCATGCCAGGGTGGATTGCAGAGGTCTTGAAAAAGTAAGGTCAACACTGCAAATATTTACTCTTTGCATCAACCATGTAATTGTCAATAAAAGCCTTTGACACTTATGAAATGTTTGTAATTATACTTCAGTATGCATAGTAACATCTGACAAAAATATCTAAAGATACTGAAGCAGCAAACTTTGTGAAAATTAATATTTGTGTCATTCTCAAAACTTTTGGCCACGACTGTAGTCCCCCCAATTGAAGGTGGCATAAGTATTTGGATAAATTCACTTATATATGTATTAAAGTAATCATTGTATGCCATACTCCTTGCATGCAATCACCCCATCAAGCTTGTGACTACAGACGTGTTGGAAGCATTTGCAGTTTGTTATGGTTGTGTTTCAGATTATGTTGTGCCCAATAGAAATGAATGGTACATAATGTATTGTGTGCTTTTGGAGTCACTTTTATTGTAAATAAGGATAGAATATGCTTATGAACACTACATTAATGTGGATGCTATCATGATTACGGATAATCCTGAATGACTCGTGAATAATTATGATTGACAAAAAGTTACACAGGCACAGAGGTCATACCCCCAAGACATGCTAACCTCTCACCATTATCTAATAACAGGGGAGGTTAGCATTGGGTACGGGGTATGATATTGATGCCTAACTTTCTCACTCATTATTTTTGTTACGTTGCCGTAAGACAAACCTAGATGTTGTCGCTCAACAGAAAAGGGAACTAATAACGGAGTCACTTCGACAACCAAAACAAAACAAAAAGGGTTTCAAACAGGTTCTGAAAGACACCCAATGGGGGTGCACGCTGAAAGTTGTCAATGAAACTAGAAACGAYTCCTAAAGACACCCACCATGGATGCCCACTAGATTTGCTTCAGAAAAGACAAAATAAAGGAAAAACCGACACCAACGTGAGTTTGGGTGGGCATGCTATGTCTGGTGTTCTATGTTGTCCTTGTTTTGTATTTCTGTGTGTTTGGCCTGGTATGGTTCTCAATCAGAGGCAGCTGTCTATCGTTGTCTCTGATTGAGAATCATACTTAGGTAGCCTGTTCCCACCTGTGTTTGTGGGTGGTTGTTTCCTGTTTAGTGTTTGTTTCACCTTTCAGGACTGTTCGTTTGTCGTGTTTGTTGTTTTGTCAAGTGTTTCATATTTTAATTAAATAATATGAACACTTACAACGCTGCACCGTGGTCCTCTTCTCCTTCTCCCGACGACGTTCGTTACACCAACTTACAGTAGGATAGGGAGTGGAAGCCTTCACGGATTCACCTGTACCCGAATACCCAAGACCCGATCTGGGAACTGACCGGGTCCGGATCTAGAATTCTAAATCATTTCACAGTTCTTGTCGGATCTGATATGATTGTCCTGACCGGTTGCATCACCACCTAGTGTGGCTCGGCATCCGACCGTGAGGCGCTACAGAGGGTAGTGCATATGGCCCAGTAAATCACTGAGGCCGAGTTTCCTGACATCCAGGACCTCCAGTGGAACGGCTACTCCATCCAAGCACCACGTCCTGCAGTATGGCAGAGGAGAGAGCGACCATCCGAGACAGAGGACGTTGCAGATGGTGATGATCATGACTACTGTTCAGCCTCCGACGCGTCGGCCCTTGGGCAAAACGAAGATCTCCGCGAGGAGATACAGCGACCGAGGACACAGGTGGAAGAGTTGTCTGTCCGCAAGCATTTCTGTTTGGAGAGATTTGCAGCCTCCGACAACGACACTTTCGGTTCTACACAAGGTAAGTTAATATAATACTTCATACAATTTTGCAATGAGCATGGCAGCTGTAGTTTCGTTAGCGACCTGATGCAGGTTCCTTGGGTTTTGTGTGTGTGTGTATGTATGTGTATTACACTAATATTACAACTGTTGTCTCTGTGGACTACTCTGGGGAAAAGACCAGAAGGGAACACACTCAGGCCCTGCTGTCGGCTTGTTTTTCTCAGTGGTGTAAGTACTTAAGTAAAGATGTTTTAAGGACTACTTAAGGATTTTTTTGAGGTATCTGTACTTTACTTTACTACTTATATTTTTGACAACTTTTACCACACCATTTTCCTAAAGAAAATAATGTTATTTTTACTCCGTACATTTTCCCTGACACCCGAAAGTACTAGTTACATTTTGATTGCTTAGCAGGAAAGGAAAATGGTCCAATTCAAGCACAAGAGAACATCCCTCATCATCCCCAATGCCTCTGATCTGGCGGACTCACTGAACACATGCTTCGCTTGTAAATGATGTTGGAGTGTGCCCTTGGATATCCGCAAAAAAATAATAATTAGAAAATGGTACTGACTGATTTGCTTAATATAAAGGAATTTCAAATGATTTATGCTTTAAATTTGGACTTTTACTTGTAAAGGTGTCTTTACTTTTTCTCAAGTATGACAATTCTGTACTTTTTCCATCACTGGCCTCGCTCTCTCGCTCTCTCGCTCTCGCTCTCTCTCTCTCAGCATTTCAAGGGCTTAATTGGCATGGGAAACGTGTTTACATTGCCAAAGCAAGTGAAATAGATAATAAACAAAAGTAGAAAGTAACACAAGTTTCAAAAGAAGTGAGACCTTTCACATTATATTATGGATATGTACAGTGTTGTAACAATCTGCAAATAGCTTAAGCACAAAAGGGAACATAAATTAACCGAATCTCTGTCTCGCTTTCTCCATCCATAACTCTGTACGATATGCACACAATAAGGGTTATATCATGCAATATTATGTTATTTCTAATTCATTTCAGAACACATTATGTTGCAACTTTCACATAGGTTTGCAACTCATGCCCACCTAATGGCCTTCTGAATGCTCATCGAACCTGACACACACAAGATGATTAGTGTAGCAAGAGCAGCGGCAAAGGTCACATTCACAAGCAACGCAAAGGTAAATACAATCTTATTTAAACTGTTTTTGTCAAAGTGGCTATCTTTTTAAAAGGAACACCGCAGCATCAGTCTATACAGTGTAGGGCAAATGGTACAGTTCCCTACTGAGCAATATCAATGTCAGTAGCCTGGTTCCATCTTTCATTCAAAGCCAACTGGACTAATCATACAGTATTAACTCCTGGGTTAAGGAGAGATAATACTGTGAATGGTTCCTGGAATTGTTATTGAGGCATGATTTCTCTTCCCTCTGAGGCAGTGGTATTCAAACCTTTACAGCGGGGACGCCATTTGTTTTGCCAGAATTTCTGGGGAACCCATTTTTTTGGGGCCAGAATTTCCCCTCTCCAGATCTTAAAATCGGTACATTTCAATTTTTACATCAACAAATAACCTTCAATTCGTCACATTTTCATCTGTCTTATCAATTTATCTTTCCCTAAAACGATTGTGTTTTGTCACATACAATAATCTGTCATCTTAATTTTTTGTTCCGACCCAGACTTTGAATACCACTTCTCTAAGGGCTAAACTTTTTTTGTTATTGGATGTTCATGTACATTATGCTTATGTCTTTTTTTACTCTCTTCAACAGACAGTCCTGCAGCACATAGATGAATCCTTCCTCTTCATGACACACCTCTCTTTGGGCTTGAAGCAGAGGGATTTGGATCACAGATTTAACATCAACCAGTCCACTGTGAGTCGGATCATCCTCACATGGGCCAAATTCCTCTACGCTTTGCTTGGTGTCAAGTGTCTCTGGATGTCAGAGGAAGAAGTGGAGGCAGTGTGAAGTACATGACCAGCTTTCCTCTCAAGGAGGACCCAGATGCCAGCCTTAGATGTGCGTCAGACCCAGTCAATCGCCCGATTGAGAGAGAGAAATGTATCAGGAGGGTGAAGGAGAAGAACTCTTCGACACCGTCATCCTGCTCTCAATCATAGCTAGTATCAAACAGATGTACTCGGTTGCATGCTTCCTGGTTGACTACCAGAATGGACCTCTGGTCAAAGCCTGGGCAAAGGAGAAGTGAGCCCACAACCCCCTAGGCAGCCACCCAATACCTATAGCCAGCCTGAGCACCCTTAACTGTCACTCAGAGCTCCAATGTCCTAGGTGCCTTTGATTTTGTAATTTTATAATTGTTTTATACGATTAGCCTACATGATTGACTTTTAACTTAGAGCTAGGCCCCTTTTTTCTCAATTTCCGCCTGATAATCAATTTCCGCAATGATAATCAATGCCCAAAGTAAACTGCCTGTTGCTCAGGCCCTGAAGCCAGGATATGCATATAATTGGTACCATTGGAAAGAAAACACTTTGACGTTTGGAGAAATGTTAAAATAATGGAGGAGAAAATCCAAAGAAAAACCAACCAGAATTTCTTTTTGGAGAGACCATGCTCTTACAATGGCAAGTATAAGGGCATTCTCAATTCTACCTCCCAGGATGCAATTCCTATGGCTTCCACAGGGTGTCAGCAGTCTATGTTCAAGGTTTCACGCTTGTAGTTTTAGTAAAGGGTCCCAGTCTTGGAAATTCATGTCTGCGTGCGCCATGGAGAAAGGACGCACCTGCTAAAATCGGTTTCCTATTGAACATACTTCTTTCCGTAAGAAATATTATAGTTTGATTACATGTTAGGGTATCTGAGGAGTAAATAGAAACGTATTTTGACTTGTTGAAACAAAGTTTAGGGGTAGATTTTCGGATTCCTTTCTCTGCACGTTGAACGAGTGGATTTCTCAAATCGATGGCGCGAACTAAACTGACATTTTGGGATATAAAGAAGGATTTTATCTAACAAAACGACACTACATGTTATAGCTGGGACCCTTTGGATGACAAATCAGGAACATTTTCAAAAAGTAAGTGAACATTTAATCGCTATTTGTGAATTTATGAAACCTGTGCCGGAGGAAAAATATTTTGATGTGGGGTGCCGTCCTCAAACAATCGCATGGCATGCTTTCGCTGTAATAGCTGTAATAACTGTAAATCGGACAGTGAAGTTAGATTAACAAGAATTTAAGCTTTCAACCGATATAAGACACTTATTTGTACCTAAATGTTTAACATTCATAATTTTTCTGATTATTTATTTGAATTGCGTGCCCTCGAGTTTCACCGGAAGTTGTCCCGCTAGCGGGATGTCTCGGCTTAAGAAGTTTTTCAAGGAGAATTATCCTATTTCTGATATAAAGCTCTATTTTTTTTAGGTAAATGGTATGTTATAGAAGGGTCCACAGACTTTATTTGTGATTTAGCTTGTTTTTGATAAACCCCAGCCGCGATACACTTCCTCATTGCTCGTTGTACAGTATCAGAGCAAGCAAAAAACATGAACAAAAGCTAAAACAAAACACGGATACTGACCATTTCATGTCTAAAGATCTACATCACTATTCTGATAGTGTCCGTTTCTAAAAGGATGTATTTGGGTGTGTTTTTTTTTTTCATGTCTTTTGCTTTCCCTGACACTGCACAATGAGGAAGTGTCACGTGGCTGGACTAAGTTTCTCGAACAAGCCAAATCCCCCAAAACATGTCTGGACCTTTCTGTAACATGCCATTTACATCAAAACATTTCTTCAGAAATAGGAAAATTCTCCTTTAAGTCCTTTAATCAGTTCATTATAATCCTGTTTGATAGGATAACAAGATTCACTTCTAAATCCTTTGACCGGACTCCATGTTTTTAAATAATCATCTTTATTCTGGTGATTAGTGACAAGTAATTTAATCCAGTAGATGAATCAATACAATGAGTTGTCTTTCTTGTCTTGATACATGCATGTTGTGTGTCTTGAGACAATGAATGTACATATTAATTGTGTATTACAAACTTAAGTAATCAATAAAGACTATGTCATCTTGTTTCACTACGACTATGACACCTCTTCACCTGCCAACCAGTTTAGGAGAATTGGAACACACAATTAACCTGTAGACTCCACAATGTGTTTAATGATTAAACACATCAGTGTAACATGTTTTAGCAGTCAAAATCAATGATGAAGATAGGATGCACTCAAATTGTAAACCAAAACACATTTTTATTTGTTCTACATGTCAGGCATAGCCATGTATAAAGTTAAGCATTTCATGTAGACATCTAGGCATGTAAAAATGTTCCCTGATGGTGTTTGCCACCCAACTGTAGATGCGCTGTATCAGTATGTCCTCTTCAGCGAACACCACAAAGTCACACCACTCCAGCCTTGCTATTAGCATCTGGCCTTGTACCTGCTAGTAGTAGACGTGATGTGGCTTTAGCTCCAGTTTGCCATGATGGAGCTTCAGGTAGGAGCAGTCAATATAACTCTTGGAGTTTGGACACTTGATCTCCAGTAAGCCAAATGGTGGGCTTTCAATGGGGTCGTAGGTCAGCCGGTCAGGTGAAGACCCCAGCCAAGGGGCGTGTAGTTCACGTTATTGATGTGGCTGTATTCACAGACAACAGCAGGCTCCATGGCCAGAGCCCTCTTCATCGCTGCCGTCTGAGGAGATCCTTTGATAATTCGGTCTACCAGGTTCTCCGCTAAGCTCTGCCCTCAGACGTGGAAGTCTTCCCTGAAGCGGGAGGTGGTAAGGCGTGGCCTTCTTAGTTTATGCCAGTCCAATGAGGTGCTCTGCTCCTTGGTAGCCCCTTCAATGGTGTGAGCCATATCCCCGGTGGTCTCCAACGCGATCTGACATACAGCTGCTCCCTATCACTGCACGCTTGGACTTTTCTAAAAGCAGAGTCGACCAACGGGACCTCGCTGTTGATCCCCATTGTGGTGATCAATGGTGCCGTTTCAATGTGAAAGTCCTTGTACACCTCAGACACACACAGGACAGACAGGTCAGGCAGTTCCCCTTAGAATAAATCATAAATAATACCAAAAATAGAGGCCTTTGTAGTGTGCTCCTGTGCAAAACATAATTAGTAATCTCACAGTCAAATAATTTCCTGTGGCTGTTGTAAAAGTTAAGGGATTTACATTTCAGATTTTTACCTAATTTCTTCAGCCGTGGTCCTCTGTTTCGGTTTGGCTGATAAGATTAACATCTTGCTTCGTGGGCCTGGCTTCACACCCTATTTGATTGAAATGGGACACACAATTGTTTAGATACTGATTTTGCATGTGCATGTTTATCTATATCCACACAGACTGACCATGGTTCTTGGCATGTGCCAACACTGCTCACTCTCTACAGCTGGGGGGACCACGGGAGTTTTGAGCTGTGAATAATGCGCCGCCTGGTACAGCGGAGCAACTCTATGGTTGCAAAAAGCTGTACCAGCTGCACACGAACAGTGTGCACGTGATAACACGACATGGAACGAGTTCAACACGATTAATTAATGCCAAGAAGATGTCAAATTTCATTCAAATGTTATAGAAATAATGTAGGCAGACAGCTGAGTAAATTAAGATATGATGAATTAAGGAAAGGAAACAAGTTGAGACAATGATAATCAATGGACTCAAACATGTGACAGCATTATCACAAAGTATGGAGCAATTTTATATATTACTATTTATTGGACACGCATTCTAATTTATAGCCATACTTTAGGTTGTAGAAACATTGTCTCAACTGACTAATTTAAAGGCAGTAAAAAATACAAGTGGTTAGCATTGTTAATTCAGAAGAGAAAAATTCAAATGGAACAGAAATCGTCAAACGGTGTCTGGGGACCCTATACTAGATTCAATTGTATGTCATTATGCACATGTTAGCAATGATACAATATGATACAACATTTTACCTATACAATTGTAAATGTCTAGCTAACAACCAGACTAGCAACACTGAATCCCTAGAACATGAGTGAGAACTACACTAATGGCTACACAAAAGTATGTGGACACGTGCTCGTCGAATATCTCATTCCCAAATCATGGGCATGGATATGGATTTGGTCCCCCCTGTGCTGCTATAACAGCCTCCACTCCTCTTGGAAGGCATTCCACTAGATGTTGGTGTAATGTCTGCTTCCAACTCACACCCTCAAACACGTAGATACCCTGAACGCAGCTCACTTTCCAGCCCACTTTCCAGCTCACACTCTCAAACACCTAGATCAACTGAACGCAGCACACTCTCCAGATCCCAATCACCTGAATTCCAATTACCTGTTCACACACCTGTATGTCATTATCCCACACTATTTAGTTCAGTTCTTTGCACCCCATCACTGTGAGGTAATGTTTGTTTTGTGACACGCCTTTCTGAGCGCTGTTTTTCCCTGTGATTTACTCCCCCTGTGTACGACCCTCTGCGTGGCCCTGAACCCAGCTACCTGCCTCCTTCTGTGGTCCTCAGCAATAAACACCTGCTGCGCCCTGCTCTCTGTCTCCCCTGTTGTTCATTACAGAATACCTCACCCAAAATGACAGACAGATTCAGCGGCGCTGCAGCTACGTCTCGCCCAACAGGAGGAACGAATTGATGAACTCTGCGACCTCCTTTGCCAGTCCATTCCTGCTTCACCGATATCAGGTACCACAGCCTCCCCTCGTTCATCTCCCTCATGCCTAATAAATACGACGGCTCCCCAAGGAAATGTCAAGGATTTCTCATGCAGTGTAACCTGTACATAGACCATCACCCCGCTGACTTCACCTATGACAAGGACAGGGTGGACTTCGTCATCTCCCTACTCACAGGCAAAGCTCTGGATTGGGTCACAGCCCTGTGTGCCACTCAAAGTTCTGATCTGTCCTCTGAATCACGTTTCCACGCCCTCTTCAAGGAGGTATTCGACCAATCAGTTTCAGGTCGACACACCCGGGGCCTGTTACGTGAGCTGCGACAGTGCCATCACTCCACCACTGAGTATGCCTTTGAGTTCGGTATCATGGCTGCCGGCAGTGGATGGAGTGAAGCAACTCTCCTTACAGTCTACGGGAGGGGTCTTAATTGGGAGTTACAGACTGAACTGGCCTGTAGAGGAGATTTAACGGATCTAAACCAATACATCCGGATGTCCATATCAATTGGCATCCTACTGGTGGAAAGCAGACCTATACAGTCGCCCAAGGCATGGGAGGCTTCCACACCCTTCTCCACACCCGTCTACCACGTTCCAACAGCCCCGAACCCATGCAACTTGGCCGCACCCCTCTCACGCCTGCCGAGAGACACCGGAGGTTACGTGAAAATCTGTGCCTCTATTGTGGAGAGGGTAACCACCTACTCAATAGCTGTCCGATTCACCCCCCACAAAGGGGTGACCACAACCCCTCCACTTCCTCCCAGGTAAGCACCTCTACCTTTTTCAACATTACTTAAAGGCAGTTTGGGATCCCGGCTCTTCTTTCTGTGAATGGGGTAACTCAGTTTGTGGAGGGACTCGGGGGCTGCAGGAAATTTTATTGACGAACAATTTATTGACGAACAATTGGTACAACAGTTAAAGGTCAAGCTAATCCCTGTTAATCCTCCCTTTAGGATTAATGCGCTGGACGGACAACCTCTCGGAACTGGTCTTGTGACTCGCATGACTGAAAGTATCACCCTTCAGATTGGCCTCCTTCACTCTGAGGTCATTCAGTTAATGGTGTTGTCTTCATCTAAAAAAAAKCTCATCCTCGGTCACCCCTGGCTAAGCCTTCACGACCCTGCCATCTCCTGGCGGAAAGGGGAACTGCTGTCATGGTCTCCCGCCTGTTTTGAGAACTGCTTCAGTCTACCCTGTCAAGTCACCTCTATAGAAGGATTGGAGTCTGCCATTCCAACCCATATCCCACCTGTATATGCCCAGTTTCTGAATGTCTTCAGCAAGAAAAAGGCGTCCATTCTGCCCCCTCATCGCCCGGAGGACTGCGCAATCGACCTCCTTCCTGGGGCATCGCCCCCTAAGTGTCGGATCTACCCCTTGTCCATCCCAGAGAATGAGGATATGGAAACCTATATAGAAGAGGCTCTCGACATGTGATTCATCCGTCCATCCATGTCTCCGGCTCCACGTCTCCGTCCCTGTATAGATTACCGACCCCCTCAATGACCTTACCTTCAAGAATCGCTTCCCTCTGATTCCGGCCGCGCTAGAACAAGTTGGACAGGCTACCATCTACTCCAAACTGGACCTACGCAGTGCTTACAACCAGGTCCGTATCCGAAGTGGGGATACGTGGAAGACTGCGTTCATCACCGCTAGGGGTCACTACGAATACCTGGTTATGCCCTACGGTCTCACCAATGCTCCCGCTGTCTTCCAGTCCTTCATGAATTAAGTTTTCCGGGACATGATCAGCCAGTTCCTCATTGTGTACATTGACGATATCTTGATCTACTCTCACTCCATTGCAGAACACGAACAGCATGTGCAACATGTCCTCCAATGGCTACAGGACCACCATCTTTATGTTAAGGCTGAGAAGAGCGCCTTTCACATTACAACTGTAACCTTCCTAGGGTTCGCGCTGACACCAGGAGGGGTCAACATGGACGAAGGCAAAGTCACAGCCATGCTTAACTGGCCCAAACCTACCACCGTAAAGGCACTACAATGCTTCCTAGGATTCTCCAACTACCGCCGGTTCACCCAAAACTGAAGCAGCACAACTGATTATTCTCTCCGCTCTCACCAGTCAAAAAACCCATACCCTCCAATGGACCGACACAGCCCTTGCTGCATTTGAGACCTTGAAACACCTCTTCACCTCTGCAGCCAGATCCTACCCTTCCTTTTGTTCTGGAGATGGATGCATCCGAGGTCGGCGTGGGAGCAGTTCTCTCTCAGCGGGTCGGGAAACCTCTCAAATTACACCCATGTGGCTTCTTTTCCAAGAAACTGTCACCCGCTGAGAGGAACTATGATGCCGGGAACTGAGAGCTCCTCGCCATTAAGCTGGCTATCGAAGAGTGGCGCCACTGGTTAGAGGGAGCTTGTCACCCATTCCTTGTCCTTACCGACCACTGCAATTTGGAGTACTTAAGTGCTAAGAGGCTCAACCCCAGACAGGCTCGCTGGGTACTCTTCTTCACCCACTTCAACTCCAACTTCACTATCCCCTATGTGCCCGGCAAGATAAATGTGAAGGCTGATTCCTTATCCCGTCTATTTGACGCCTCTTCCTCGAACCTAGCTCCCGAACCCATCCTGCCTCTGTCTTGTGTCATGGGACCCATACAGTGGGAAATCCAAGCAGCCATCCAATCTATGCCACGACCCAGCACCTCCCGACACTCCTGCAGGCAAGACCTACGTTCCTGCGTCCGTCAGACCCCAACTAATGCAGTGGTGCCATACCTCGCTAAGTTCTGGCCATCCCGGAATCACCCGGACCACGGAGCTACTGACACACAAGTTCTGGTGGTCATCCCTAACAGCAGACGTCAGAGATTATGTTCTTTCCTGTCCCGTCTGCCTCCTCCTGTGGTCCATTGCAATAAACACCTGCTGCGCCCTGCGCTTGAAACCAGCTCTGTCTCCCCTCGTGTTCATTACAGTTGGAACATTGCTGCAGGATGAACAGCACGACAATGGGCCTCAGGATCTTGTCACGGTATCGCTGTGCATTCAAATTTCCATCGATAAAATGCAATTGTGTTCGTTGTCTGTAGCTTATGCTTGCCCATACCATAACCCCACTGCCACCATGGGCACTCTGTTCACAATGTTGACATCAGCAAACCAGTGCAGTTGAGACCAGAATTAATCTGTGAAGAGCACACTTCTCCAGCATGCCAGTGGCCATAGAATGTGAGTATTTGCCCACTGAAGTCGGTTACGACGCCAAACTGCAGTCGGGTCAAGACCCCGGTGAGGACGACGAGCACACATGAGCTTATCCGAGACGCTTTCTGACAGTTTGTGCAGAAATTCTTCGGTTATGCAAACATACATTTTTATTAGCTGTCCAGGAGGCTGGTCTCAGACGATCCCGCAGGTGAAGAAGCCAGATGTGGAGGTTCTTGGCTGGCGTGGTTACACGTGGTTGTGAGGCCGGTTGGATGTACAGCGTAATTCTCTAAAAAGACATTGGAGGTGACTTATGGTAGAGAAATTAACATAGAATTCTATGTCAACAGCTCTGGTGGACATTCCTGCAGACAGCATGCTATTTGAACATTCCCTGAAAAACATCTGTGGCATTGTTTGTGTGACACAACTGCACATTTTAGATTGGCCCTTTATTGTACCCAGCACAAGGTGCCCCTCTGTAATGATCGTGCTGTTTAATCAGCTTCTTGATATGTCACACCTGTCAGGTGGATGGATTATTTTGGCAAAGGAGAAATGCTCACTAACAGGCATGTAAACAAATTTGTACTCATTTTGAGAGAAACCTTTTGTGCATATTAATAATTTCTGGGATCTTTTATTTCTGCTCATGAAACATGGGATCAACACTTTAGGTTTATATTTTTGTTCAGGATAGTTTCTCTTTTCATAGGCTTGCATTTTTACAGAACATGGTGCTCACTTATAGAAGGTGATGTTTACAAGAGGTACAGAATGTCATCCTCTCTGAGCAACACACCTCCTGTCTGAATTGACATGCTCAATATTTCTCCCAGGGAATTAAGCCTCTTTTTCTACCTTTCCTGTCAGATTATAATGTAATTTGTGTCAATATTGAAATTATATTTGAACAAACTTGTGGAATATAATGGCTTTTTATATTCATTAAATTAATATGGTCTGATAACTACCTTATGTCTGTGAGGCAGGAAGATTGTGGTGGTGTGTGTTGCAGAGCCAGGTCCTCCCTGACTGTGTTGTGTGTCTATTGAAACAGGCAGGGAAGCTGTGGCCCTGCTGGAACTCAGCCATTCCTTTGCTGATCAGATTTTTTTTTTTTTTTTTTTTTTACCCTACTGGCTTCATCTTGAGTAGCTTTCAAAGCCCAGTGAAATCCATCCCAGCTTATATAGTGGTGTCTGGTGTATAGCAGGCCAGAAGTAGGGGAAGTTTGGCCAGTACCAGGCATAGTGAAAACTATAAAAAGACTGACTGGCAATAGAGTTGTTTTTTTTGACAGAAAGGCAGTTTTTGTGTATTGGTTTTCAAATAACATATTTTCAGTGGTGGATAAAGTACTCAATTGTCATATTTGAGTAAAGTAAAGATACCTTAATAGAAAATGACTCAAGTAAATGTGTCACCCAGTAAAATGCTACTTTAATAGAAGTCTAAAAGTATTTGGTTTTTAATGTACTTAAGTATCAAAAGTAAATGGAACTGCTAAAAGTATCAAAAGTAAAAATAAAAATAATTTCAAATTCCTTATATTAAGCAAACCAGACGGCAACATTTTCTCTGTTTTTATTGACGGCTAGCCAGGGGCACACTCTAACACTCAGACATAATTTACAATCGAAGCATTTGTGTTTAGTGAGTCCGCCAGATCAGAGGCAGTAGGGATAACCAGGGATGTTCTCTTGATAAGTTTTCCTGTCCCGCTACACATTTTGAAATGTAACAAGTACTTTTGGGTGTCAGGGAAAATGTATTGAGTAAAAAGTACATGATTTTCTTTAGGAAAGTAGTGAAGAAAAAGTAAAAAAATATAAACAAAGTAAAGAACAGATACCCCAAAAATCTACTTAAGTAGTACTTTAAGGTATTTTTACTTAAGTACTTTACACCACTGCATATTTTCAACATAGATGCAGTAATTTACAGTAGTATTCTATTTTCTTATTGTAATAATTGTTCTATCATGACAATAGTGACATTGTTCTTTAGTCATTCTATGTCTGACCATGCAATTGTTTCCTGCCATATTTTAATAGAAACACAGTCCTATGTCACAAAATGGAAGGGCCTGAAGGCAAAGTGTAACTGTTAATATCTGGGAGCGAAAGTAATGAATTGAGCGACTGGTATAGTCTCTAAGCGGTCAATATCTGTTTTAAGATGACCACAAGTGACCCTGCTGTTGGAAAGTCTGACAGTGATGAGAGTAGACCTGCAGAGAATATCACTGTGAGAGCCTGCTTGCGATAGAGGAGACCTCCTCAGCTGTATTATTCAACTGATGGCACGCCGTCCGCACCCAATAGATACTGGCTCCAGGTTTATACTGGCTGAGGCCCTACTTGTCAATTGGCCTTTATCTCAGCCCATCACTGAACCACATGGACTCAGAGGCATCATGCCCATATGGGGTACAGGGGTACGTGGCACAAACGCATTAAGAAGGAAAGAAATTCCACAAATTAACTTTTCACATCTCTGCGCTACGGATCCCTTTTACGGGATCATTTTCCTAAACAACCGCTGAATTGCAGGGCGCAAAATATTACAAAAAATATTTATAAACATGCAATCACAAGTGAAATATACCAAAACACAGCTTAGCTTGTTGTTAATCCACCTATCGTGTCAGATTTTGAAAATATGCTTTACAGATAAAGAAATCCAAGCTTTTGTGAGTGTATCAATCAATGCTAGAACAGCTAGCCCCAAATTAGCATGGTCACGAAAGTCAGAAAAGCAATAAAATGAATCGCTTACCTTTGATAATCTTCGGATGTTTGCACTCACGAGACTCCCAGTTACACAATAAATGTTATTTTTGTTCGATAAATATTACTTTTATAACAAAACATTTTCATTTGGGTTGCACATTATGTTCAGAAAACTACAGCCTCGTCCTGAAAGGCAGAAGAAAATTCACAAACGTATCAGATTCAAAAATATTACAAAAAATATTTATAATCATGCAATCACAAGTGAAATATACCAAAACACAGCTTAGCTTGTTGTTAATCCACCTATCATGTCAGATTTTGAAAATATGCTTTGCAACGAAAGCAATCTAAGCTTTTGTGAGTGTATCAATCAATGCTAGAACAGTTAGCCTTATATTAGCTTGGTTAGCTTGGTCACGAAAGTCAGAAAAGCAATAAAATTGAGAGAGAATGCCAAGAGTGTGCAAAACTGCCATCAAGGAAAAGGGTGGCTAATTTGAAGAATCTCAAATGTAAAATATATTTAGATTTGATTAACACTTTTTTATTTACTACATGATTCCACATGTGTAATTTCATAGTTTTGATGTCTTCATTATTATTCTACAATGTAGAACATAGTAAAAAATAAAATAAAAAACCTGGAAAGAGAAGGTGTGTCTAAACTTTTGACTGGTATTGGATATACTGTATATTTATTTGTTTGATTTTTCTTTCTGTAATACTATTAACCACCTAGCAGTTTTATGATAGGTTCCCTATCTCCCAACCTCATAACTTGCTACCAAGAAGCCGTTTCAAGTTTTTTGGTAGCTAGTTAGTTTGACATGCTAGCTACTCTATCTTAGATGGCATGCCTGCTGGCAAGGTTGGTGGAATTTAGAAAAGCAATCAATAACTAAATATACTGAATAAGACTCACAAAGTAAGATGGCGCTGAAAGATATGGAACCTCTGCTTCTCGCTCCTAAGCAACTTTGCAGTATTTTGTGTGTATATTACATACAGCCGGAAATAACTTTTCGATATCAGAGCGGCGGTAACTCATGAGCACTCGTTTGACAGCTCTTTGGTCTTGGCCATAGTGGAGTTTGGAGTGTGACTGTTTGAGGTTGTGGACAGGTGTCTTTTATACTGATAACAAGTTCAAACAGGTGCCATTAATACAGGTAACGAGTGGAGGACAGAGGAGCCTCTTAAAGAAGAAGTTACAGGTCTGTGAGAGCCAGAAATCTTGCTTGTTTGTAGGTGACCAAATACTTATTTTCCACCATAATTTGCAAATAAATTCATTAAAAATCCTACAATGTGATTTTCTGGATTTTTTTTCCTCATTTTGTCTGTCATAGTTGAAGTGTACCTATCATGAAAATTACAGACCTCTCATCTTTTTAAGTGGGAGAACTTGCACAATTGGTGGCTGACTAAATACTTTTTTGCCCCACTGTATGTGGCAGGGACTACAGACAATCACAGACTACAAAAGGAAACAAACCACATTGCGGACACCTTGATTAAACACCTTATTCGCCCACTTTAAGGATAACACAGTGCCAATGACGCGTCCCGCTACCAAGGACTGTGGGCTCTCCTTCTCCGTGGCCGACATGAGTAAGACATTAAGCGTATCAAACCTCGCAAAGCTGCCGGCCTAGATGGCATCCCTAGCCTTGTCCTCAGAGCATGTGCAGACCAGCTGGCCGGAGTGTTTCTGGACATATTCAATATCTCCCTATTCCAGTCTGCTGTCCCCACTTGCTTCAAGATGTCCACTATTGTTCCTGTATCCAAGAAAGCAAAGGTAACTGAACTAAATGACTATCGCCCCGTAGCTCTCACTTCTGTCATCATGAAATGCTTTGAGAGGCTGGTTAAGGATTATATCACCTCCACCTTACCTGACACCCTAGACCCACTTCAATTTGCTTACCGCCCCAATAGGTCCACAGACGATGCAATCGCCATCGCATTGCACACTGCCCTACCCCATCTGGACAAGAGAAATAGCTATGTAAGAATGCTGTTCATTGACTATAGCTCAGCATTCAACACCATAGTACCCTCCAAGCTCATCATTACGCTCGGGGACCCTGGGTCTGAACCCCGCCCTCTGCAACTGGGTCCTGGACTTCCTGACAGGCTGCCCCCAAGTGGTGAAGGTAGGAAACAACACCTCCACTTCGCTGATCCTCAACGCAGTGGCCGCACAAGGGTGCGTACTCAGCCCCCTCCCGTATTCCCTGTTCACCCATGACTGCGTGTCCTCGCACGCCTCCAACTCAATCATCGAGTTTGCAGACGACACAACAGTAGTAGGCCTGATTACCAACAATGATGAGACAGTCTACAGGGAGGAGGTGAGGGCCCTGGGAGAGTGGTGCCAGGAAAATAACCTCTCATTCAACGTCAACAAAACAAAGAAGCTGATCGTGGACTTCAGGAAACAGCAGAGGGAACATGCCCCTATCCATATCGACGGGACCGCAGTGGAGAAGGTAGAAAGCTTCAAGTTCGCCCCTAAAACCCTGGCCAAAAAGACATTCAAGGAAATCAACCGCACGAGCCACAGCCTGTTCACCCCACTATTATTCAGAATGCGAGGTCAGTACAGGTGCATCAAAGCTGGGACCGAGAGACTGAAAAACAGCTTCTATCTCAAGGCCATTAGACTGTTAAATAGCCACCACTAGCCGTTTTCTACCCGGTTACGCAACCCTGCAATTTAGAGTCTGCTGCCCTATAAACATAAACATAGGCCACTTTAATAATGGAGCGCTTTTTGATTTATGTGTATTGCTGTGAATTGTTAGATACTACTGCACTGTTGGAGTTAGGAACACAAGCATGTCGCTACACCCGCAATAACATCTGCTATATGTGTATGTGACCAATACAATTTTATATGATTCCTTTCAATACTTCACCCAGATATTAGCAGAGATGCCTGGAGAAAATTTAGTTTCTATAACCCCCTATCAGGAGGACACAGCTTGAAAGTAGACATATTGTTGTTTTTTTT
This sequence comes from Salvelinus sp. IW2-2015, assembly GCF_002910315.2. Lineage (NCBI taxonomy): Eukaryota > Metazoa > Chordata > Actinopteri > Salmoniformes > Salmonidae > Salvelinus > Salvelinus sp. IW2-2015. The sequence continues at coordinate 34,064,628 of NC_036848.1, read as the reverse complement.
ACATAGAATTAAGCATAATGATTATGGCTTTTGAGTGCAGGAAAAGGCTTTTTCAGTTGCAAAATTGTCCAATTTATTGTCGGGGGGCCTAGCCCCCCTCCAGACCACCCCCCAACAATCCTCACAAACTTTGTGCCCCCTCATATTTTGCGGGTGCACAACTCCCCTGCCTGGACTGAACCTTATCTGTTATCTGATTTAGCATCAATGCCCTAGTTTTAATGAAGGTATAATGTAATATGGTTAATATTGGACATATGAAATGCTAATGAATTGATTTGAGCAATGTCAGAAGGCTAGCAGTCAGCACATGCATCATCATTTTGTTAGACTTAAAAGAAGGGAGAAGTATCATATACTGAAGATGTCTTGCAATTTCATAATTTGTCCTCATCCACCCTTTGGTGTTTAATTTAAACCATCCCCGGCAGCGCAGATGTTGAATGTTTTGGTTGATTCTCATTCATGTTTTGGATTAAAAAAGGAATCAAAGCAACAACGGCGACAATAACAAACAGGGGGAGCGGATTCAATTACGTAGATTTTTTAAATGATGTGTTATGCATCTAATGCTGGAAAATACTGTTTGGAAACAATACGTTTGATTTTGATTACAGCCCCAACCCTGAATTAGAGCTGGTCTCTCACTCCGAGCCAAGAGGGAGACGGGTGAATGGTACTGGGGGTGACTAATGTGTTTGAATTCCAGTGCTCCCAATTATTTATCCACCTTTTGAAATAGCCTGCATATATGCCATCGCAGATGTATTTAATTAAGGATGCCATTTCCCTTTCCTCGTCCGTCGAATATGCTGGCTTTTGGAAAACCAGCTGCCATGAGAGAGGAGACACAACCAGGAATAGTATTGAATGATTGGTCCGGTGAGGGTACTGTATCAGGAAATGAGGATTATCAGGCTGGTCATGTATGACACCTCAGATGTTTTGTGTTTATTCTATCTTATTATTAAGCTACGTTTCATCATGTTCAAGGAATATAGTATGCTACTCATACAGTACATGTACATTATAGGACTTAAGATGGGAAGTATATACTGATCTCTGTATACACGCAGTCTATAACCAGTAAGTACTGTGTGTATTATTGTCATCTCAGCTGTGGTTTCCATGTGTTCCAGCTCTGCTCCCTGACTCAGCTGTCAGACAGCATCACGTCTAGCAGGCAGAGATCTGTTGCACTGAGGCCACTGTGTCAGATGGCCTTGAGTTTAGCTGCACTGACTAGCTGGAGCCTACTCAAACTGCTGGACCATCCAAGCCACCATATGCTAACAAGCACTCGTCTGCTGCACTCTGGGCTACGAGACCTGTTGCTCCCATTCAAGATATCCAAGGCCAGATTCAGTAAACTATCCCTGGCTGTCTATTCAGGGGAGGCTGGTGGTTTCAGGCTTGATCAAAGAAGGCACTTGTCTGGGTGGATTCTGTCCTGGAGGAATATCTCATGAAAAATATCATAGGCTAAGAACTTTTGTTTCTCCCTTGACTGAACAATGAAGATGAAATCCGGCTTGCCAAGGAGCAGGTCATTCTTCGGTCTCGACGTAGGAAGAATTAAAACAAAGGATTGTTACGTATCCTTGCAAGAAAATCTAATGGATTGTGACACAGGCATCCCACTGGGCACACACTGGTTGAATCAACATTCTTTTCATGTCATTCCACGTTGAACCGTTGAACCAAAGTGGAATAGATGTTGAACTGACGTCTGTGCCCAGTGGCAAGTGTTCCCGTTGGTTACCTTCTGTGCACAAAGCAAAACATTTGGGAGTTCTTACCCGTGTACCTTGGCCAGTGTAGAGTCAAATCCACCCCATCCCTGGCGACCCCCCCCCTAGTCAGCCCTAACGGTTTTTCTCTGTGCATTCTCCCTGCTTTACCCATCCAAACAATGTGTACAATATTGATGATGCCATATGGAGGTAGTATGCTAACAGTGCCATAAAATAGGATGATTTATTGATTCATTTAGTAACACCCCATGTGCTTTTTGTTCTTTACAGAACCCGGTGAAGCATGTGGAAGGAAGGATTTGAGACACCAGTGGGATTTCTACATTTGCTGTGAGTACTGGCAATAATACAACCCAGCAATTATTAGCAATAAACACCAAATCAAGCAGCGGTATTATTGAGACAGAAAATGTAAAGTGTTAAGGCTTTTAACTAAGATTAAGTGGAAAAGAAGACCGCCTCTCATGTGAAATGTATGTCAGCTGCTATAAAGAAGCATCCATCTTTATTATGGCTAAATGATGGAGAATTAATTTGATACATATTGAATAGTTTGACTTATGAGAGGTTCGCTCGTGTTCGACTGCTTGATCATGAATCTAGACAGTTTATATTTGAGTTTATAGTTTCAACTTTCCCTCAAACAGCATTGTAAACTGTAAAAGGGATAAACTCCTTTGTCTTGCTGTGCCACTCTCTCAGTTCTGCCCCGTCAGACTCCTTCCTCTGTGTAGTTCCATCAGTTTTATCCAGGACCAGCAACAATGCCCTCTCCTCTCCACCATACTGAGGCCTTATCTACCATTATACTGTCCTGATGCTCTGCTAATCTCTGTATCTCCTCCCAGCCTGTAAACCCTCAGATCCATCTCAACTACTCACTCACTGTCACGTTCTGACCTTAGTTCTTTTGTTATTTCTTTGTTTTTTAGTATGGTCAGGGCGTGAGTTGGGTGGGTTATCTATGTTCGTTTTTCTATGTTGGGTTTTGCGTTTGGCCTGGTATGATTCTCAATCAGAGGCAGGTGTCGTTAGTTGTCTCTGATTGAGAATCATACTTAGGTAGCCTTTTTCCACCTGTGTTTCGTGGGGGTTTATTTTCCGTGTCTGAGTGTTCCACAAGGAACTGTTTCGGTTGGTTATTTCACGTGTCGTTTATTGTTTTGTTTCAGTGTTCGATTGTTTTAATAAAGAGCATGACCACGTACCACGCTGCGCATTGGTCCTCCGATCTTTACTACTCCTCCTCGTCAGAGGAGGAGGAAGACAGCCGTTACACTCACAATGGAGAATTCGGAAAGTAATCAGACCCCTTGACTTTTTCCAAATTTAGTTACGTTACAGCCTTATTCTAAAATAGATGAAAGTATTTTTTCCCTCATCAATCTACACACAATACCCCATAATGTCAAAGCAAAAACAGGTTTTTAGAAATGTTTTCAAATGTATTAAAAATAAAAAACAGATACCTTATTTACATAAATATTCAGACCTTTTGCTATGAGACTCGAAATTGAGCTCAGGTGCATCCTGTGTCCATTGATCATCATTYAGATGTTTCTACAACTTGATTGGAGTCCACCTGTGGTAAAGTAAATTGATTGGCCAAACTGAGCAAWCYGGGGAGAAGGGCCTTTGTCAGGGAGGTGACCAAGAACCCGATGGTAACTCTGACAAAGCTCCAGAGTTCCTCTGTGGAGATTGGATAACCTTCCAGAAGGATAACCATCTCTGCAGCATTCCACCAATCAGGCCTCTATGGTAGAGTGGCCAGACGGAAGCCACTCCTCAGTAAAAGACACATGACAGCCCACTTGGAGTTTGCCAAAAGGCACCTAAAGGACTCTCAGACCATGGGAAACAACATTATCTGGTCTGATGAAACCAAGATTGAACTCTTTGGCCTGAATGCCAATCATCACGTCTGGAGGAAACCCGGCACCATCCCTACAGTGAAGGATGGTGGTGGCAACATCATGCTGGGGGGATGTTTTTCAGCAGCAGGGACATGGAGATTAGTCAGGATCAAAGGAAAGGTGAACGGAACAAAGTACAGAGAGATCCTTGATGAAAACCTGCTGCAGAGCGCTCAGGACCTCAGACTGGGACGTAGGTTTATCTTCCAACAGGACAATGACCCTATGCACACAGCCAACACAACACAAGAGTGGCTTCGGGACAAGTCTCTGAATGTCCTTGAGTGGTCCAAGCAGAGCCCGACTTGAACCCGATCGAACATCTCTGGAGACCTGAAAACAGCTGTACAGCAACGCTCCCCATCCAACCCGACAGAGCTTGATAGGATCTGCAGAGAAGAATGGGAGAAACTCCCCAAATACAGGTGTGCCAAGCTTGTAGCGTCATACCCAAGAAGACTCAAGGCTGTAATCACTGCCAAAGGTGCTTAAACAAAGTACTGAGTAAAGGGTCTGAATTCTTATGTAAATGTGGTATTTCGTTTTTTTATTTGTAATACATTTGCAAAAATGTCTAAACTGTTTTGGGGGGTATTGTGTGTAGAATGATGAGGAATTTTTAAATCAATTTTAGAATAAGGCTGTAACCTAACCAAATGTGGAAAAAGTCAAGGGGTCTGAATACTTTCTGAATGCACTGTATAGTGCTGGTTATCTCGACAGCAGGCTCTATTTGATGGATTCTCCATCTTTCACTACACCGCTCATCACACTTACAGTACATTTCCCAAGGCAAGGGCTGACATATGGGGATGCACATAAACCAGTAATCAGTCCCATTTATCACATTCTTAGTTACGATTCAGGGTTCAACGTGGGGTTAAAAGCTCACTGATTCATATTCAAAATAGTAATTTAAATGCATTCCAATTAAGACTTTTATAATTGTATAGCGATTCCATGCAGATTGATTTGGTATTACAGGTACATCTGTAAAATCATTGTTGAGCTAATTAAAATGGCCCATGGGCTCAGATACAGATGTAGGATATTCATTTTAACCAGTTTGTTACAGCAGGAAAATAACAGGAAATGTGAATTATATGTGGATTATAATTAATGGACATTCTTGTAGGGGTAGATACATTTTTCATAAGGGAAAATCTGATTTGAAATTTCTAAGTGGAAATTAGAAACTTCACAAGCCTTTTTAAACTTCAAATACACTTCAATTGTTACATGCCATGCATTGCTGGAAAATTCTCCTGAGACAGGGTGATCAAATGAAGATCCTACATCTGCAAAGACGGTGGGTTTTGCCATGTTGGTATTTTTGTACTTCATCACAGTACAGTTCTGATACTTAAGTTATTGTGAGGTGGACATTGCTACTGTACCATGTAAGTGTAACGGTACTCGTCCTCGTCTGATGACGAGTATGAAAGATCGGCCAATGTGCAGCGTGGTAAGTGTCCATTTGAATGAAAACCATCTGAACACTGAATGACAAAACAAAAAGAGAATGACCGAGACTGAAACAGTTCTGTATGGAAAAACACAGACACAGAAAACAACTACCCACAACCCATAGTGGGAAAACAGGCTACCTAGGTATGATTCTCAATCAGAGACAACGATCGACAGCTGCCTCTGATTGAGAACCATACCAGGCCAAACAGAGAAATACAAACATAGAAAAACAACATAGAATGCCCACCCCAACTCACGCCCTGACCAAACCAAAATACAGACATAAAAAAGGAACTAAGGTCAGAATGTGACAGTAAGCTAGAACAGAGTCAATACATTTCAAATCCTTCCCTTTACAATAGACATAAATCTGCCCAGACAATGTCCTCAATTCAAATATTGACTTATTAATTTCAATAATTCACAAAAAGGCACATTAATTACATTGTAACTAGCAAACACATTTATCATTTACATCATACAATTACAAAATAATTCTAAGTGTGTATTCTATTCCAGAATAAATACCTCATATCCTTCCCATGTACCCGAAATACAATTACATTCACATTGAATGTTTTATTCAGTATACTCAAAATCCTATTACGGTGATTCCAATGTCAAACCAGGGAAGGAACCAGACAGTATTGGATTTCCCATGATGGGATACAGAGCTTGTCACGTGAGCAGGGCATGCTCCAGAAGCAGTTAAATAGAAAGTGAAATGGAGGGAGAGGAGCCCCCACACTGAGCCAGCCGAGGTGGGCAGGTGTAGGGACTTAGGTGGGGGAGGATTCAGAAGACACCCTGCCAGTTCCCAGTGCCCATGCCGGTCTGGGTCCACTTCCACCCACAGCTCTGCCAGGCTCCTGGTTCTGGAGAAGTTGGACAGAGCGGATACCTACCTTGGTACACGTCCAGTAGTAATGTGATGATGGACTTACAGGCACACTTATATCCAGTATTGTTTAGAGAATTACAGTATACTGTATGTGTGTACAGGGTAATCTAAGTTTGTTTTTGTCAGTATTGAATTGCCATGTACAATGGGGAAAAACACAACTTAAATGTATGAATTATCGATCGAGAGCATCCTGTCGGGCTGTATCACTGCCTGCTATGGCAACTTCTCCGCCCACAACCGTAAGGCTCTCCAGAGGGTAGTGAGGTCTGCACAACGCATCACTGGGGGCAAACTACCTGCCCTCCAGGACACCTACACCACCCGATGTCACAGGAAGGCCATAAAGATCATCAAGGACAACAACCACCCGAGCCACTGCCTGTTCACCCCGCTATCATCCAGAAGGCGAGGTCAGTACAGGTGCATCAAAGCAGGGACCGAGAGACTGAAAAACAGCTTCTATCTCAAGGCCATCAGACTGRTAAACAGCCACCACTAACATAGAGTGGCTGCTGCCAACATACTGACTCAACTCCAGCTCACTTTAATAATGGAAATTGATCAAAAATGTATCACTAGCCACTTTAAACAATGCCACTTAATATAATGTATATGTATATACTGTACTCTATATCATCTATTGCATCTTGCCATCTTTATGTAATACATGTATCACTAGCCACTTTAAACTATGCACTTTTATGTTTACATACCCTACATTACTCATCTCATATGTATATACTGTACCCGATACCATCTACTGCATCTTGCCTATGCCGTTCTGTACCATCACTCATTCATATATCTTTATTTACATATTCTTTATCCCTTTACACTTGTGTGTATAAGGTAGTAGTTGTGGAATTGTTAAGTTAGATTACTGGTTGGTTATTACTGCATTGTCGGAACTAGAAGCACAAGCATTTCGCTACACTCACATTAACATCTGCTAACCATGTGTATGTGACAAATAAAATGTTATTTTATTTTATTTGAATTATGTTTGGGAAATGTCAAAAAGTTCTGAACCACATATAGCCAATGTTGGCCTTGGATGAACCCTGCTGCATATAAACTCAGCAAAACAAGAAACGTCCCTTCTTCAGGACCCTGTCTTTCAAAGATAATTCGGACAAATCCAAATAACTTCACAGATCTTCATTGTAAAGGGTTTAAACACTGTTTCCCATGCTTGTTCAATGAACCATAAACAATGAATGAGCATGCACCTGTGGAACAGTCATTAAGACACTAACAGCTTACAGACGGTAGGCAATTAAAGTCACAGTTATGAAAACTTAGGACACTAAAGAGGGCTTTCTACTGACTGAAAAACACACAAAAAAGATGCCCAGGGTCCGTGCTCATCTGTGTGAACGTGCCTTAGGCATGCTGCAAGGAGGCATGAGGACTGCAGATGTGGCCAGGGCAATAAATTGCAATGTCCGTACTGTGAGACGCCTAAGACAGCGCTACAGGGAGACAGGACGGACAGCTGATCATCCTCGCAGTGCAGGCCACGTGTAACAACACCTGCACAGGATCGGTACATCTGAACATCACACCTGCGGGACAGGCACCCGATGTCAACAACAACTGCCTGAGTTACACCAGGAACGCACAATCCCTCCATCAGTGCTCAGACTGTCCGCAATAGGCTGAGAGAGGCTGGACTGAGGGCTTGTAGGCCTATTGTAAGGCAGGTCCTCACCAGACATCACTGGCAACAACGTCGCCTATGGGCACAAACCCACCGTCACTGTCCAGACAGGACTGTCAAGAAGTGCTCTTCACTGACGAGTTGCTGCTTTGTCTCACCAGGGGTGATGGTCGGATTTGCGTTTATCGTCGAAGGAATGAGCATTACACCGAGGCCTGTACTCTGGAGCGGGATCGATTTGGAGGTGGAGGGTCCGTCATGGTTCGGGCGGTGTGTCACAGCATCATTGGACTGAGCGTGTTGTCATTACAGGCAATCTCAACGCTGTGCTTTACAGGGAAGACATCCTCCTCCCTCATGTCCTACCCTTCCTGCAGGTCATCCCGGCATGACAATGCCACCACCCATACTGCTCGCTCTGTGCGTGATTTCCTGCAATACAAGACTGTCAGTGTTCTGCCATGGCCAGCGAAGAGCCCTGATCTCAATCCCATTGAGCACATCTGGGACCTGTTGGATCGGAGGGTGAGGGCTAGGGCCATTCCTCCCAGAAATGTCCGGGAACTTGCAGGTGCCTTGGTGGAAGATTGGGGTAACATCTCACAGCAAGAACTGGCAAATCTGGTGCAGTCCATGAGGAGGAGATGCACTGCAGTGCTTAATGCAGCTGGTGGCCACAACAGATTCTGACTGTTACTTTTGATTTTGACCTCCCCCTTTGTTCAGCAGACACATTATTCCATTTCTGTTAGTCACATGTCTGTGGAACTTGTTCAGTTTATGTCTCTGTTGTTGAACCTTGTTATTTTCATACAAATATTTACACATGTTAAGTTTGCTGAAAATAAATGCAGTTGACAGTGAGGACGTTTCTTTTTTTGCTGAGTTTAGAAGATGTATGATGACTTTAATAGAGAGGAAAAAAGAAATTGGTTGAATTGTCTGTGAAAATTATGTTATGATTACATTCAGAATTTAATTTATGGTACTTTTGTTTGGCAGACAAAAGTACAGTAATTACACATGATTGATCTTCAAAGTCAAGGAAAAGTCATGTTGTGTTTCAGGCAGTACAGTTCACGGTATATCAAAGCACTGTAAGCACTCACAAGCGGAGGTGCATTTGTATGCCAAAGAACAGGTGCTTTGAAGAAAACCCTAGAAGAAGTTTGCTTATACACACAATTGTTCAATATACACAACCGTTCAAAAGTTTGGGATCACTTAGAATTGTCCTTGTTTTTGAAAATAAAATAAAATAATTGTCCATTAAAATAACATCAAATTGTTCAGAAATACAGTGTAGACATTGTTCAAGTTGTAAATGACTATTGTAGCTGGAAATGGCAGATTTTTTATGGAATATCTACATATGCGTACAGAGGCCCATTGTCAGCAACCATCACTCCTGTGTTCCAATGGCACATTGTGTTAGCAAATCCAAGTTTATTATTTTAAAAGGCTAATTGATCGTTAGAAAACCCTTTGCCAATTATGTTAGCACAGCTTAACACAACGTGCCATTGGAACACAGGAGTTGTAACGGGTGTTCTCCTCCTCTTRGCTWGAAGAGGAGGWGTAGGGATTGGACCAAAGCGCAGCGTTGTTATAGGACATAACGATGTTTATTAAAGATAAAGACGAACACGAAAAAACACTTGAGAATTTACAAAATAATAAACGAAGTCAACAGACCTGAACAAACGAACTTACATAACACGAAGAACGCACGAACAGGAAAATAGACTACACAAAACGAAAGAACAAGCGAACGAACGAAACAGTCCCGTGTGGTGCAAACATACACAGACACGGAAGACACTCACCCACAAACAAACAGTGAGAACATCCTACCTTAATATGGTTCTCAATCAGAGGAAATGTCAAACACCTGCCTCTAATTGAGAACCATATCAGGCAACCCATAAACCAACATAGAAACACATAACATAGAATGCCCACCCCAACTCACGCCCTGACCAACTAAACACATACAAAAACAACAGAAAACAGGTCAGGAACGTGACAGGAGTGATGGTTGCTGATAATGGGCCTCTGTACGCCTATGTAGATATTCCATAAAAGATCTGCCGTTTCCAGCTACAACAGTCATTTACAACATTAACAATGTCTACACTGCATTTCTGAACAATTTGATGTTATTTTAATGGACAAAAAAAGTGTTTTTCTTTCAAAAACAAGGACATTTCTAAGTGACACCAAACTTTTGAACGGTAGTGTATATATAGTGCCAAATAAGGGTTCTTTGGCTTGTAACCATGGCAGATCCCTTTTTGGTACTATATACAGTAGAACCCTTTTTTAAGGTTCTATAAGAACCATGTTCATAAGGTTCTAAATGTAACCTGTATGGTGCTATAACGAACCCTTTCCTAAGGTTCTACAAAGAACCATTAAAGGTTCTACAATGCCTTCAGAAAGTATTCACACTACTTGACTTTTTCCACATTTTGTTGTGTAAAGCCTAAATGTAAAATTTATTAAATTTAAAAAAAAATTGTCACTGGCCTGCACACAATACCCAAAAATAAAAGTGGAATTATGTTCAGTAAAATTTTGACAAATGAATTACGAAGGAAAAGCTGAAATGTCTTGAGTCAATAAGTATTCAACTTTGTTGTTATGGCAAGCCTAAATAATTTTTGTAGTAAACATTTGCTTAACAAGTCACATAATAAGTTGCTTGGACTCACTCTGTGTGCAATAATAGTGTTTATTGAATGACTATGTCATCTCTGTACCCCACACATACAATTATCTGAAAGTGCCTTAAATCGAGCAGTGAATTTCAAACACAGATTAAATTACAAAGAACAGGGAGGTTTTCCAATGCCTCGCAATGAAGGGCACCTATTACTAGATGGGTAAAACATTTAAAGCAGACATTCAATATCCCTTTGAGCACGGTGAAGTATATTAAGTGTATTAATTACACTTTAGATGCTGAATCAATACACACAGTCACTACAAAGATACAGGCATCCTTCCTAACTCAGTTGCTGGAGAGGAGTGTAATGGTTGTGATAGGGGAAAACTGAGGATGGATCAACAACATTGTAGTTACTTCACAATGCTAACCCAATTGACAGAGTGAATAGAACGAAGCCTGTAAAGAATTAATGTATTCCAAAACATGAATCCTGTTTGCAACAAGGCACTAACGTAATACTGCAAAAAATGTGGCAAAGCAATTCACTTTTTGTCCTGAACACAGTGTTATGTTTGAGGCAAATCCAATACAACACATTACTCTCCATATTTTCAAGCATAGTGATGGCTGCATCATGTTATGAATATGTTTGTTTTTTAATTTTTTTAATCTAACTTTTATTTAACTAGGCAAGTCAGTTAAGAACAAATTCTTATTTACAATGACGGCCTACCCTGGCCAAACCCGAACGATGCTGGGCCAATTGTGCGCCGCCCTATGGGACTCCCAATCACAGCCAGAATCACAGCCAGATGTGATACAGCCTGGATTCAAACCAGGGACTGTAGTGAAGCCTATTGCACTGATATACAGTGTCTTAGACTGCTGCACCATTCTGGAGCCCATTGTAATCGCTAAGGACTGGGAACTTTTTCAGGATAAAAAGGAAACAGAATGAACTAGGCACAGGAAAAATCCTAGAGGAAATCCTGGTTCAGCTTTCCACCAGACACTGGGAGATGAATTCACCTTTCAGCAGGACAATAACCTAAAACACAAGGCCAAATCTACACTGGAGTTGCTTACCAAGAAGACAGTGAATGTTC